>NW_027269261.1:83416880-83984380 GCF_023055355.1 Agelaius tricolor
TTCTACTTTGTAACACGGGTGCCTAAAATAACTTGGGACTGTGGTGTCAATCTTTCAAGCCCCAAAGGCACTTACTGGCTCTATCCCTTAATTACAAACCAAAGTTCTTCACTTCATCTGGAGATATATCTTGAGGTTGCTTGTCAAGGGGATTTCTTCTGGCTTTTCAAACTCAAATGAAGTATTTTGATTGTAAGATAATGTAACAAACATGTCACTAATCAAGTGAATGTGTTTGTATGTAGATACACCACATCATTCCTATTAGCTGTTGTAAGAGGAAAGTAATGTACAAAAATGGCAAATTTCTACAATTGGAACTCATCTAGGTGTCCTCAGTTTCTTCCCAGGTACATCCCTATTGGGGTTATGTCCCAGTATTACCGGATGGAACGTGCCTGGGCTCGTCTGGCCTTTGCTGCTTGACCAGAGGCGCAGCTGAGGTGGTTTCACCCCAGAGACACCTTTGGCTGGCTGGATGTGGCAGCTGGCACTTAGGACAAGTCCAGGCAAGCAGGAACTCAGTTTTACCTCTGGTGGAAAGGCCTTGGGCGATGGTGAAGGAAAAAGGAGTCGGGTCCTGCTGGAGGGTTTTCATCCAGAGCTTTATTCGTAGCACACAGACATCTGAATGTTGTGACAACTCCAACAGAACAAAGAACCGCGTGGTTTCTGTGTCTTTTAAGCCCGGGGAGAGGGGTAGGGAAGGGGTAGGTGTGCCACCAACCAGGTAGGAGGGGGGAAGTCTCAGGAGATAAGTGGCACCTGGATAGCCCAATGTCCCCATGCTGAGAAGCATCTTTTGAACTTTTGCCAATCAGACGATGCCCTTGCTGGAATGTTAAGATTGACGGACAGCACTTAGCAAGGGGCAAGGGGAGGGGAAGGGAGCAGTTGTTGTTGGCACACCTGAGGGAGGAACTGGGATAGCTGAAACAGGGTATTGCATCACACTGCAACACATGCCTGCCTTTCAGACATGGTATGCCAGTTCCCACATTTCCATAAAAGCTTTACTTGTCAAGGCAATTTTCCTTATTTATAATTTTAACCATGTAATTTGCCTCATGTTGAATGTCACCCTTGGTCCATATCAACAAAAAACTTTCAAAGGATTAAGTAAATCTCTCTTTCTGTCTTCTTTCTTTCTTCACTTGAATTTCTTAAGTAATTTTTTACCATTGAGGTGGTGACACAGCACCCCGACTAAGGAACAATATGTGTAATCTTCAAGTACACAAAAAACCCCAACAAAATGACAAAACCAGAGAAAGATGTTCATATACAGTTGGTTAGCAAACCTAGCAATCATGCCAGCTTCCCAAATCAGTTGCCAGTTATGTTCTGTAATCTTTTTGCTTCCTGTAATATAAAAATTCTTGTCACTCACTTTGTTAATAGGGTTTCTTCTCGGGTCTTAACAGTCACATTTAATTTCTGGGTTTGTTCTTTCAAATTTTTATCCTGCTGGTATGCAAGCTACTGTGAGAATGTCTGTAAAGGATGGTCTCACTCAAGGAGGCTGGCTGGAAGGGCATTAATGTCTGATGCAGGTGAGTCTTGTGAACCTGCATCTGAAGATGGGAATGTTGCACTGATATCCTTTTGGGTTATTTAATTTTTAAGTCACAGTGCAGGTTTAATGTGAAAAAATGTTATTTGGCAAAGTTAACTATGTGATTGAAATAATTTGCACGAGAGCAGTAGCTGGATTAAAAATCTCACTCCTTGCAGTGCTACACCCCTTGTGCAGGAGGTCACACTTTGGCAAACACATAGTTCATGCATTTCTTTCAGTGAAAATACTGTCAACTCCAATTTACACCAGCCTGGTTTAATGCAGAGCTTACCAATAATTTGTAGTGATCAGAAGATCAATGAGATTTAGTGTTCATGTTCTGAATAAACAAGTAAGGGTTGAGTGGCCTCCTGGGGGTTCCTTTCTTGTCTTTGGCTGTGATAGCTCAGAGTCCTCAAAGCTGAAACAGTAACTAATTGATGCAATGTTAATTTTAGAACGTAAAAATGTGAACACGATGTTTTTTACAGTCAGAAACTTGTGAAAGTTAAATCAGGGTGCTGTGTCAGTGATTGTATTTTATCCCCTTGTTTTTTAGTCACACTAACGTGAGCAGCCCCTGGCTGATGCCCTGTTGGCAGCAGCGTGCTCTGCCATGGCAGTGCGGCTGTGGAGCAGTCTCTCTCACGGGCTTTCCTTCCCCCGTGGGGTGGCCTCTTTCCTGCCTCCTCACTCAGGTCAATTCTCCAAGATTCTTGACCTGGTCTGATGGAGGTGGGAATCTGAATGGCGGTTTTAAAATCACTAGTCTCCACATAAACATTGTCTAGCATATATTGCACCTTTAAAAAAATGAAATAAAATAAATGCTCTCCCTGCACCCAAAACTCAGCTATGGCTGTAGCACCTTCAGTCACAGAGGCATTTCATGCAATCTGTTGAATTAAAGGGATTTTTCCCTCACTCCTCATATCTAATTTTTATATATATAACATTGAACTTGTTGAAAAAAAACCCTTAAAGCAGTAAGGCAATAAGAATAAATTGCTGAGAGCTCCAGTGAGAAATGTGTCATGTGAAATCATGGAGGAAAGAGCCAGCAGCTGTTACTGTGTTCCTGGGAGAAATAACCCCTTCAGAGTGAAACACAAGGATAAGACAGAAGAAAACATATTTTAGCTTTCCTAAGCTCTAGCACTTGATGTAAAGTGAGTTCTGATTTAGAGAGGGTAAAAGAAGGGTATTGGTTTTCTGGCAAGAAATGCAAATTACTTGTCATACTTGTTGCTAATTGTAGTCCTGTAGATTGGTAGTTTGGTCAGTGTATATAATTTTTTCCTACTAAATTACAAGATCAATTTGGATTTTGGCATATTTGCAAATAATCATTATGTTTATTTTTCTTGCACATCAGATACATGTATGTTAATGTTTGTACTTTTAAAAGAAATCATACATCAACTCCATTTTCTAGTCTAGGAGTGATACAAGGACATTCTAATCCCTAAGTTTTTGCGCTCAAGACTAGTTAAGAAAGCCAAAACAAATTCACAGTTTTAAATAGCATATTTTTAAGATTTAGGGGTTTGTCAAGAGTTGACAAGTTATTTTTGCCCTATATGAATGACACTAGGTACAGAATAGTTATGGTAAATTTGGGAGGTTATTGCTCAGAATCCAGTATCTCCTAAACTCTAATCAGTTCAGGCTCTGGATGTGTGGATTTTATTAATATTCCTGAACTGAGTCATATAGACATGAGTTATTTGAGGTGGCATTGCAATTTTTCCTTCGCTACTCAATAATTGCACTGGAAAAACTGTTCAAATTCTGTTCTTGCTGCTGGAGGAAGCTGGGATGTTAACCCACTTTGCTTACTTTGCAGTTGCTTAAATTTATCACTTTGGGGAGGGCTGTTATTTTTTTTTTCAGAATCATGTCCTCAAATTGCTAAAAGCTCATTTCTGGAGGAACTGTTATCATTGTTTCATCTGCAAAGGAAGGGGTGGTGTAATGGATTCTTCTGCTTCCAGGCTGTATTTTAAGAGTCTGATACCAAGTGGTCTCAGTGGAGCAGGATTGTCTCAGACACTGCGACCAGAATTCACAGCTTACCTATTGAGGGCTCTCTGCATTCAGTATTTCTGAGTCTTTCCCTGTATCTGCCACTTGTGCTGTTTTCATGTGCCTAACTGTTCCCCATAGTCTGTAATTGCAGGGTCAGTGTAAGGTGAAGCTGTGCCTTGTTTAGGAGAAGACATGAACAGTCTGTTTAGGCCATATGTTGTTGCCTTGTCCTTTTCTTGAAGCCTTTGGGTAGCTCAGGATGTTGTGTATGATGATTAGGAGCATCAAAATCTTTCAGAGTATACAACTGGGGCCAGCTTCGCTCCAGTATGCTTGGCAGTTTTGTGGGATCTCTGCTTGAGTCTTAGATGGGTAGAGAAAGAAAGATGTCCTGGTCTGATATTTGATTTTGAGAGTTAGGTACTACATATTCTCTGGCTTTTCTTGCTATCTTCTGCATCTTTATTGCAGAGAACAAAGCCCACCAGGTATCTATTGTTCCCATTTTTTTTCAAAAGCATAATATTTCCCACATCCATGGGCACAGCTGCTCTGTATCAGCCAGCAGCCAGTGTCTGGAGGACATTTTTTCAAATAAATTTGTTCGTGTTCTTTTTAAGAACTGAGACTTTCTTTGCCATGATTGCAAAAATGAGGAAAGGGTCAAACAATGTAAGGATTCCTCTTTGACCAGCAGCTTGCTTGCAGCCTTCCATTGATGTTCAGTCTAGGTGTTTCCTTAGCTATTTATTTGGTAAGATGCACATAAGGACAGAGATCTATTATTTCCTTGCTGAAAAAAAAGCACAGGCTACAGCTTTGTTTTAAAACCGATTATGGTTGCTAAGTAACAGTCCCCTAAATTGAGTGTCTTCCCCAAAAACTAATCCCAAAGTCTTAAAAAGTGAGAAATGAAAGATGCGATAAATTTTACTCTGTCCATGTGATTAACAGGCATTCTGAATTAAACCTTGGTCCCACTGTTCTTGGTGGAGCAAGCTTCTGATGACTCAAGGACATGAGTATTTCTCTGCTGATTTCTGTGCTGATTCTCTACTCTCCAGAGTAGAGAAATTTGTAGTATAACACACTTATTTGACAAATTTTGTTCTTGTTAATGAGCTAAATACTGGATTTTTCCACATTGCCTTCACCTTCTCAGATCTGCAGCATTGGGGTATTTTTTGTTTGCTTTTTTGAGGCAAATAAAGAAATACTTAAACATAGGAATGGAACTGGATATTGTCTTTAATTCAAAAGGAAGAATGTTTCAGATGCAGCTAATGATGGCTGCTTCCATCAGTGTGTATATTTTGTTTCCCAGTGGCTTATTCAGAATTCATAGAATGACTAGGTTGGTAGAGACCTTCAAGATTGTGGAGTCCAACCCATGCCCTAACACCTCAACTAAACCATGGCACCGAGTGCCACATCCAGTCTGTTTTTAAACACATCCAGGGATGGTGACTCTGCCACCTCCCTGGGCAGGCCATTCCAGTACTTCATCACCCTTTCTGTAAAAAACTTTTTCCTAATATCCAACCTATATCTCCCTTGATGCAGCTTGAGACTGTGTCCTCTGGTTCTGTCAGCTGCTGCCTGTTGTTCTTATGTTAGTTACATGGGTGTGGCACAGCTCTGCTTTTTCTTGCAGCACTCACAAAAAGACAGGAAAGCAGGTCTAGGCTTTAGGTTAGGGAATAGAACGACATCTTCTCCTTCACAGCCAGTGCTTAACAGTGCAAGTCACAGCACCTCTTGATGAAGTCAATAATCTCCTGCAGTGCAGAGACACCCCAGGGAAGGTCAGAGACAGTACCAGGGATGGCAGTGAAAGAGGGGTGGAATTGGGCTCTGCACCTGAGCTACAGAGCTCTGCCACAGAAGGTTTGTTAGTGGAAGAGCTGCACTGACACTTTTGGACCAGGGTTAGTTCACCCGGGTGTTGCTGTGCAAAGTAAATAAATGAGCCTGGTCAGGCACTTGCTTAGATGTTTAAGCCCTATCCACTCATACTGTAGCCATGCCTTCCAATAATTGTATTTGTGAACTTAGTTATGTTGTATGCTTTCTGTCTATTTCTTACCCATTTAAAGATTTCAAACTGTTGATAGCTTACAGAAGTTACCAAATACTATTGCAGTTAATACTACTACTTTTATGTTTGCCCAGTTTAGGGACCTTCTAAACTGACTTACAATGTGAATTTCTCCTTTAAATACATAGAAAGCCATGTTTTCAAGTCTCTCAGCATAAACCTCTCTGTTTTGCAAATGTTTTTGTAATTGCAGTACTGATGCCAGCATGCACAAGATGATTATTTTCTGCCTTTGCAATTAACTAAACAATACAGTAAAGTGAAATTCCAAGTATATTGTTTCCCAGTCACTTGGTACTTCAGGTGTCTGGGCCTAGTGCACTGCAGGGTTTTGGTTTTTGGTTTTTTTTACCTTTGACATTGAGCATTCCTTCCCATGGCAAGGAGGTTAGACCTGTATGGTTTTTAATGTCCCTTCCAAACCAAAACAGTTGTATGATTCTGTAACTGAGCCTTTTGTTGGGCCTGCACACATTGCTCATCCTGTCCTTGTTGTGATGCTGTCCTTTTGGGGGTGGTGGGCTCCTGTGCAGTCACCTTGAAATATTCTGAACTTGTCTCAGGCTCAGCACAGGCTGGTTGGAGCATGCGTCATTGAACAGAAAGTCTCTGCAGAGTTGTGTTCTCAGCTGAGCATCTCCTGGCTCTTCTGTGGCTGACAAAAACATAGGAATAGGTAACCAAAGTTTTAGGACAAAAATGCCCATTTACCTCCTTTCCCCCCCTCACCCCCCAAAAAAGGTATCCAGAATATCACAAGACTCAGGGAAAATGGGAATCTCAGAAGACTGCACTGTTGAATAGGGACTATTAAGTTATTCTTCTTCTCCCTTCAGATTTAAGTCATTGAGGGTAGTTTCATCCTTGTTTGTCTAAATGTAATCTCCTTGGCAAGCAGCTTGATTTTTAAAATTAAAAAACCTCACCCTGTAAAACCAGATTCTTTCTGTCTTCTTCACTCCGTAAAAGGAGTGAACTGAGAAAATCCTGCCCATGAACTGTAACCTGTGTTGTTTCTGTAGAGAGGATTTGTGTGTGTGTGTGTTGGGATCTGTTTAAAGCATTTCCATGAATTGTGTCCCCTTAAGGAAGTGATTCAGCCTGTTTGTAGCAGTAAGCAGCTCCCTCATTGCTTACTACTCCATGAATCTCTGTCAAATAATGTGCTTAACTGCCAAAGATTTCTATTCTCATTCATCAAAAATATCCTCAGATCATTGATTAAAAATATTAATGAGACATAGACTTAAAAAGATCTTTGAAGAACCTCACTGTTTAGTTGTCCAGTTCTTTGGTGTTTTGCCAGTCACTTCATTTCAGATGTGCTGGTAAAGTAGTTTTTGAGACCCTCAGTACATGTTAGATGTTGGTACTTGTGTATATTGTCATTTTGTCATTTTAAAAAGTAAGATTTTAAAATCAAGATGTCATGTAGTACTAAGCAATTTTATTTTTTTTTTAATTTAAGTGTTTTATCAACAGAAATGTTATTACTAAACTCATATCTGTTAGAAAAGGTTAGTGATTCAATCGGGAAGACCTAGTTATCATAGAACTTGTTGACTGAAATAGTTTTATCTTTTATCATTTTTTTTTAATAGTCTATTTTTTAATTATCTATTTAGATATCTTAGGAGCCATATCAGCACCACCATCCCATTTTTTTAAACTTTTTTATAGACTTCTAACAATGAAATCAATTTTTATGTTTTTGTAATAATGTACAAATCATCTTATTTTTCTAAGAGATTTATCAATAAATAACAACATTTTGGAAAGCCCTGTATCCTTTAAAATAGTAGATTTTACTGTCATTATCTTTACTTTCTCATTATTTATATATTTGTGGCTTTCATCAGTCCTTTCAAAGCAATTTTAATAATAATAATAACAATAATAATTTTATTTAAATATCATGATCATAATCATGACTGTAACATTACCTTTTACAAGTTCTTGTGTATTCTTTATATTTTCTGTACCACATGCTGCTTGAAGAAAATAAACACAACATAATAACTATTTTTCAAACCAGCCACTAACTTTTAAAGTCAGTTTTTATCTCCTTTGTCAGTGGAACTCAGTATTGCACTATCTTTGTTGCTGCTGCATATGCTCACTAAACAAATTGTGTGCTTTTTAAAAAATCTAAATGTAAACTGTTTACCAGAATGCTATTCAATATAAAATATTTTTGTACAATCCTCCACAACATGGGCAGCCATTAGAAAGATTTTATCTGTTTTTCTGGTGATAGTTGCTGCTTGAAAGGAGTGGATGACCTTCAGTATCCCATGTTTGGGTTTGTGTGCTGTAGTTCTTAAATTCCACTTTATTGCTGAAATGTGATAATTCCACATTATCACTGAAAGGTGGATGTAGACTCAGTGATGTATCATGTCCCTGGTAAACTTGAATTCCAGTGTCTTAATATTACAATCCATTCCATTGGGTTTCAGTTATATTTCAAATACTTTGGGATTTTTTCCTCTACATAAGAATATATTCAATTTGTGTCTCCTGTTACTTAGGCAACTAACATTGTTGAACAATTTTTTTTTATGTTCTTCAAAAAGTTCAGTGGAGTGGATTTATGTTGTTATGAGACTAGCTTACATAGCACAGTGTTTGTGCCAGTTATTCTATTGAATGGAAAACCTTTTGGGCTACCCAGTCAAGTTGATGACTTGGGAGGGTGAGATTTGAAAAAGATGGGGCCAACTGAAGCAAGAAATTCTATCACAGCAGACTTTTCAGTACTTCTCGTTCAAACCCTCCCTCTAAGTCCCTGGTGACATTTTAGCTCACCCACAGCTAGCCTTATGCATTTAGCAAATTCCTTGTTCTTAAGGAAAAAGGGACATTTATGACATAGCTTTCCAGATATCCCCCAACATCCTGAGGTCTTCCAGGATCAGAGGAACATGGGTTAGTAAGGTGTCAGAGGCTACCAAAGGAAGCTGCTGCCAGAGAACTCCTCTTTATCATCTTTTTCAGTAGTGGAAGGAAGAAAAATGTGAAATTTCCTGCCTGTTCAGCTGCTCTGGAGCCTTCTCTTCCAAGCAAACTTTCGTGACCTTGTGGTAGGTCAGTGTATTTGGAGCTGGACAGGAGCTCAGTTGTGTCTTCTGGCTGCTTTTTTCCTCTCTAGATGACTCATTCTGCATATTGATGTACCTTAGGTCCACCTGAGAACATAAACCAAACTGACATTGCAACTTGGTACATTAGTGAAATACACAACTTTAAATGTGTATCCAGTCTTTGGCAGGTGGCAATTGCAATGATGTCTACATTGTCACCAAAATATGAACATTAGATCACCTTGACCAATTTTAAAAATTATTGAAGTAATGAATACCTTCATTATGTTTTTTCAAACTCATTTCTCACAAATGAATGATTTGTCTTTAGAAGTAAAATTGCATTGCACTTATTTCTGCATGAATTCAACAATTACCCTGGGAAGGTATAATTTTATAAGATTGACAAGAACAAAAAAAGTTTACAAGAATGAAATAGTCCATCAGATACAAATTATATTGTGTTCTGTTACCTTAGCATTTTGTTTTAAATTCTCCAGATATCCAGATTGCAAGTCTAAGTAATTTCAGTTGGGTTTTTCCCATCATTTTCTCAGATTTTGCTTTCCTTTCTTTTCTACTGTCACTTACCTTTAAACATCCACTTTTTGTGTCTTGATCAAAGGCAGAAAGATCACTGTTTTTATTTGAAAAGAACTAGTACAACACGAATCTCTCCTCTCTTTTTAGGGTATGCTTATTTGTGATCTACTGTAATAATTTACAAAAATGCTTGTGAGGACCTGTACTCATGAGAATAAAACTAGCTAAACAGAAATCCCTGGTAATGTGAGAAATAACTTTCTTTCACTCAATTTAACTGCAGTGTTGAAATGAAATATTACTACAAAGAGATTTGTGTTTTAAAGATCGCATTATTGTGCTATTATAGTAATTATAAAACATTTTCATAGGTCAGCAAACTTACAAAGAAAATAATTGATCAGGGTAGGGAATCTATACAAAAAACTAAGGCTATTTAAAGTATTCATGATAGACCCCTGAAAATAACAAGTGCCTTATTAAGAAGAAGTTCTGTTGCTAGGAGACAGTAACCGCAGTGTCAGAATAACATGTTTTTATTTCACATAAGAAATGCTGGTTAACACACCTAGGTAGATAATGAGCAAGGACAGCTAGGTGATGTAAAAGACTGGGTGAAATACTTAGTTTGTGAGATACGAAGCCAATAAAAACTGCAGGTCTCTAAAGGCTGCCTTAGTGTCCTGTCCCCAAGAACAAACCAGTGACCAAGACCTGTTTGAAGCTTGACTGATTTCATATTGTATCAAAACTTACCAGGACATCTGTGACAAATTATTCTTGATTGCCATAAGTGGCTGACACAATGGCTCCTGCCCTTGCAAATAAGGGAATGTGGGTGAACAGCATGAAAATGCTTTCAGATATTTACTTGGGGACACATGTTTGTGTCCCTCCATCTACTTTGGACATTCTTTTGTCACAGCTTTGCTGGCAGAATTTTTCATAGAAACAGTAAATGTCAAATACATGTAAGTAAGTATTTGTGGAAATAGTTTGGGGGAGGGGGGAGTTCTTTCAAATGTAAAACTATCCTACTAGGTTTAACCATTCAGACAATAGAAAAAAATCCCCAGTAAAGGAATTTTTGAACTTGCTCAGAATCAGACTATATGTCTGATTTGTGATTTAAATGAAAACATAAAAATTTTAAGCGACTCCTGGTTAATTTGCAGAGGAGGGGAAACAGCAAAATACAAAGTTTAATTAATTTGAAAAATTTATTCCCCTACAAAGTCAGCCGTTCAGCTTGAGATATATTTTCAACCTGTTCCTCAGAGGATACAGGAACATCCAGAGAGCATGTTTTGCCCATAATCGTATAATCTTGAGACAAATTCTAGCTTGACTGGATTCTTACCTGACAGCTATACTGAACATGTCCTGCACTTTTTCTCTGGACATGCTAGCAGCAGAAACTAAGAAAAATACCTGTTTGATCAGTGAATCCTTTGGAAACATTTCTTATGATGTCAGTATGCTTCAGATAATTCCTCAGAATGGATTCTTGCTATGATGATATTGCACTATAGAGTAATATAATATTAAAAATCAAGCTTTTGACCTAATTTAAATTAATCTCTAGAGCTATTTATAGGCCTAGCAGTAGCAGACAGCTGCACCAGATAAGAAAAATGCCCTTAATTTTTATATATATTCCTAGATAAGCTCTTGTCCATCTAGAAGTCCATAAGTTTTCCCAATCCGTCATAATATTCATGTACATATATCATTCACACTGGAACAAGGAAATAGTTATGAATTGAAAATTCAAGCATTTTCTTACATAAATTTGAAATTATGCCATGATACTATTGCCTTGGCCTGTTCTCATTAAGGCTTATCTCATGTACAGTTATCTGTGCAATCCTCTTTGCAAAAATACAAATTGTTTCCTATCTGAGTCTGATTTTCTGACCCTCCTTTGCTTGTGTGCTTTCTTCTCTTTTCAGATACTCCCTTGTTAATCTCCATGTTTTCTTCTATGCTCCAATTGCTGCAATGTGAGGAATGTCTCCGGCTTTCTATTTGCAGACTTTTCATTGTGACAGCTTCTGCTCAGACCTTCTTGCCATGGCTGTATCATCCTGAAGCCATCAGCTCAGGGTCATGTCCTCCTTCAGATTCTTCCAAAACTAGACTGGAAGATTTTTTCTTTCCATTGTTTCAGATAGCCTTAAATATGAGAGAGTGTAGTTATGACCCTTCACAGGTGATCTTGATGGCTGAGTTGGGGGTGGCTAGGGATGTTTAAACAACCTCCATCCATTTCTAGCTCTTCCAGGGCCAGAATGTCATGGGGAGATTTATGTTTTCTCTAACATGTATAGGGTTTTCATATACTAAGACTATTTTGTAGTGAATAAGCAGTAGAATTTAGTGAATAATTTAAGTCAGGTTTGGGAAATAAATCTGGGGCATCAAACAGTACATTTTTATTTCATTCAGATTTTAAAAAAATCTGTGTGTTGACTCTGCCTTTCACCAGAAACATAGGTACATAATTCAGGACACAAGCCTGGATTAACTAGGAGACCAGAAGACACAACATTTAAGTGGAATAGATAAGCAATGAAAACATAGTTTGAAATCAATAATTAACAAAAAAAGCAGATATATAGATGTTGCTGGTTTTTGCAAGGTGGTTTCTTTATTATCATTAACAATTTTTATTAAATTTTGGTATTTGCTGTTGCTTCCTCTAGATTTATGATTACAAAAAATACAGTGACCCTCTTGGGTCAGCTGTCTGTTCTCTGCCCCGAGATGCGTGGGATGGTTCTGCGGCAGCCCGCGCTCTGAAGAATGAGCCTGGACTCTTCACTTTTTCGGTCTTCAGGTTGTTTATTATTTCTTATCTACAAAATTTTCTTTCTGCCCAGCCGAGGTCCACTCAGCACAGCAGCCACAAGTGCTCTCCTCCGCCCCTGAGGCAGTGTCATCTTTATATACTACAAACTATGTATATCATATTTACTTTTAATTCCCAATACCTATCACCTATGTTAGACAGTGCATTTCTACTCTAAACCAATCCCAAAGTGGCAACATCACGGCAGAAAATGGAGAACAAGAAGAAGAAAGAAGAAGGACTAGACATGCCCTGATTCCTCCATCTTGTCCCCATAACCCTTATACCAAAAATCCTAAAATCTACATTTTCACCCTGTGAACACCTTGTTATTACACCATTCAAACCTGTGTGGCTTTCACATCCCCATGCCAAGCTGGCAATTCACTGGAAGGATCAAAATCAAGCCACCAGGTGTTCTGGCAGCATGCCAGGGTCTCCAAGCCCCCTGACGGGGTTCTCGGCAACTCTGGACATCCGGAGGGATGTGCTGAGTTCCCACATGACCCAAATGTGTTGTCTTATGATTCTCTTTTCTGCTAAGGTCAAGTTCACTTTGTATCATAGTGCCTGTTTTTCGTGGCACCACTGCCAAATGACATTGCAATCTTCATCATGTTCTTTTAATCTAGTTCTACATTTTTAATTTCAAAGTCAGGAAAGGTCATAATTAAGGTTGCCTGTACAGTTTTAACTTGGCTCCTGTGTGTTTGTCCATCCTGATAAGGGTTTTTATTTACACAGGCATGGCCATTTTTACCCAGTCTATGAGCATCCCCAGTCCTGTACGTGTGTGAAGTTGCTATTGAAAGCTTTTCCTGTTTCATGCTCTTAGGTCTCACTTATCGCTGGCTAGCCAAGTCTTGTTATGGAGAGACAAATTAATTCCATTGGGTCTCTCCAGTGGTGTTTGTCACTGTTGTTTCATGTGTCTTTCAAATAAGAATTTATGTCTTTTCACATGAGAGAGGTTAGTACTCTTAACTTTCTATAAAGAGATAAATTGTTGTCATTGAAGTTCACTGATTCTGAGCATCCAGTTTGAATTGTCTACAGTGTGGTTTTTGGGTCAACTACAATACTACTAAATCCACCAACTTCTGCACAGTTCTTCCTTTGGACAGTTTCTCCTTGTTAGGTGGAGTCAGCAAGCAGGAGACAGAGAAACAAAGTCTCTGCTCCATGACCTGTGCTTGAGATGTCTGATCCCATCCCAGAACTTCGGTTACTGGGGAAACGTAAACACAATATGGACTTCTGTTACTCTGAACCTTGAATTCTCTCTATGAAAACATAGCGGGTACATCTTCTGAAGGTGACAGATACCACCTTTCCAATGGGAAGAATAATTGCTTCTCTTCTATCCAGTATACTAAAGGTTACAATTCCCACCTAGGCTGAGATGTGAGTTTCTATTTTTGTTCGTTCTGAGGATTTGCAAACATATGTGAAGTATTGGGGCTATATCAGCAAATAATGTTGGAGATGGAACATTTTACTAACTCCCATTAAAATGGTTACTTTTTTATGGATAAGTGCGGTTTTTTGGTTTGGAGTATTTTTATATGGGTTGGAGTTAAACTAATTTGAGAGCAGGAGAGGGTGGCATGTGGGTCTTTCACTTAAAAATCAGAACATTCATGTAGTGACATTTATACTGTATTGTGACTCCTGTATAATGGAAGTTCTTTAACAGGAACAAAATATCTGACCAATGCTCTTGACCGAATCCCCCCATGCCCTGTCTTCTCCAACACCATAGAAGAATTCAGTTTCAAGTCCAAATACCCAAGTATGGACAGATAAAAGCAGCATGAAGCCGAAATAAAACAGTGAAACTTCAGATGATTTTATGAAAGCCCCAGACATGTGAAAACATGATTTTATGATGTGACCTCTTGGTGATCATTTGGTTGTCTACTGTTTTAACTTGTTTAAATCGGTGAAACAAAATTGAGAAATAGAGGGGGAAGGTTTCTGAATGTTTGTTTTCTTTATAATGAAATTATTTAAATATCTCCCATAAGAACCATAATATTTTTGGTATTACTTTTCTTTGTGTACAAGTAGTTGGCTCATACTTACTTTTCCTCCTTTAAGCAGGAATTTTAGCATAAGGTCACTGTAGCTGCGGACAAGTTTATAAATAAGGAAATGGTTTTGTTTTGAAATACAATTTTTGACTAATAGGTCCTTGAGTCTCATTTCAAAGTTTTTTTTTTTTTTAATTTAGCCAAATTAATAATTTATAAATTAAATTAATTATGAAAAATGAAAGAGCATGCACCATTAGCAAGAGCTTAACCAGAAGCAAGGAATATAGGAAATGTGTACTGGTGTTCCTGACTTGGGGTTTTTTTTGAACTTTCGTTGATCTTATAGATGGGAGCCTTTTGGAGCCCAATCAGGACAAAAGCAAGGCCTGTATGTACCTGGAAAGGAAGAACAACTCCAGCACAGGGTGGGGAACAGCTCTGGTCAAGAGACCTAAGGGTCTTGGTGGACCATGAGCTGAACAAGCTTGAATAAAAGCAGAGTTGCAAGATTAAAAGGTTAGCACACTTGTGTATCTGGTAGCATTTAGGACTTAGCCTTCTGCAGGGAAAGAAACATGAAAGGAAGTACTAAGTGTTGACCATTTCTAAAAACATGAGCTTTGAGTAAAGCCTTCTGCAGCTTTGGTGACTACTTCAGCCTGGACTAAATAGTCTAAAGAGCAGATTTCCATGGGACAGTCAGTAAGTTTGATCACATTTTCCATGTATCACCTCTGTGAGTCTGCCTGTAAAGGGAAAAAGTAACAAACAAACCAGTTTTCATACTGCAGAACTCCTAAAATGTCTGAATCAGAAGAATATCAGCAAAAAGTACTGTAGATTGAGAGTTAATTTTTAGGGCTTTGTGTTGTTTAGTCCAATATCTGGCTGTTACATCCCAATGAACCAGTAGCTGAGTATCTAATTTCTCTAGCCTTAATCATATTGGCTTTATCCTCTAAAGGATGCTTCTGAAGATATAACCATTGCTAAAAAGCAATACAAGGTTTACTGGGCATAATGTGATGCTGACAACTAGGCTGGCAGTTTCTGTACTCAGGCTGGCTTGAGTCCTACCAGACTGGTACATATAGAATGGTTGTTTCCACCAGTCAGTATCTGCAGTTCTGTGCCTGCAATTACCATATCAGACAAGGAATAAGCTGTGATTATAATACATGTGATGTGGGAGCTCTTGAAATAAGCTCTCTTCTCAGTGATTGGCAGGAGAGCCTGAATGGCTTTGGCATAGAGAACTGAGAAGAGTATTTCTGAATTGGTTTCACCTTTGTTTCAGAGAAACCAGGAGGGTGGTAATTTCGTAATTTCTTAAAAGTGTTATCAAGATATAGAGAAGAATACTGCCATTTGAATTTGGAAGAGAATCCAATTGAGTGCTTTGCATTAGTAAACTTCAGAGGACTTTATTAATTCGTCACGCTCGACAGGAAGAAAAGCAAATTGAAGGAAGTGCGCGTGTAGTGCTCTTAGCACAGTTTTGGATTTAGCTGAACTTTACTCTTCAGTTCACTGGCTCGTGTGACATTAAGGAGACAAGAAAGGTCAGTCAAATGGTAACTTCAAAAAGGTTCAAAATTCCAAGGATGGCTCTTGACTTTGGCCAGCCTGGTGAATCCTTAGCTAACTATCAGAGAATGCCAGTAGACAAGCACTCTACTCTCGATGTAAATTGTGTTCTTTTGATTTTAAAATAACTTGCAGGAAAAAGCAAAATTCCCAATTTCCCACCACAATAAAACAAAACAGATTTTGTGAATTTGTTACTCAAAGTTTTTAACAGGCTCTAAAAGAAGGAGGCTTTGATTTGTGTAAAGCTGTTTATGGTGCTATTTAAGATTTGACCTCTCTCTTGATGTGATTAAAATGGCAATATAATTAATACTTTTTCCTGACACTAGGGCCAGCAGGTCAGTAGTTGCCAAAGAAGGAAAGATGTTATTTCTAGGAGCCAAATAGGAGCTCTACTTTTTGAAGTTCTGCTTGTACTAAATGGGATTTCAGTTTGGTAGATAAGGGAGCTGTAAGCAAAATCTCAGAAGTGCAGAAATGAAGGATTCTTTGAACTACTTACAATTGACCTACAAGTTTCTTTAACCTCTGTGGACCTCCTGCACAGACCTGTAGCCAGTTTGGCATACATTTATGCACTATACCCAACTCTTCACATGAACAGTGCTGAAAATTGTAGTAAGGCTGGCAAGCTTCCAGAGTTAGCAAACCATTGTAGAAGCACCTTCACTCTTTGAAGAGCAAACAATAAAAGAATAAAGGAGTGTTTCTCAAATGTCCACAGATGGAAATTAGCCCTGATCATTTATGGATGGCTGTTAGCAGAATAGTGGCATAAATTAGAAGTACCAATGAAATGCTATTCAGGTGATTTAATCAAAGACACCAAGACCAACTAGTTGAAGAAAGAAAGGGAAAAGGAATAATTCCAGAGATGGCTGCTGATTTAACTTGTTTCAATTAATACACTTCAGCACCCTTGAAATGCCTCCAATTGATGAATGCAATAGTAATGGGTACTGAATCAATCAAAAATAAACATGATCATTGTGGGTGCCTTTTGAATTTAAAACAACCAGAAGAGAAAGTTAAGCCATTGGGCTAATTTAAGGCACCTCACCATTGCAGTACATAGCACTCTCATTTCTTGGGTAATCCATGCCTGTGTGCACTGAGTAAGAGGAAGCTGGAGTGGATGGGCAACCCAGCTGAGGTCACAGAACCCATCATGTAGCACAGAGGTTTCTGTGTGTTCCTAAGAGATATTTATATATCAGTTCCAGGCTAGACATATTTTGCAATTGTGGGTGTGCTTGACAACTGAGAGAAACTCTTCTGTCCATCAGTACAGCCTGATTGTTTCTAGGTACTGCTCCATGAGCATTACATCTGTTCTCCCAAGACAAAATGCCAATTTACTCCTTGGAAGTATTTTTTTTGATTCTGTTGACCAGCAGTTTTCTCTACACTGTAACAATTCAAGCAGCTAAATATACTGATCCTGACCAGATGAAGTAGTGCCCTTTAAAAATTCTGTGTGAACACTGGACTTAATTTTTTTGTGCAGTAGATTTATAAGTTTCAGTGCTGGTGAATATCTGTGAATAGATCCAACTGTGGATGCAAAACACATCTTGAAGCTAATATCCCAGAATTCCTGATAATGAATCAATAGCCATTTTACTGTCATCTTCAGCTGGGGTATAAACACATATATAATGATAATAGCAGCATTGCAATAGCCTGTCTAATAAAAATTATAAAAAGAAAACTAGATGTAGGGTAGGAAATTTCAGTTGGAAGGGATCTACAAAAATCATTCAGTCCAACTGCCTGGTGGCATCAGGGCTGACTGACAGTTAAACATTGGGCATTGTCCAAATGCCTCTGAAATACTGACAGGCTTGGGGGCATCAGCCACCTTTCTGTGGCTGAAGTGAAATCCAGAATCCGTAAGAATCCCTTACAGTAGCTAACTGCCCTAAAGAATTGCACTTTAATCACCTTGCCTGCTTGGTATTTATAACATAGTTACTGTTTTTTATTTGCCATGAAAGATACATAGGTTGTTTTGAGGGAGTTTTCTGGGGGAAAACTGGGGGGAAGACCCCTTTTTGCCTGTATGGTTCCAACCATCTTAATTTAAGTTCTAATGGGCAAGTTCCCAACTTTCTGGTATTCTCTGTTAGAAGCCGATCCCAAGCCTGTCACCATGATGGCAAGGAAGAGAGTCTTTGGAGAGGCAGCATCTCATTTGCAGTGAATTCCTGGATGATTTTTCTTAAATTGGCTCTTCCCCAGGAGTAGCTTAAATGTGGTTATCCATTTAAATAGTTTACTACTGGGAAAACAAAGCTCTATAAAGTACAAGATCTCATTTGCAAAGGGGGTCCTGGGGATCGAAAGTGGATTTACACGTGCCATGTGTTGCAGTCTCCATCCTCTGCTTTTCCTGCTGTTAGGAAATAATTTGAAAATTATCTAAAATAAGTGCAATATATTCCATGGCTGAACAAGAGGCTCAGATCCGTCTCCACAGCAGAACCTGGAGTGGTAGCCTGTAGTATCCCATGAACTCTCTCCTCTTGGTCAATCCCCAAGCCCTCATGCCTGGAAACATCAGTAACCACTTACCATAGAGTTAGCTCTCCTGGGGGAAAAAACTGACTCCCAAATGGACCTTTTGTGTCGCAGCTTCCTCAGGTTTCTCCTTCTCCTGTCTCCTCAGTGGATTGGCATCCCTGGCGGCCACGCCCTTCCCCTGGAGGCCAGGCCCCTCTGTCCAGCCCTCAGCTCTGCCCCCCACCCCTTCCCCTTTATAAGCTGCCTGCTGCAAGTGGTTCTCCCTCTTTCTAGCCGGGTTTTCCTTCACCTACTGTGTTACTCTGCTGGAATAAAACCTTGCAAAAGGGTCTTTCTTGCCTCTGCTGCTAAGCCAGTTGTGGTGAGTGTTGAGTGGAGGTTTGACTGCATTGCCTGAATATTAACTCAACTTGCTTTTTTGACAGGAGAGGCTTGCTGAGGACAAGAAATAGGCCCTTCAGCAATAGTTCCTGTAGTCTACAGGAAAAAACAAGTGAGCAGTTACTGGGAGGAACAGCACAATCTCTCCAGAAGGGATGTCTCAAAGGAAAGGCTTGGCTGTGGTGTATGGGGACCTCTGGCCTGGTTGTACTACAGTCCCAGGAGTGTTCTTTAGTCATAAGAGCATCTGCATATAGCAGCTTGTGTCCATGACGATTAAAAAAAAAAAAAAAAAAAGAAAGGAAGAAGTCTCTCATCCTCTGAAACAGATAGGCTGCCTCAAAAATGTCCGTCTGGCTGATGGTGCCTTGAGTCATGCCTGTGCCCTGACTATGCCAAGGATTGGTCTAAAAGCAAGGAAAGTTACTGGCAACACTTCTTCTCAGAGATCCCTTGGAATTATATAATGAAAGGCATTTCTTTCCCTCGTATTGGGTTTGTGTGGCTTGCTTTTGGTAGCATGGGAGCCACAGAGGTGGCTTCTGTGAGAAGTTGCTGGAAGCTTCCAAAGCATCTGGCAGAGCCAATCCCTGATCGCTCCAAAGACAGCTGTGCTGCTGGACAAGGCTGGGCCAATGAGAATGCCTCTGTGATAACATAGTTGAGGGGAAATCAAGACAAAGGTTGTTGTGCAGGTGTAATTCCAGCCAGAGAAGAGCTGAGCGAGAACATGTGGGAGGAACAGCCCTGCAGACACCACAGTCAGTGCAGAAGGAGGGGCAGGAGGTGCTCCAGGCACCAGATATTCCCCCACAGCCCATGAAGGAGACCCACACTGGAGCAGGTGGATGCCTGGATGAGGCTGTGACCCTATGGGACACCCATGGAGAGAGGGAAGAGAAGTTCATGGAGATCTGTCTCCTGTGGGAGGGACCCCACAGTGCAGCAGGGGAAGGACTCCTTTCCCTGAGCAGTGGGAGAAGCCACCAGTGATGAACTGACCACAGTCCCCATTCCCACCTCCCTGCACTGCTGAGGGGGGAAGTAAAGCTGGAAGGATGGGGGAAAGGTGTTTTTAAGGACTTATTTAACTTGTCATTATCCTCCTTTGGTTTTGTTAGTAATAAATTTGTTTTATAACTCTGAGTTGATCCTGTTTTGCCTGTGATAGTATTTGGTGTTTGGCCATCTCTCTCCTGGGCCTTATCTCAACCCATGAACTCTTCATTAAATTTTCTCTCCTCTGCAGAGGGGAGTGGGTGGCTTTCATGGGTGCCTGGCAGAGGGCCAGTGCCAGCCCAGAACATCACCTAATTTAGGGAGAGAATAAGCTAAATCCTTGGGTCCAAACTGTGAGTGATAAAAGCTCAAGGAAACAATGCTGCTTTCATACATCCAACATTTCTTTACTTGAAATGACAGTTTGGGGAATATCTTTTGTGGAGTATTCTCCAAAACCATCCCAGGCACAATGAGTTGCCCTGAAAATAGCAGCCATCTTACTAATGACAAATGAGCACTGGCTCTTGGTACTTCTATGCTTCTTTGAAAAATCAGAAAATGTTTTAAACACTGCCACAAAGTCCATTAATAGGATGTTTGTTGGAACAGATCATGGTATTATCTGTAGTTTTAATTTCCTTATCCAACACTCTTTTAAAAAGTCTCAGAAATAATTTGCTATGTTTGTGTTCTTAATTTTTTTTTTTACTTTTGAATAAAAATTTCTTGTTTAATTGTGCATAAATTTATTTTACTCGATGCTCAGGCCCTTGTATAGTCTGGGTTTGGCTGAAGGCTTTTTTGAGAGTTTAAAAGACCTCAGAGACACATCTAAGAGTTTAAACATAAGTATAAAATACTGGGGAAAAATAGGGGGATATTTATATGTGATTTCATTCTCTTTTGTACTATAGTGTATATAGAAAGGTACATGCTTTTATTGGCATACTATTAGCATTAAAATTTAATAACATATTTCATCTCTGGACTATTATATATAAATGAAGAAGACAAAACTTTTCAGGTAAAATACATAACTTCAAAATATGCATATTTCTCCTACATATTCCTAATTTTTTCTGCAATGTCTTTTATTATAAAACAAAATGTATTTACAGACCCTGAAGGAAGACATAAAATTTAAGACTGCCGGTACCACTCCTAGGTTTCTTGAATTCTCTAAAAAACAGTGATTTTAATTTTCTAAATATAATCACAGTTATAATATTCAATACATGATCTTGATTTATTTTTTGAGGGGATAACTTCGAGAAGAGAGCTGAAGTTTCATATACCATATAAAACCAGCATTTTATCATGTTGATATTTGTCTTCTTCTGTGAGCAATGGTTTCCATTAGTGTCTTGTACAATTACACCTGTTTGATTATTAATGCATTCATAAAGAAATATTTTTTACCCTATTTCTATTTCATTGTTCATTCTGGCTGGGAAGGTAATTTCTTTCTAAAAAGACAAAGAGCCTAGTTGCCTGAATCTAATTTTATTCTCTGCTTACTTTAAGCAGAGATTTTAGTTGATCTAAAGTAAAAAAAATGTTGGTCTTTGCTGTATGCCAAGTGAACAGAAGCTGTGCTTTCCCATTTTTCCCTGCCTTTATTACCTAATTGTTATTCCTTATTACAAAGCGTCTGCCCTTATGTTATTTATTTATTTTGCAGCAGGTTCCTTTTCCTTCACACTTGTTCTAACTGGTAGTAAACCCTTAATGCCACAGTGACCAAGGGTAAATCACCGTGTCTGACACTGGGAGACAAAAGAAGCAGGAGGGATCTGTGAAAAATGCCTGCAAGAAGCAAAGCACAGTGTGGATGGAGATGATTCACGTCTCTGCAGTGAATCTTCAGTAAAAGGTAGCAGAGCAGAACCAAAGACCATTTTCACTCATCTTGAATTCATTTCACCTGATCTCTAAAGTATTTCCCTGCTACCCACCAGAGCTTTGAACCAGGCTGTATGAGTACTGCTTTTTTCACTTTTTTTAATTTCTAAAAAAAGTGAGTGCAAAAAAGGCAGCTAACAGAGGGAGAAGCTACAAGCAAGGAATGCAAAAAAGAGACCAATTTGGACATCTGTCTGTCCATACCTTGAAACATTCACAGATTTTTATGAAATCTGATTTAGAATAAGAAGCTTCCCAAAAACATGTAATGATCTTAAGCTCCCAAGTTACTTAAATGCTTTTGGAAAAGTTGCTGGAAAGTGATGCATCCATAATTTAAAAAGAAATCCTTTCTATTTAACAAAGCCTGTTCGTAAATTTTTGTCTATTTTTATTGCTAATTTAGCTGTTTCCTTGACAAAATAACTTTTTTTTTTCTCTTTTGCTAGTATTGTAATGCCTGTTTGATTTAGTAACTTGGGACTATCTTATTCCCGTGCAAGTTCTGGTTACTTTTAATTAAGCAGAATCAAACCTGTTTCCCTTCATCCTGAAAAGCTCTAGCAAGATGTTTATGAGTCACAGACTCAAAGTAAGTAAATTTAAGCTTGCACAGATAAAATGACATTGAGTTGAGGATGACCTCAGGGATTGTTGTATTCCTTTCTAGCACACACAACTGCAACCATCATATAAGCTTATTTTCTTGGGGTTTAAACCAGTGATAGGGCTAGCCCTTGTAGTATGACTGAAAAGACACTGTGTTTTCCTGCTTTCCTGGCTTTTCAAGCATTCCAGCTCATTTCTTCAGGACAAGACTTGGGATGCAAGTCTGTGTGCTTTCTGATTAACTTCAGCTGAAGTTGGAAAAAATCAACACAAGATTTTGCCACTACCGAGATATTGAACCTAGATTCCTCATATGTAGAAATTTCAGCTTAATTTCACTGAGGAGTTTACCAAGATTACCTTGCTAAATTCTTTGGGGAAGTGCCTGCATTTTTCCCAGCTGCTGAGGCTCTGTACTTGTTTCCTATTCTGTCCACAGCTAGACTTTCCATAGTCATTCCCCAGGTTCCCTCTTTTCTTGTAAGAACTGTGGGCTGCTTCTCACTTTTGTGACTGAATTTTGGATCCTTCATAAAAAAATAAATAAATTATTTTCTTAAAGTTTTGGCCATGTGGAAGTAATGCCATTGTTACTTGTGTGGTACTACACTGTGTAACTTTTGTATTAAGATTTATTCCAGATGCACTGCTGAAAGTTTAAAAGGGAGCTGCTAAGGCCCGTGGATCTGAATCTTTGCTGAAGAAGCAGTAATTTACTACCCAGAAAGTGATAGACAAAGGGGGTTGGAAATCATAACACCATAGGAAAGTAAAGTATGGCCCATTTCTTCTTGCACATTCAGAACAGAATCTTTTTATGCTAAGTGGTCTGCTTTGCAAACATTCACAGGACCCCCTGTGCTTGCATCTTAAAAGAGTGAGCCTACCAATATATCTTATGCTCACTGATGCTATATGTTGCAAGGGGTAATATTTTCACTATAGAGGGGCTTTTGATTTGCCTGGGTTATAAAAATACAGCATCAAGCCTTTATTTTGCTGCCATCAGTGATGTTCCAGGCACTCATACCTAGAGGTGGGTCTCACTGCATGTCAGGTCCTAGCAGAGAATACAGAATGCTCACCCTGCTCTGTCTCAGAACTGCAGCTACATCCCAAGGTGGCAGACAAAGGGAAGAGAGAGAGAAAACACGTACATGTGTTTGTGCACGCGTAGGCAGTGCTAACAGAAGGGAATTAGCTGGCTCAGAGCTTTGATTATTGCCTACAGAGAGTTACAGCTTTGGTCTCTTGTGTGAATCAGTCAGATCCACGATATCCAAAAGTGGTTATCAGCTGATGATTGTTTGATTGCCTGTGAAGTAATTAGTTTGAACTGGGCTCCCCCAGTGAGACTTCCCTGGGGTTTGTGCACCCTTTCCAGGTGCTCTGGGGCCAGAAGAGGAGGTGATGCCTCCAGGCAGTCCCAGTTCCCTGTAACCCTCTCTTTGCTGAGGTAAGGGCTACCTCTGCCACAGCACTACTGATGGCTTGCTGCTGTAATTACATCCATACCCATCTCAGTATAACTGAGCCAAATAACCCTGAGAGCTGAAATAATCAGTATTGGCTAAGCTGGCTGGTTCTGCCAGGGATGGTGCGGAGATGGCTACACAAACCCTTCTGCCAGCAGGCTGGAGGAGCTGGTGGGCTGTTAGCAGTGGGACTGACAGATGGGGCTGGGGCCAACAACCTGCACAGCTGACACAGCTTTGTCTGCAATGGGATTGAAGGGGATCTACAAATACTAATCTGTTTTCTTCACTCTTGTGAAGAAACCCATTTCCAGGGACTAAATGAAAGTAGGAAATCGTGCTCCTGGCCTTACGTGCCATCCTTTAGTTTTCCTGTTACAGACACCAATCAGGTAAGTCCAAACCTTGGTGCCATTATAAGAACAGCCAAATAACCATTGCTTTCTTTTAAATAAGAAGTTAGTTCTTAAATGGTGAGAAAGTTTGTAATTCTTTTATCTAAAACAATGTAAAGGTGCTCAGTGCAGCAAATATAAACACTTGTCCTAACTAGCCTGATAAAGAACCACTCCTGTGGCCATTCCTTACACTTGGTCAAAGTGAGATTGGCAGACACCTGGATTATTCCAGTCCTGCAGCCAGGCTGCCTGACCTGTGTGTAAAAGGACTTCAAGCAATTTTGGCAACCATTGAATTCACTGTTAAATTTAAAAGAGTGATGGTGCTAACATTTCTTGGGTTGTAATTTTGCATTACTGATGCAGTATAAATCATTTACTGTACTGATGGGATGGGAAATTTCTGTGGGAGGGAGCAGCAGCAGCTATCCTAGAGACAGATATGAGGTGTGGCCCTGAATTTTGCATTTCTGGAGCCACTTCTCTGCCTGATCTGGAAGTTATAACCTTATAATGGAAGTTGTCACCTTTTGGCCTCTGCACCAAATAACCCTCAAATAATGACAAAAAACGTGAAGTCTTTCAAGTTAAAATTTTTGTACCCATCAAGTTATTAATACAGAGAAGATAAGGTCTGTTACTCAGTCATGTTAAAAAGCAGCTGAAACCTTCTAAACTGGAGCATGGTTGTCATTATGTAAGAATACATTTTTAAAAAACATATTCTTATTTTAATTAAATCCTCAATATAATCTTCATTGTTTCCTGTCTCATTATTTGACATGCAACATATGTTAACTCCTCTAAAACCAACTCTCTGTCACAGTTTGTGTGTGTTTTACACATATCTCCCCCAGTTGTATCACCTGTCAACAAGTTAGTCACCTCTTATGATCTCTTTAGTCATCTGCTTCCCATTATTTCGAGTTTAAGTTCTTTTTCTGACAGTAGCTGGAAATGTTTCCTCCTGAGGGTCTCTGTGGCCCAGCTGGGAGGTGCAGCATGAGGGGAGCTTCTGGGGGTTGCAGCGTGTCAGGGTTTCTGTGGTTGAAATGGCTCCCAAGGTATTAAAAAGTCTCTTTTTCCCAGCCCCACGACCGAAGAAGAAGTCAAGACTCATCGGTTCTGCTTTTCAAGGTTGCTTTTTTTCTCTTATCCATGACATTCTTTCTCTGACCTGCTGAGGTCTGTCTGGCAGGTCGGTTTGTGGCACACCAACCGCCCTTGGGGTGGTGTTAGCTTTTTATACTAAGAACTATGGGTCCTTTATTTACAATAATTTTTCTGATACCTATCACCTATGTTAGACAGTGTCTGTATTCTAAACCAATCCAGAAGTGTCACCATCACAGCAGAAGATGGAGGAGAAGAAGAAGAAGAAGATGAAGAAGAAGAAGAACGACAGGACTCATCCAGATTCCTCCATCTTGCCTCTTGAATCCCCATTCTAAAACCCCAAAATTTTACTTTGTCACCCTGTGATAAATTAACTATCATTCTACTCAAACTCTTGTGCCTCAGAAATCTTCACACAAAGTTGGTAGATTTTTCCATGGGCTAAAATTGAAGGCACAGGTGTTTTTGACTCCGTGCCAAGGTCTCTGAGCCCCTTGCCAAGGTCTTGAGTCCTCCAGGGCAGTCAGAGGAATGTCCTGGGTTCCGACAGCACCGTGGTGTTGCCTGCACTTCTGGAAGGAGCACCAACCCAGAGCAGTGCTGGTTGAGCTAATGGGCACTCTGCACAATGAGGCACCTTGGCTGGTCAGACATCCCACACAGACGAAAAGTGAGCCAGGGCATTTCCTCTTGACATTTCACCAAGTTTGTGGTAAAATCTTGACAGTTTTACCAACTGTCCTGGGCAGTTGGAGCTATTCACATACAACATGAAGTGATAGGTTTGCTGATTGTTTTAATCGAAACTCTTGTCCTCTCAGAGCATTACTTGGTACCAGCCACACAACTCCACCCCATCCAGTGCAATAGTTTACATTTTAAATATAGACATGGCCAGATCCAGCCATTCTGGCTGCAGCAAGGTTGGACCAAGCAGTTCTTATCTCTGATCCCACCCTATGCTGCTCATTTCTTCTCATGGCACCAAAGGGTAGCTCTTACGGTTCTGAGGGCTTTACTGCTGGACAGGTTTCCAGAGAGGGTGAGAGATTATCCTACCTATAAAACCCCTAAGACAGGCATTGTGGACAGAAGTTGGGAAAGGAGGGAAATCTGAATTACAGCTGGACCAATGATTCTGTCACAATGCACATTGCCCAAAATCTGGAGATGTTGCCATGCTGGTGTACTTTCTACAGAAATGTTATAGGACAATACCATCTGTCCAGGATCTGTAAAGTTCTTTATTGATTTACTGAAGTCAGTATTATTAAGTTTTCATTTTCAAGCATTTACTTAAAGTTGTATGTACTTGTGAGTATAATATACAATGCTGTATGCTTATTAATTTTTTTCTGTTTACTACATCTAGATAAAGCATCGACCAACACTTACCAGAGCTGTTATATTATGTGGTGTTATTTTAGCACAAATGCTTACTGTTCAGCACCTGTATAAGATCAGCCATGACAGCTGATGGTTTAAAATTTATGATGTTTCATGTTGACAATATGATTTCAGCTCCAAAACATACAAACTCTACTTCAGTCTTCTTGTCTTTGCACATATAATTTTGGACTCTTCTGAAAATTGTATATCTTATTGCATCATATAACGTGGATTATATAAAACAGAGGTGACTGAAAAGTGCAGTTTCCATGCAGACTCTGCCCTGACAGATTTGCTGTCTGCTGAATCCTGCAGAGAATCAGGGATGTGCATTACAATGCCTCATCTCCTGCAGGATGCTGTGAACTTTCAAGTTGATTTCATTGTGTAATTCCTATAGTTTTTAAAACCAGGTAAGAGCAGTAGATGACTAAGGGATAGATACAAAAAATGCAATTTATGAGCAGTGTTTTCACATGTAGGGTCATACACATTGTAAATCAGATCATTGTCTAGTTTGCTAATACATGACACAATTGTGCTGCAATGTAAAGCTAGAGCAGAGCACTTACCCCATGTGGAGTACCATTACTTAATTGAATGCATATCACGTGCCACAAAAGCAGACATAATATATATAAGGACAAAAGTGGAATAGGATGATGTGATGAAGAAAGGCACAATGCTTTTTGCTTTGACACCAGATGATGAAGTGACTGCAATCCATATATTTCAACCCTTGTAATTCACGTATTTCATGCCAGAATGATATTTATTAATTTATCTTCAGCATTAAAGTATTAATATTATAACTTGTGAATAATAGAGTCATATGCAGAATTGTATATTTTAAATCAGTGGTGAATTTACCCCAACACTGCTGTAAAAAACCCATAGCTTCAGGGTTTAAAACCAAAATTAGTAATGAAGTGAAGAAGTTGTTGGTGTGTTGGTGTCAGATTTGGCAGGGCAAAGCTGAGCAGTTTTGTAAATTTAATCCCTCCTCCACAAAGATTACTTAAGATAACTATTAGTAATTTGATATTTACTATTTAATGAGCTTGGATTTAAGCAAATAATTTTTTATCTTTGTGTTTATCCTTGTGAAAGTATAAACTGATGTATTATGCAAATAGTATCATCTCTGGTAAACCCACCAGCTTCCTTCTTTCACACTGACTTGTGTGTGCGTTCCCATGTTGACACCTTCATTTTGAATATCCTTCTAATCCCTTATTTATTGATTTATAGCTGTCTCATCAAGAAAACACTTCCTTTCAGCTTACTTAAATTCTGTTCACTACAAGACACTGGTAAAAAGCAGCCTCTTCCCAAGCAACTTTGGACTTGCTGCGCTGGGGTTCACGGCTGGCTCAAGGATTTGCTCTTAAGTACTCTCGGTATTGTGAGAGAAAATCAGGTTTAAAATAACCTTGGCCAAACCATCCCTGTGGAGTGAGCAAGCCAAGCAAATTTCCATATGATGTAAAGAAACAAGTACAGTAAAGGGGGAAAAGCGATTCTGATGAAAACGTGTATGTTCTATGGGTAGAAGTAGGAGCATTTCAGAGCCCTTGGAATCTGAGGGCTGGGATTGCTGTAAGCCATTAATTTGTGTCAGTATTTAACCCTAGGCCCACAGCCACGCAGTCACTTGTCCTAGGGGATGAAGGGAGAGAATCATAAAGGTAAAAGTGAGAAAACTCATGGGTTGAGCTAAAGACAGCTCGATAGGTAAAGCAAAAGACACTCACAAGCGAAGCAAGACAAGGGAATTAATTTGCCATTTCCTATAGGCCGGTGTTTAACCACCCCAGGAAAGCAGATTTCCATTGTGCATAATGGAAACTTGAGCAGACAAATGCCATTAATCCAAACATCCCCCTCACCTTCCTCCTACTTGTCCCACCTTTGTATGCTGAGCATGAAATTGTGTGGTGTGGGATATTCCTTGGGTCAGCTGGGGTCAGCTGTCCTGACTGGGCTCCCTCCCACTCCTTGTGCACCTCCAGCTTCCTCGCTGGTGTGGTGGGGTGAGGAGCAAAAAGGTCTTGACTCTCTATGAGCACTGCTCAGCAATAGCTAAAAAATCTCTATTATCAACACTGTTCTGGTCACAAATACAAAACACAGCCTCTTAAAAGCTACTATGAAGAAAATTAACTCTCTCTCAACCAAAACCAGCTTGACTTACCAGCTCCCATCTCTGGCTGTCTTTTCGTTTTGCTTCCTGAAATCAATGCAAAAACCTTCTCATTTATGTACCTCATTGTAAACTCCTTAAAGCAGTTTTAGGAAGTGGGACAAATAGTGCAGCAGTATTAAGACAGAATAAATAGTAGTGTTTGCACCATTCTTTCTTTAGAAGCATGCACTGATTTGCCCCATGATTATTTTCTTCTTTGAAGAAGATAATATAATAAAAATAATTTGGGCTTCTGACTTAAATACTTCTTACTCCAGAAGCTTCTGGAAAGCAGATGCAAGTGTCCATTAACCATATACACGACAGAAAGGGCTGGGTCTAAATTATTTATGTGGTGTGCTCAGTGGGAGGCAGATAAGCATGCACAGGCAGCAGTTGCTGCTGTGGCATGGCGCTGAGCTTGTCACTGGCCCTGGTGTGAAGAAATGCTGCACGGAGGGGTTTGAGACAAACCCGTGCATGGGTGTTGAGGACCGTGTTTTTGTTGTGAATGTTTTTAATTTCTCTGATCATAGATTGTTATGTAGAGTGCAGGGAACAGAGAGCAGCTCTCACCTCTCCTTCCAATGAATAGCAAGTCACCTTATTCTGTGATGTACAAGGCAGAGTAATTGCATCTCAAATGCGTGGTGCACTTTTGTTTAGAAGGTTAGCGCAAAATTGATTTATGAAACAATTTTCCCTGTTTCATGTCAGAGAGCCCATTTTCCGCTGAATAATTAGATGGGGGTTTCTCCTGTATGGTGACATACAGTTTTGTGAAGCAAGGGATAGTTGCTGCTTTTCATTAAATAAATCTCAGAGGAAATTTTGTCTAGTTGTTCATGAGAATTTTTTTTTCCAGTGACATTATTTCATAGATTGATCCTAGTTGATTTTGGAAGAGTAATTTTTTAAATTGTGTTTACCTATGTTCACCATGACATGCAGTAAACAACTATCTTGTTCTACTTTAGAGGTAACTGTCACTTTTCATCTCAAAATCATAATCTTGGATCAACATATATGAGAATACCTGTACAGTATAATTGCACATGACGTGGAAATAATTGTCTTGCTGGTCCTCAGACTATCCCCTGGGCTTGCAGTTTGGTACTGAGAACCTCAGGACAAAAATATTCTCCTGACCTGATGCCTTTATTTTATCACAGTCACCTACAAGAGGCAGGCACAGTTTATGCAAATTGATTGAAGATTTTTTTCATCCTTTACCATAGATTTTTAGGTAATTTTTCAAACTTTGGTAGCTAAAGTTATATACATAAATTATTGCTTGTTTTTTTCTAGGTATCCATTTTAATAATGTACATACTGAGTTGAATTCAGACGCCCAGTATACTCAATCTCCTAAATTTGAAATAGTGCTCTACCTTTTATTAGGCATTGAATTGAACTATTTTTTTTTTTTAGGAAATTATAGGGTTTCCAATGAGTTTCCTTACAATACAATTCAAATCTCATCAAGTTTAAACAAGTAAAGTTGAACATTAAATGAGCTATTTACTTTTTATAGCCTTATATTTAATCTGGGAATACAGCAAACAAAAACTTACAAAATATATTTGTTATGTTATTGGCATATTAATGCCAAATTTTTTAAAAATAGTATTTTTATGAATTTGTTAGACTAAGTGATTTTGAACATACTATAAAAGAAAGAAATCATAATAATTCATTGAATAAGCTGATGCTGTGACTTCAATTTTAAGAAGCTGTGGTGATTCTACAGATCTAAGATCATTGTTTCAAATAAGTTTCTTTGTAGATATTGTCACTTTAATTCCTCCTTTCCTTAGTGTAGACTGAAAATGCATTTTTTTTCCAGGGAAAACAATACTCCATTCTGGATCTAATTTCTGAAGCTTTCATGTCAGTAGAAGTAATCTTGGCAGTACTTTAACACAAATGAAACGTATTTTATCTGTGATGATTTGTTACTGTTTGTTGGGACATACCTTTAACACTTTAAGAATTTTTTTTTTGCAAGCTAAATGTTAGGATTCTTTAGAAGAGAGGAAGAGGAGAAGGGAATTTCGTTTCAGAATATTTTGAATAGTAGCACCATGGACTCTTTTCAGCTGGTTTTATAGTTATTCAATTTCTCTAATAAAACCACTATACCACTATACATATTGGATTTAATGCCTGGAATTATATTTCTCAGTTGGTGTCATGCGTTAGGCAGAGTCTTGTATGGGAATTATGAAAAAATGGAGATTTTCTAAACACGTGGAGATGAAGGAACTACATAAAGTCTGACGAGTATATGAAATATTAACAGAAATTCTGCTATGGATAGGAGGGCTTCTGGAAAGCCAGAACACAAGCAGAGTAATGCAGGGTCAGATCTGTAAAAGGATGGGAAGTTTAAAACTCTTCAGGCAGATGATTTCTGGCAAGTAGTCCAGAATTTAAACTTCTGTGACCTTCTACCAAACCTTAGATAGCAAAGGCAGATTAGAAATAGTACTAACTGCAGTCATAAAATTCATTCACCCAGACTGTAATCTTCCTTAAAATAGAAGTTACAGCCTTCTTGGGAGGATCATTCCTAAAGATTAACAGAGCATTCGCTACTCCTGGGGAAAAAAATGGGCCTAAAATTGGAAGGCATCATTTTATAAAGCGGATATGGCAGGAGAGAGAGCGCGAGTTGTGGTGAAGGGATGCAAGGCCACCCTGGCATCTCAGAGGAAGCCATTAGGAGAACTTGGTGTGGGGGGAAAAATCTCTCTCATAGCATGAACATTACTGAGAAACTGGCTCGTCCCCACGCTGGCTGCCTGTGCTGAGTGCAGGCAAGACAGACTCAGAACTCTGATTATATTGATCTAAGTAATAAAAAATTTAAAAAGAATAAGTTTTTTTTTTGTTTTTTGTTTTTTTTTTGTTTGTTTGTTTTTTTTTTTGTAGGAGCAGAAATGAATTAGGAAACTGATTGTAGCACAGACTGGTAACTTATTGATCACTGTTCAGGGCAGCTGAAAATAGAATAAAGGGACATGAGGATGGGAAAGCCTGCAGCCACCCCACAAACAAATGGATAACCTCTGGCTAGCATATGGGGAAACTGAGATTCAGATGCATAACCCCTTGATCATGCTACATGGCAGAAATTTGATGGGAAACTTATCTCTTTGTGAAACTTGTAATTATACAAATTCTGGTACAATCTTTCATTGCAAGTTTCCCCTTGTTGTTGTCCTGAGTGGTTTGCCAGCTGTTGTACTCTGCAGTTTTTTATATGTGTTGATGTAGACAACCATGTTGATAAGTAGATGGTTGAGATCAGTATATTTGTGGTGCCATTAAGAGACCTACATTATAGCACACAGAGAATTATTTATTCATACATTGAATACCTTCCAATGGACATTTGACAATGTACATGGAAAAGAGGCTCTGTGAGATCAAAATATAAGTATAATGATTGAAATGGGAAGGTTTGGAGAAGGAAGAAAGTGTAACTTTCTCATATATTTGTTCATTAAAATGTCTATATCCCTAAGAAATGAAACAACTGGCTGCCATGCTGCCCTCAGTCTTGGTGCTATTAATTGACTGACAGGCATTGCAGCATACTGAATTTAGTACAGGATTGAAGAAGATTGCTTGTAGATTGCTCCAGAGGATGTTCTAGATGCTATTGTGTTCTAGAATACTCTGCTGGAGGATGAGGAGTAGAATATGTACTCAACTTCAGTACACCTCATCGGTGTGTGCTACAACCTGCATGCATTTCTGATGTTCTTTAGAAATTTACATTAAAAATGGCCCTGATTTGCTGACCTACTAACTGCAGAATTGTTCTCAAACAAAGAGGCAACTCCTGTGAGGTGGGATAGTGCTTTTCATTGTGTTAATGTTCTTACACAAGTGGTTTAGCTGTGAAAACTCCCCTCAGGAAGGTACTAGGACATAAGCCTGAAGGTCCATCCCTTCTGATGGGCCATGACTGATAAACTATGACAGGTAAGAGGCAGCTGTCTTGTCTTAGAAAGTGTCAAAGACTCCCAGAGTAGTAGGATACCATGATCCACAGTATTATATCATACAGTGTAAAACTTCCCACCCCAGGAGAGGCACCAGGGCAATCCCAGTGAGCCTGAGCATATTAACCCACCAGACTTTGTGTTTCATGGGTTTCCCCCATCCCAAGAGATCAGGGCTGCCCCCATCAGTTTGACCAGCAACATCAAAATTGCAACAATCAAGTCTTATTTGTGGATCCAAGGGTGGACACTATACACATTTCTGCTCTTATCTTTTTTTTTTCTTTCCTTTTCATTATACATTCTCTTAAGCATTATTTTTATGCTTTTATATTGTTGCATTTCTAACAAAAATGGCTACATTTAAAAATTGCATTCCAAACTTTAGAATACTTTAGAAACTTTCAAAATTACGTTTCAAACTTTAGAATACTGAGGTACTCTATTGTACCTACCTCAGTATTCTAAAGTTTGCAAGTAAAAGTTTGTTATTGAACATCTTGAGAATTTTCTTGTTTCTCTTGCCCACTGCCTGGAGTAAATCAAACATCTTCCTCCTAAGCCTACCAAGCAGACCAGGGCATAACACCTTGGCTAAACTGCTGCTTCCTGCCTTTTCATTCCTTAATAACAGCAGCCCAGTGACTGACAAATCACACAACCAGTGCATAAGTGACAATTCTTAAAATGTAATTCAACTTGACATGGGACTTAAAATACAGTGAAAAGATTTTTATCTTTTCATATACATGAAAACAAATTTCAGCTTTGCAAGTCCTCTGGGAGGTTTTAGAAACACTATAGTAAAAGACTTGACCACCTCTTAAAGATTTTAGACTGGTAATGGCATATAATATTCCAAAATAGATGTAATCCATCTTTTAATGATTTATGCAAAAATTATTTCCTGTTTTTTGCAACTAAATAAGTATATGAGAAAAATCTTGATGTATTAAAAATTGATGATGAATAATAAAATGTCTTTAATGCAGTATATTTAGTAGTATCTCTTTATATTTTCTATGATGCATTAGTTTCAATGCAGGCTCAACTTGTGCTTTCAATCTCTTTCCATACCCCTAGTCTAATTATTATACAGGAGTTTAAACTGAGATTTATTCACCTTTTTTACATATGTCCTATAGCTTTCTATTCTCAGACTCACAATCTGCAGAAGGGATTGCTGCACCCTTAATAAAAGAACTTGTCCCAAAACCATTTCATTTAGTGATTTAATATACCCCATATTTTTCTAAGGTCTAGAAGAAGATTTTGAGGATATTTTGGAAGTCTCTTCATCATTCTATGGAATGGCAATCAAAAGTATCTGTAGAGACAGTTCTGGAGTTGTGGTGTAACTTCCCTGTTCCATCCTGAGAGATGGAACTCAAAAGCCATCTGAACATGGTTGAGGGCAAACAGCTCTAGGTGACCCTTCATGAATGGAGGGTTGGACCACATGACCCCCAGTGGTCCCTTCCAACATTAACCATTTTATGATCCAAGTTTTTCTCTCTGTATGTATTCTGTAGTGATGGCCATCACAAATAACAATATTTGATGAATAAAAATAAGGGTATTCTTGAGAGATGTATACTCAGTTAAAAGCTTTTTACTCAGTGATATCTTCATAGATTTTCAGGAAAAAAAAACAAACAGGAAAAGGTTGAAGCATCTATAGTCTATAAATATCTCTATTTCCATCTATCTATCTATCATCCATCTATCTATCTATCTATCTAGTCTATAACTAAATACAGGCATCTTTATCTGTGGATGTCTATATCTATAGTATCTTTACAGGCTTTCATACCATGATTACTGCTTTTTGATTAAAACAACAATATCATGCCTGACTCAGTACAACATCTTCCCTACACACACACATTTGCTTAAAATGATTGTATTGTGGAGGGATAGAATGTAAGAAAATAAAGATAGTGCAGAAGGTAGTCTCACACCTGAGGAGTTGCAGCTGTGCTAATCACCAAAGATTGGGAACAGGCCTGCCCATAATAGGCCACAGCTGTGTGTAATAAGAAGATGAGTGCTACAAAAGAGTGGGTTAGGTGGGTGAGGAGAGAGATGGAGTTTGTTGGTGGTACTGTGAAGAAGGAGTCAGTGTTGTGAGGAGCTGCCTGTGAGAAATCACTGAGAAGGTATGGGAGCTTTGCAATAAGATGACAACATTGTCTCTGCTAGGAACGCTCCAAATTGCTGTATTTAGAAAATCAAACTTCTTTCTATTATTTTGTGTGTAGACTATCCTTCTCTGGTTAAAACCTGCTGCTTGTTTCCACATATACATTCAGCTGGACCACAGTTACTTGAGTAGTGATGAAATTTAGAAGTTAAATGGTTGGGTTTTTTCTTTTTCCTGCAGGGAATAGGATTTTTAACATAGGACAGAGAACAGTTTACAAAAGCTTTATACAAAATTTCATATATGGAAGAGTAAATTAAGGAAATCACTAATTTCTCTCCTCTTTCAATCTTTTCACTTAAATCTAGGTTTACCTACATATAAATATATAGGACATTTTCTGTAATTGCTCTGCTAGTAGAGCTGATGACCTGTCAGATAATAGATAATAATGTACTTAACATTTAAATAATTTTTTCCTACGTATTATTAGAAAGCGTTTTACAAATACACTCCTATCAATGACCATTTTACAAACAAAGACAGGAGAGATAAATTAATTGATTTGTTATGAACTAAGCAAAGGATAAAAAACAGATTAAAACAGGACTGTAGGATAAAATTCTTATGTGCTGTACATCAACAAGAAGTTTGCTGTTCATTTTATGAAGCAACAGTTTTATCCTGACTGTCCAACCTTCTCCTCTATTGTACAGCCTGGGACTGGTTGCCTTTACCTACACTTGAGATGATTGACCTGATGCAGGGAGTTAAAAATTCAAAACAAAGTATTATTTTTGGGTTTTATGGCCTGCTTTGCTCATGGATGAGATGTCTCTCACTTCAGCTATCTGCAATTACAAATTTAAGCTTGAGCTAGTTTTCTGAGTTTCTTATTTTCCTGACAGCGAGGAAAAGATGCAACTCTAGAGTATGCTTCTTTCCAACTATTTGAAGACAAACTTGAATTATCAGTTTAAGTTGGTCCTGCTGTCAGAAGAAACAGTCTTGGAGTCTTCCCCCTTCTTCATGTGTTCATCATGAAGTGTGAGATGCACCATGTGGTGAGTGGATCTGAGCTAAAACTAACCTTGGGTGAAAATGGCTGGTTTTCAGCCAGATCAGCTCCCTGAACGATTTACCATATATTCATACAAATGTTGGTATCAGCACAAGACAAATCTGTGCAGGACTGGGAATAGGGCATGTGAGTAAAAGCAGTGCAGGCCTGCTTTCTTTCCCTGGTAGCCTGAGGTTAAGAATGTACTCAATGCCAGTCTTAGCCACTATGCTGGTTTTGACTGGGGCTGTGTTTTGGGTTTGTGAGCAAAATGGTGCTGATAATTCAGGGGTGGTAGTTTTACTGATGAGCAGCACTTACACAGACTCTAGACTCTTCTGCTTCTCACCCCACCCACCAGAGAGTTTACAAAACTGGGGTGCACACAGAATTGGAAGGGGACATGATGGGGACAGATGACCCCAACTGACCAATGGAACATCCCACAGCATCCCGCCATCCTCCTTGGTGGGGGTTGAGCAGCTGGGTGGGGCTGAGCTGACTGCTGGGGTTAAAACATGACACCACCTACCATATTAGTGATTAATCTCACCTAGAGTTTATGTGCAATCACTGCTACCTGGCATTAACCTTATCAGATAAAGTTTAGTGTGATATCAGTTCAACAGATTTTTAAAACTCCACCTTGTGGCATTCACATTCTCTGAAAAAATTCCTTTGCCCAGGATTTTTCTCCTAGGAAGCTGAGAAGCCTCAGAGAAAAGGAAAACAATTCTTACCTCATTTGCTTCTCCTGTTGTGCTCATGTGTGGAATGTGTTTGGAGATTGTTTACCCACAAGTGATTGTTTGACTGGTCTCTGATGTCAGTTGATTTGACTCATTGGCCAACTGGGGCCAAGCTGTGTCGAGACTCTGGAAGAGTCAAGAGTTTTCATTATTATCTTTTTAGTATTGAGTAAGTGAGAAATCCTTTCTGTATTATTTAGTATAGTATGGTATTTTTAAATATAATGTAGTATTATAAAGTAATAAATTAGCCTTCTGAGAACATGGAGTCAGAGGCATCCTTCCTGCCTTTGTTGGGCCACTCCCAGTGAATACAATACCACTTCCATAAAGGAATCTGACATGGTTAAATAACAATTACAGAAATGCTGTTATTGAAAGTGGACATGCTGAATTCTCTGTTTATTTGTGACATGTTACATGCAGAGATGTTAATTTCCAGATATCCTAATTTTGAAAATTTTAATAATTACAAAATTGAAGAAGACTGAACAGGTTCACCCCATGCTCTGATTTTATACTTTATCTAGTTACAATTCTCTTAGATACTTGTTTATTTTACTGAGAAGACAAGCCCAAAGGGATTAAACCTTGCCTGCAGCTTTCTTTTTGTGCAGAAGTCAATTATGGCTGGCTAAATATCCCTGAGGTAAACATGTGTGAGGTTGATAATGTGGTTAGAATAGCAACAGCAGTTGTAAAGGAGACTGGTGTTCATGGAGTTAACACATTCCATATTGCTATCATGCAAAAAATTACAGACACTTCCAGTCAGGGAGCATCAATCAATTTTTGTTAACTTTCAGGATTTTTTTCTTCCCAATGGAGCTAATATTACATCTAAATATTATGTGTGCTGCATCTGTAAATTTCATTCCATTTTCTTAAGGAAGCCTTCTGAATGAAAAATGTGAGTTAAAAATGTTATTTACCTGGTGCCACTGGATTGATTGTGGAATGGGTCAAATCCTGCTATCCTTAATGAGGAAAATATTGACTAATGGCTTAAGTAAATATTATCTGAATTCAATGAATGTTTGTCTCATGTATTAAATATTCAGAGGAGCAGAAAATGGTTCATAGCTTTTCCTCCCAAACACCATGACACCTAAACAGCCATGTTCACGCTTACTATTTCCTTCTGTATTTTGGCAAAATGTAGCAGTTTCAACAGACACTGCTACAAACAACATATATCACAGTATGCAACCTTGTAGTAAAATGATTCACCTGGGAACTGCAAGTTCCTTGCAATCAGAGAAAGGAGCTGAAAGCATGTTCTCACAGGTGGGTGGAGCGCTTTAACCACTGACACTGCATTAAGGGAGGGAGAAGCTGCTGTACAGCTCTTCCTAGTGCATTTTTGAGAAAAGGCTGACTTTACTCCAGAAGGAGGTAAAGGAACCATGATATGCAGTCAGAGAGAGAAAAAACAACATTCTTTCATTGGGACTTAGCAAAACTGTGCAGCATCAGCTGGCTTGAAGTGACTCCTGACTCAGACATTGGCCCAACAACTCCCAACATGGCATGCCAGTCTCTTTCCATGCATTATTTAGGAGCCTAAGGCCAAACTTTGGCCTTTGACTTTCCCAGAGTGATAGGGCACCAAACTCCTTTGCCCGTCCAGTCTTCTCAATATATTTTGTTGCCTGGTATATAAAATGGAAATATTTTAATCTCTTGGGATGTTGTGAATAGAAGAGTCTCAGAATAGATGCAAGACCCTCATCTACTGATGTGAGTCAAGGTTCAAATACCCAAACATTAATAGATAGCAAAGAGGTACAGAAGAAACTTGAATTTTAAAAGATTTTTGAGTCTATTGGACCACTTTTGATGAAAGAGCCTGGCAAAGAACCAGTAAGACTAATGGTTACATAATTTTACAACAGATATTACTTTTATTCCTTGTCAATCTATGAATTGTCGTGCTTCAAGAGATAACCTGACTGCCACATGTGGTAGGCAATTAATTCCCTCCATCCTCTAAAAATCTTCTTACAAGACAATTTGCTTTCCTCTCCCCTCTGCCCTTCCAGAAATTTTATGTTAAACAAAAAGGAAATTGGTAACTGATATGAAGAGGTATTGGACTGCACATGTTCATCTCACAGATACAGAAAATGGCATGTTACCTCCTAATTGTGGTCTTACTAACGGTCTGAGTTAAAGGCATAAATTTTCCAGGTTGTTCAGATGCAAAATCCCTGCAAAATTATTTCAATGACAAGTAAGAACTGGGATGCTTTTGCAAATATTGACTATAGAGCTTTACTTTCCATTAAATTACACTGGTGTACCTCTATTGTCATTAGTATTTTACTTGTTTAATAGACTACAAAAGCCCAATTTGGCTGGCATTATTCATGTTATGATGGAATTTATTTATACCTGTTGATTAAAAGGTGTTTCAGTTCCATTACCAGAATGTGATGAGCATGTGATAAAGAATATCCAAGTACTCTCAGCTAAACTTTGAGATATAAGAGCATAGAGACCTTCTGTGAAGGGCTGGAATGCCCATCAGTGGGAGACAATTGATTCTCTTGGACTCTGAAATAAATGATAAAACCTTTTGCATTCTGAAATACTTCATTTGGAGAATTTAAAGGGTTCAAAATCAAAACCATAAATGATGGAAAATCTGGAAGTCTTTGTAATCTCAATACAACCCCTTGCACTGTATATAATGCAAAAGTGTCTTTAATTACAAGATCTCATATAGTATCGCAGTCACTGCCTAGTTTACCACCCTGAATGGTTGGTACCCACAAAATGAGTAGTAATTTGATATTTACTTTAGGGGGGTTTTTGGTGGGGTTTTATTCTGGGTTTTTTTTTTTTTTTTGGGGGGGGGTTGTTTGTTTTTTTGAGGTATAACCTCCCTTTTGTTCCTAAAATTCAAAGCTAATCCTGAATGTAGAATTACTGACCATGTCAGGGTAGAAATACTTTCTATGGTAGTCTTGCCCAGTGTTCTAGTGGTTCTTATATGCCCATTAACATAACTTCAGTGTGTTCCTGTGTTAAAGGATGTCACTTTCCTGTTTAGCAGATGGGAGAACTAAAGTAAAGGACTACTGTTTATTCCCAAGCTTGACTATAACAAGGATGGAGGTATTTTTTCATAATTTGCATTCATATTATAATTTAATAAATTTGTTTTCATAGTTTGTGTACTAGTTGCAGATTCCCTGGGCTTTGGGAGTAACACAAAGTACTTAACTCTTAAACAGGTTCTATGGGCCATGTGGAGGCCATAAAATTCAGAGCATGAAATGATCTAGGAGATGTCTGATTTAAGGGACCTCTGTGAGTGTACACTGACACTTTAACGCAAAAACTCCAAAGCAAAAGTAAGGCTAAAACTTAGCTCTTCAAGGTAATGCTTGAAAAACTATTTTTCTTTCTTTGAACCCCCTTTTCCCACATATTACACAGATTTTTTTTGTTCAGTTGTGAATGACGTGAGCAGGAATCTGATTCACCCCATAGTCCTCTGAACTGATAGAGGAGATGTCATTGGTGGGAAGAAAAGTGCTAAATTTTTCATAATATGAAATTCTTTATATTTCTTTGTAATGAAATACTGTAATAACATGTGGGGGTTCTTCAAATGTCTGTAAAAAAGCACAGTTTGTGTAGAATTGTTTGATCCAAAACAGGCAATATGAGCAGTGTCACAGTCAGGAAACAGCATGCAGATGGCAGTAACAGACTCTTGCCACATGTCTGGGGCTGACAGGTGATGATTTGCAGTGGGCTTCACAGATAGTTGTTAATAGTAGAACAAAGCTTGTAACTTCTATCTTGGTTATTTTAGGCTGCCCTTGTCTTTCTTTAACCACTCTGTCCTCAGTATTGAAAAGAAAACCTAGATGTCATCCCATACAAGCTCTGCCTAAGACATCTTGTATCAGGCTTGATCATACCTTCATTTCACATGCTCATATTTTCAAGATATGAAGTACGGTAGACTAAAAAATCATACCTGCCTTGTTGAATTTAATACTTTTAATACAAATCCCTACATTAAAAAGTCCACAAACTGAAAAGAATTCCAATATCTTGTCTTTCCCTTTGTTTACTCTAGTTATGTAGGTTATAAAATTGAATTTTCTTTTTGTAAAACTCCTTTCTTGTCAATGAAAACACACCACCTCTTCCATTTTGGCAAGAGTTCATTTAGGGTGTTCAAAGAGATCAGTGCCTAGTTCAACTCATTTTAAGAAGTTTATGCTAAGCTATACTCATGTGTTCTAGCTCTCTCATGTTATTTGATATGGATATAAAAACATATTCCATCTTCTGCTGTTATATGCTAGGATAACAGATAGCAGCTGATAAATATGCAGATACTAAATGCAATTCCTCTAATTGAATTGAAACATTCCTGTCAGAAGCATAAAGAAAAGACTTGTGATTTTCATGCAAGTAAATGTAATGAGGCTGTCTTTTTGTTTTTTTTTTTTTTCTCCCTCCCTCATATGTCTGTGGCTCTATCATACCATAAGGGATAAAATGCTGTTTTAGCAACCTAAGGAGTTGCTTCTAGTAGTGGTGGTTGCCCTTGGTGAAGAATATATTTGGAAAGGATTTGAATGACCTTGTACTTTTAAGCCAGTCTGATACTATTAATATGTTTTTGCTGAGAAACTCCTAAAGTGGCAATTATATAGTCTGTTGCTGCAAATACAAGAGCACTATAGGAATATCCAAAAAGTTGTCATTGCACAAAAATAACACAAGTTATTGTACTTGCAATATTATTGCATTAGAACTGTAGAGATTTTTACACTTTTTTGGTACGATAAGGTTTCAAATGTGTGTAGGTCTTCTATGCTCTCTTTCATTCAGAATAGCAGCACACAAGTGAATGCTGAGCTCCACTCAGCAGGTGTTCCAGGTCTCCTTGAAAGGAATATATCACATGCTATGTGAACACTTTCCATTTGGGCTCAAAACTCAAATGTCAGAGATTCAAGCTCCAAATTCAACCCCCTTTTTTGAACATGCACAAAAAATAGAGGAATAATGTGTACTTCAAACTCTGTATTCACACATGTGGAATTTGTTAGGCTGTATGCTTGGCAGTGATAAAAAAAGGAGGAAAGAGAGAAGAAGTAAGGACACCAGGAAAGAGAAGACAACTGCTAACAAAGACAAAACAACACAGCATGAAGAGCAAGGCGAAGGGGGTGTAGGATTTAGTAGAGCTTTATTGAAGGATGGATTTGTTTCTGTCTCTTCTTCACGCTGGTGGTCCTCTGTACTTCCATCCTTCCTGTCTTGGGATGGGATTTCTTTTTGTGTTGTCAATGTGATGTGGCAATTAGATAATTTACTTGTCTAGCCCAAGAAGTACTTTATCTTCTCCTGGTTGGCTTGGAAAACCAATTAGTCCTTGCTAGTTGCATTGAACTCCATGCTTGTTGATTTGTGGTTACATACTCTCAGGCCCTAATGTCTGACAGAAAATACAGACACACTTTATTTCTGATCTACCTGTAGTTTGCAGGTTCAACTCTTAATGTTTGTATTCCCTTAATATTGTCATTTCTGGGCTGAATGAATATGAAATCTAATCTTTGCTCTCTACAGGAAATCACTGTAACACTTGAACATGTGACTGTTAAAGGTATTTGGGTCAACTATTGATTTTTTTTTTCCCAGTCTTTCAGTATCAATCAGTGTATTTTAATTTAATTCAAAATACAGGAAACCAAGAGTTCATGGAAATAAGTCATACCAAGATGGGCTCATTTTCTCAGGGCTGCTACCTCAGTCTGCTGATATAGTAGGAAACAGAAATAATTGTGTACTTCAAGGAAGAGCTAGGCTGCTGGGTTGAGATAGCCTGTATTTATACTTGTTCTGATAAAACCAAGAAGCAATCTGTTAAGTGAAGTCTCTCCAGAGGAGCACGAGCAAGGTGGCTGTCAATGAATGGTGTTAAAGCCCAAAGGATTGGGTTGAGGTGGTTGGGGAAGGGAACTGATTTAGTAGCATATTTTATGGTGCATGGATGCAAACAAGGGTGTATGTCAGAGATTCCCAATCCAGAATATCTCTAGCAGTGAGCCTCAGAAAGTAGACTGGCCATGGTAAACTGCATTTGTAAGTAGAGAATGAAAACAAGCCAATGTTTCTTGATTGTGCATTCCTACCAGACATTTAATGCTTCAGTAAAACTGTGGGACTCACAGATGTGGTGGACCCTTCTGGACACAGAGCAGAATTCCAGATGATTTGTGTATATTTACATTTGGGATGTCTGGATAGTACAAGGAGACAGATAGAGATGTGTGAGTATATTTTGTTGATTAGGTTACAAAGGAGAAATTGGGAAATATGCCCCCAATTTTGGATACACAAGTTTGAATGCTTTGCACCAATATCTAAAATGCAGTGGTTTGCAAAGGAACCCCTGTGTTGGTTCACATAAATCCTGTGAACCTGTAAATTTGTAGTTTCTGTAACTGAAATAGATTTTCTGGGGTCCAAGGTGCTGTATCTCCAGTGCAGGGATTTTAATAATCCTGGCAGCAGATTGATTTTCAATAAGTAGAGTTCAGATTATGAAATCCCTTCTCTTGCTAACAAACACCTGCTCCTGCAGGAAGATCCACTAAGACTAGTGGAATTACTGGAGTCTTGACTAATTTCAGTGAAACTTCCACAGTCTTGGTCCACTAGAAAGTTGGTAGTCAGATTTAATTGCATTTGAAAAGGAATGGAGCCATACTAAAGTACAGGAGGGGAGAAATACCAGTGGGTCCTATGGATATGCCTTCATAGTAGGTGAAATCCACATTCTTAGCTGAGGTTTACCCAGAATCCCACTCTGCTATTCACATCCCCTTAAATCCTTGCCTGTCTGTCCACTGAAAATTGACACATTTGCTCAGATGCAGCTACAAGATAAAGTCTGTGCTGTGCTTTAAGAACAGTTCTAGCCTATCTACTTAGCAGTGTACATGTGAATGAAACTCATTTTGTTTCCCCAATTCTATTTTATATCTGAGAATTTCTCACCTTTTTCCTTCCTCCTGCACCAGAGACTGCATGCATATGTGTTTATGTGTGGCTACCATTTAAATCCTCATTTCAGATGCTCTGTCACATATCTGACCAGCAGAATCTGTCTCAGGCCAGAAATATAAAAACAAAAAATCTGTGTTAGGTTGGTGATTGCTGACCAGAACACTGTTAAGTCAGCCATGGTGATATTCATTGGTAGAGGATGTGAGTTAATATTTCCAGACAAAATTGGTCTGAGTGCTAGGCACACATATGCAGAGCTTGAAGTATCTTATCTATGCCATCTAATTTAGAAAGCTGAGTTGGAAGCTGAGTTCTCAAGTAGAAAATCCAGAAGGAGATAAGCAGCAACTGAGGCAGAGGAGGGAAGAAAAAAAAGTGACAGGGGGAAAGAAAAAAGAATTTTTGATTAAGGAAATTGATGCAATTTACTGTCAGAGTATTTCATAGCAAAATATTTTGAGTTGTCCTCTGGACTATTTTGTACAAGAGGCTATGATTCCTAATTCACAAAGTAGGGGCCTGGGCAAAATTTGTCATTGTGCATTCTGCAATGGGCTACAGGACACCTCCACAAGGGCCAGCATGGTCTTTATTAGCAATCCTGTATCTGTTAAATCATGACCCTGACATGGCTCTTGCAGCACAAATTAATCTCCCACTCCAAGGAGAAGATTTCTTTCCTTCCCACTGACTTTCTACTGGTCACTGCTCTTGTAGTCTTGCTGTCTTGTGATAATGAAATTTAGAGCTAAGTGTCCTTTCAGTGCATGCACTCAAGTCTACAGCTACTGTCTTATTCACTGTCACCTCAACTTCAGTATCCTGCTCTCTTTTCCTGATATTCTTGTTTTATCTCTGTGTGCTCCCAAATCAAAGCTCAGTGTTATGCTAATCCATCTATTTAGTGAGAGCACAAAAATGGATGGGGATGCTAAAGGAAGAGGGTTCAGTTTAGTTCAGGACAAAAGAAACATTGGTTGGTGTAAATTCTGAAAACCACAGCAATGGGCTAGTCTGGCAACTGGCCATTCACTGAGATTTTGCAGTCTTCCCTTGGTGTTTCATGAGCCCTCATCCACAAACTTTGAGATTGCTCTCACTTTCAGATGAAATTCTGGAGTCAGCTTTGGTGAATCCCATAGCAAAAGGCGGAAGGAAAAAGAAACAGACCCAACATGACCTGGTGTCTTGGAAGTTATGCTGAGCAGATACTGAGGACCTATGGGAGATGAGTCTATGGAAGAAAGAAGCAGCAGAGTTGGAGTCAAAAACCAGCAAATGGCTGCCACTGTCTTTATGGCTGTGGCTATTACTGAAGCAGCAGCAGCAAGAGTGGGAATATTTCCCAGGTAGTAATCAATATAGTAAGAGCTAGAAAACTACTGTGCTGTTTTATGCTGGGTCACCTCAGGTGGAATTGCAGGGAGATAGCAGAGGGCTTTCCCTTTGAGTGCCATCCAACCTCTGCCATGTACAACCCAAGACAGATGTGAAAAATATAAGATTGGAAATACAAGTTTACTCCAGCTACATCTGAACTTGTGAAGCTTGCAATCCATATCCATTATCTGAACAGACTCTTATGCTGTTATGCTCACAACACTATCCTAGACAATTAAAAAATCATGGAAACTGTGATGAATGAAAATGTCTCTTGATGTTTTTCATTTTTTCATACTTTAGATCCTTCTGTTTTCTGGCATGTGGCTGAGAGTCCTGTTGCTTGAAATTTCTCTTCATTAGTTCAGCACCCTATTCATGTGAAAATTTTCCTTTTTTTTTTTTTCCAATTTGTGCTTGATAACACTTTGCTCATTTTATTTAGAAGGAACTGAATGCAAACAATAAGTTTCTTGATTCAAAGAAGGTTCCAATAACTCCAGTTGCTACTAGTCTTGGTAATTTGGTGGCCAGCTGCCAAGTAAGCAAGCCATGAAATATATTTATTTCAAGTAGATGACTGATTTCTTAACGAGAGTTCGTAAAAATCACCTTTACTACAGAACTGATCTGATGTCTCTGCTGCACCAACCTTTTCTCCTTCTTCAACTCAAGCCCCATCTTTTCTTCCTTGTAGCTTTATTTCATTGGCTTTCTGAGGTGTGGGCCAGTGTCAGTCCTTCAGTGTAATTTTTCCACACATCAAATGGTCTAACATGTTTTAACTTACAAATCCTTACTTGCAGGATACTTAAAGCAATTCATAAGTAAAGTCAGATAAGTTTGCAGCACTATTTCTGCATGGCTTTACCTTAAATTGTTAGTCAAATCACACCCCTATAATTCAAGGAGAGGTGAGGCAATTCTTTATTTCTGTTCATTTGACCTTGCCCACTACTGAAAGACACAGAAAGTCCCTTAAAATCCCACTAGGAGCACACGTTTTGCATAGGCATGATGCAATTTAATCCATAAGGAATCTAAGCTCCAGAGAGTCACTCAGCCTTCAAGAAGTAGAATGTGAAGGATAAATGAGTTGGAAAAATAGTAGGGAGGTAGGAGGTTGGTTGCCACATACTCCTAAACAGTGCTCCACACCAAAGAGTCTGAATTGCCCTCTGAAGGCTTGACTGACTATTGAGTGAGAGCAAGCCCCTGTGTCAGCACATGGCTTAGGATGCTTGAGGTTCATGTGAATTCCTTCTCCCTTCCCTCGGGCCCCTTTAATAAGGAGAAAATTGATTCCCTGTTTCTGAACAAAGGTCTGTAGCTGGGAGAGAGCATGGTCTCCCTGGCTGAGTAACAGCTGGGGCAAAATTGAATAGACCATATGCTGGGAGAGCAGCCACCAGAACATTGGGGCAAAGCTGTGGACCACTGCCAAGCCTTGCAGCTAAAGCCATGGCAGCCAAGATGAGGGGTGAAGGGAGAGTGTTCAGAAACTCACTGGCAGAGACCCTACACTGCGTTAGTTTTAGCAACTGCAATGTGTAAATCTTGAGTAAGACAAAAAACCCTGTTTTTTTTCAGAAAGGTCCTTGAAAAGGAAACTCATTTACCCAGGTGGCCCTGAATATCTGTTAAAACTTGCCTAGTTTGCTTATGTTTTCCTTTCTTTTTTTCACCTGCCTGCTGATTCTCAGGAAAGCCTAGACCACTGCAGAGTTTTCTCTAAGGGAATCAATGCCTCCTGATTTCTTTGTTTTACTTTTTTCACCTTTGCTTCCCTTTCTTGAGAAGCAAGGTCTACTGTTTCCTGTTTCTCTGTCATCTGGGCTCACTGACAGGATGAGATCTGCTCAGGGGTACATCATAAGCAGCTGTGACAATTCTATAGCCTCTGAAAGAGGAGCTTAGTTTGTGAAGACTTCCATGCAAAACAAATCAATAGGCAGTATTTTCACTTTGAAACTTTTTCCCTCCTACCCATAAACTGATTATATATGGCAGTCTCTTCCAGGCCCAGAGAGGATGCCCTTGGTGGTGGTGTATAATTTCATTAGAAGTGGACTGAAAAGTTATAATTTATGAACTTACTGAGGCTCTGTGAGAGAAGTAAGGTAGGAGCATCAGCAATCCTCAGGGAAAAAAAAAGAAACTCAGACCTGGACCTGAATTGCAAGCCCACAAGCTGTGGGTCACAGCCATTTTTCATGTGAGATACGGGTGTGAGCTGGGATAGCTGGGAGCTGCTGGCCCCTTCTATACTTTGTGCTAAGTTCATATTGGGTACTATACACCTGATCAGTCTTAGTCTGTGTAGGTCTAAGTCAATGACCAAACTGATAAGTGGGGAAATAAAAGAGTCTCGGCTAACTTTCTGGTTAAAAAAAAAAAGGAAGTTTTAAAGTAGGGCAATTTTTTACAAAAGAATGTATGGATATATGTTTAAAAACCACACTTCAACTTTCTAGTAAGAATCACACTCCTTATAGATCTAAATAAATTTATTTAATCACACTCTTCTGAAACTTTTTTGCTTTAAAACAGAATACCTGCTTAGACACAATTAAGCAAACATAGGGAAACAGTTCACATTAATTGATTGTGACTGATTAAAGTGAAACCTAATTGCTTACAATGCTGATACTTATTTGTCTAACAAACCTAAATGAAAGTAATTGGAAAAAAAAAAATCCTTATGCAGTGTTTACACCTTGTTGGTTCTTCCCCTGTAATTATTAATTTTAGATTCTAGATATCCAGTTCAGTGTAACTTGTCAAGTATTGGTTTATAATGTTTAAGGGGAAAAATAAATGAGAATATACTTCTGGAATGGCAGCGATATCTACCAAATTTCCTTTTAAATATGCGCAGCAAAATGGATTGTTAAAAATAATCCCCTGAGGATGGTGCCTCTTTTGTCAGTTTTCTACCAGAGTGCATCCTGCTCTCTGACAGAAAATTGCTCATTAATCTCCAAGGAATGACCAGTTTTTCAAAACAGTCACTCAGCTATGCTGCCACTGTTAATTTTTAAGCATTATGGATGCCATTAATTGCCTGATGTGGTTGATAACAACAGTAATCCTTTTTGAATGGGACATTAACTCCAAAACAAGTCATTAGTTTTTGTCCACATACTGTAATTAACACTTACCTTCCAGGAATTCACAGAAATTGCAAAGGCCACATGTCACTGGAGATTTGGCAACTCTGTCTAATATGTATATTTAGTTTAAAGATATTGTGGCAGGGTGGGTTTTTTGGGAATCGCTCTTTTCCTAGCAGCAATTTGCATTATGAGTGGTGTACATAGTTAAGGTAAGGGATCTGATCTGCAATTTCAGCCTGACTAGATTTTTCCCTACTTTTTTCCCTCCAACTTTTTTTTTCCTTCCTAAAATAGGAGAAAGGAGTGTATGCCTCAAATTTCTTCTTCTCAGATGTGTGAGATAGCACTATGTCTGGCCATCCAGCAGGGACACATTGAGCCATCTTTTTGAGCAGAGCAGAGGTAGTCACTGAGTGTCTGTAAAAGGAAGCTTAAGGATTGGTTGGGGTGGGAAAGATAAGAGACATCACATTTTTATTATTGCATACACAGCATAGTTCCTGCAACCACTGCTCATGTCAACTACATCTCACCCCAGTGGGTGCTGAAATGAGTGATGAAGAAAAAGGAATAGTTGAGCATCATGGAAAGTAAGAACCTACTAGAATGGAGCTGCTTAGATGTGAATTTTGTCAAGTAAATTTGTTATTTAAGCTTTAAGGTAGACATGGAGGGTTAAGTTTGCAGTGTCTGTTCCTCACTGTGATGCTTTTCTTGGTAATAGGGGCAGAATTACAGGTGACTGTGCATGTATGTGCATATACATGCTTCTAATTCATTGTGGTATGATTTTGACTCCATTCAATTTTACAGCATAGGACTAAACTTAGTGTGTTGAAGTACACATACATGAGCAGAAGGAAGGAAGAACATAAAATATATTTGGTTTTATACTTAAGAAAACAGTTCTTTCTTTGCTCCATGTTTAAAAAACACTACAAAATGCAAGCAAAAAACCAAAATAAACCCAACAACCCTAACCTGCATTATAAACCTCTAGTAAGTCTATTTAGTTGAGATTTTTTTAAAGCACTACATGATTTAAGATACATGCTGTCCCAGAAAACCTGAGAAGTTTGTGCTTCTAGGCTGCTAAAGCATATTTGATATGCCTGTTTATATTGGATTCTTTATATTGGATTCACTGGTAGCTTAGCTCAAATTGAAGCAGAGCTTTGGTTGATCATTCCTCCAGGACTATAATGTCAGCTACTGACACCATCTCCAATATTTTCTGTATCAGGAATGTGCTTTTTCAGAGCAGTGCTTGGTGGTATGAAAGGGCACTTCCCAGTGGCAGCTTCTGCTGGTTTAGAAATTAGTAACCTGGAGATGCTCATAAGTCTTGCCTGCTTTGCTCAGAGATAGCAAACACTCAAGCAAAATTACACATAATAATACTCCCTGCAGACACACCTAGGAAGGCACTGGAATTTCCTAAACCTGCAGCAAAAATGCAGCTTACTTAAACATGTCTTGCTTATCTAACTCTTTTTTATCAGGTTGTTCCCATACTCTGGCCCACAGGTATTTTCTCCTCTCTATCCCACTGTTTCCCCCCAGCAATTTGCTGAATACTATGGAGTGTATAGAAAAGGCAGGTGTGAAGTCTCACTACAGATACTTTATACATAAGGTCATTTGTGTAATAATCTTGGGGTGATGTGGTTGTCTAAGAGTGCTTTATATTCTCTCTACATTTGGAAGTATTCCAGAATATGTAGTCCCCCTTTTTGATTATGCTACCTCTTCCAGATTCTGGGCATCTTGCATTATTTTGACCCATAGTTTTCTAAGCTTTATTTTTCAGCTGGGGCTATATTCTTTTTGTCATTTAAAAATATTTCAAACCATAAAATGGCAGAGGTGAAGAATGCTAACACATGAGTCAATACAACTGCATACAGTTAAAAGAGACAGTGCTTTTCACTTAGATACAGAAGGATTTTGGACTTTGGACTTCAGACTTCATTTATCTGATTTTCTAGGGGTTTCTGATAGCATTTTCTGTAATAGCCATTTTGATTTGTATATATGTGCCATACACTCTAAATTACGCTGGAAAATATTTACATTATACGTATTTAAATCTATGCAGCCAAATGTAACAGGGTTTGATAAGAACTTATATTAAGTGGATGGCTGGCCTAGGAAGACCATTTTCACATGGTGATTGTGAGAATTGAATATTGGCTATTGTTATTGAATATTAGGATAGAGTATAAATATAGAGTCCATATAAAGACTCTATATTCAATTAAAAAATGTGCAGCTACACCTTTGTAACTGAAAGTCATTTGTCTGCATCAGTATGTATGTTTTTCTGAGGAAAGTGCTGAGCTCTAAATAAAATCTTTATGGGATTATTTTCAGATTAATTGACTAGAGCTCACAAAAAGAGACTTTGTTTATTTTATGGATTTAGAGGCAATTTATTTAAAATAATCTTTTTTTAAGTGGGCCAGTAGATCATAGTAAACCATAAGAGAAATATTAGTTTTCTTGCTTCTTCTTTTATCCTGGAAGAGATGTGTGACTCACTGTCTTTGGTAAATGAATTTAAGGGTTTTTTTCCAGGTAGTTTGAAGATTGCTAAAGGCAAAAAAGGATATTTGTTAAGACATCCATTCCATCTGTTTTTTTAGAAGTGTGTTGGGAAAAATTTGAAGTGAAAACAAATGGAAAAATGATTTGGCACTGAAGTAGGGAAAACCTGAATGGATGCAGTGAAACTGTGTAGACAGCATTTTCTTTAGAGGTTGTAGAAGGTACCAAAACAAGTCTTTCACATCCAGTGGCTGCTGAGCCATTGAGTAAGTAAATGGTGGATATGAACACAGAGTTTTTAAAGATTTTCCCTCAATAAATTTTGGAATTGTTTACCAGGTGTCTGAAAAAAAACAAAGCATTTTATTTTGATTTCAAAAGGACCTTTTGTGTTGAATGAAAAAACCATTTTCTTCCTGCCTTGATTAAATAATTGAAAAATGTCCAGTTCATTTGAGTCCATTTTATTTTTCAGTTTGCAGCTAACTAAAAGGGTTCACTATTCATCTGTTTTTTACAGACTATCACTTTCTTGGTAGATGCAAGTTGTAAAGGCATCCATAGGTTTACAGAGTTATTCTGGACATATTTGCATATCCATGCATAAACCTAGAAAAATAGCATTTGAAATAGCTGCAATAATAAAAGAAAAAAAAAAATCTAGCCTATATTTACCATTACAGATTCCATTAATAATACCATCTGTACCAAACTGAAGGAAGCAATGGCAAGAATGGCTGAGCCCGTGCTTGCCTTCATTGCCTGGCTTCTCTGTCATCTGTTTTAGAGAAGCTGAGATGTTAAGACCATTACATTTTTCCAATTTTCCTTCTTAGTTCTAAGGAGCTTTCACATGCAGCAGAACCCCTAGGTTCCTTTCATATTCTGTGAGGTAGCAAATAACATGGATAGCTTGTATTTTGACTTGGGAATTGGTTTTTCTCATCTTTTAAGTCAGCATCAGCAAGTGATGTGAAGGTGAGAGGATTTTAGAGCAACAGTACGGACAGCACAAAGAACATCAGTCAGTGTGGAACTTGTGATGGGACGATTGCAGAACAGCTGTAATTCAAGGTTTCAGTAGCCTAAAATGCAAGTCTGTTGAGAACATAGACCATAAAACTTTTACAAGTACACAAGGAAGGGAAAATGACAGCAAGGGTTTTAGGGTTCTGGCAGAAAGCCTGTGCTGAGAGGCTAGAGGGAGTGGAAGTTTTATCGGGAGTATTTGTTCTATCAAAGAAAGCTGAATAAACAGAGTAGGTACAAATTTCTATGGAAGTGGAGAGTTGTGGAATTGGAGGGCTGTGGATTTGATGGGAGAGCTGAGGCTGTCACAGGGCACTCCCTGTAAATCCGTATCTGTGGGGCTCGATGGTTTCACTGACCTGGCAGGAGCTCAGAACTTCCTTTACTTTTCAGGATTTTTCGTACAGCAGCTAGGTTGAGCATATGAGAGCATGAGCTCAGTGCTGCAGACAATGTTCACAAGTCTGACTTGACACAAGAAAGCAGCTGCCCATGTATTTAGATCATGCTGGAGTTAAGGCAATTTGAATCCAGGTTTAAAATCGATCACATACTTAGACCTGTTGCTAAAGAGGAATGAACTTAAGTGTTTGCTGAATTGGGCCCAGAAGCAGTAAAAAGGTTCTTTTACTGTTTTTTTCCCTTTAGAATTGGCTATTCTTGCAGGGTGTGTAGCCACCATTCATAATTACGAGAGAAGGGGTGGCAGTTCAGGAGCCAGACCACACACCTTCAGCCCCCTGCATCAAACACCAAACTGAAACACTGAAAAGAGCAAGGGGGTGGCTCACTCTTTCCTAACCCCTGGCTATATCATTAGGGTGGTAATATTATTTGAGCCTAATGCATCACAAGGAAACAGTTTCATTGTTATCCAGTGGAGCTCCTTGACAATGCTGTGGTGACTGAGGCTGTAATGAGGAGCTCTAAGATTTCAATGGCAAAAGGGATTCATTGCTAGTCCATGACCTCACCAAGAAATCATTACAATGAAGTCAGAGATATGAAGTTATTATAGGAAAACTATTTCAGAGCAAGTCTATAAGGACCTTTTTGACAGTGCCATTATGAAGCCATTACAATGTAAGGTTATGATGGTAAAATGGTTTCAGTGAAACCCTATTATAGTTTAAAAACAGGCTAAATGGTGTCAGTGGAAATCATTCTGCCTTCTAAAACCAAAAGTTAAGCAGACCTCTGTTTCTAAACAAAAACATGTGATTCTGACTTCCATTTTCTCTGGTAAGGGTAGCTGTGACATATCTCAAAAATGAATTAAAATTCCACTACCGCTCCCAGTCTCAGATTTTGAGTGACATCTAAAACTGACTGTCAAAGTAAATAATATATTTCAAAACTGAGTAAAAACCCCCCTACCTAAGACCAGCTTCTCATCAGTAAAGATAGCTACTCTTTGTCTGGTTAAAAGTCTAGCCCAACCTAATCATCTGCTATATCACTGGTGGTGAAATGGAATAAAATGGACATTTTAAAACTAGTCTGTGTTTTCCACCTCACTATGAGATAGAGTATTTCCACACAGGAACATGCCTCTGAAGTATCTCTGTTTTTATCAGATGGAAGTTCAAATCTTTCTTGTCAGTCCTGTTTGTTTTCAATGAATGACTACTTATTAGATGGTCAAATGGTTCAGTTAGGGTTGGTTGGACAGGGGCTTGGGTGTAAGGCTCCATGGAACTTATGGTACTTAAGTGTCCTCTGGCCTTTTAGGAGGGAATGTTCTGGGCCACAAGAACATAAAGTGTTTCCTAAGGTGAAGAACTTTTTTATGGAAATGAAAGATTTCTGAAAAATGTTCCAAGTTTGTCTTGATGTAAAGTGGGGGGAAAAAGCAGATTTGTCAAAAGAGAGAAAAATATTCCATGTAAGCTTTACATGTGCTGGAGTATTGCTTCAAACCAGTGACTTAGGTGGGAGCTTTCTTTTCACTCCTCCCTCAGTAAGTGTGCAAAATGATCTGGCACACTGTCATAGAGGTCCACTATTTTTGTTACCAAACCACACTTGCCAGGTATGAATCCCCGTGAATAGTAGTAGGTGTGTCTTTCTAAGAGAGCTTGAAGTATAATCATTTGGATTTTATGCATCTTTGTCTCAGGAGACTGTCACTGCAGACATTTTTGGTTGGAAGGGCTCTTTAGCTCTGGAGGAATCCCATTCCCTTGCAAAAACTGTGGTTGAAAGCAAAGGCTTGAACAGGAACTTTCCTCTTCAAAAGTGATCTCAGTGGCTTACAGCAACCTGAACTTTTTGTATCTCCTTTGCAGAGGCTTTTAATGGATGCTCACTTCTTTTTTTGAACATATGCCTTTTCTATACAGTGATAGCGACAGAGTTAGATTAGCAAATGAAAAATGAGTTCTGTATTTCCCATTTCAGATAAACTAGAAATTATAGATTTCTAAAATTATTTTGGTATTAAAAGCTACACCCCACCTATCAGTTCATCAGTGAAATAAAAATCATCATATACACCAAAGGATGTATCTTTTCTTCTGGAACATTGTAAACCAGGAATAAATATGGTCTCCAACATTTGGGAAAGAAAGTTATGCAATATTTTAGAAACATGAAATATCTCAACATCAGGTGTGTCAAATTCTGCTGTGCTCATTCTTTTCAACTTCTTAATAAGTTCAAAACCTGTTTGATATCCTTTGAACAATATCATCAATCTCTGTTATCTGTGGTAATGAGGTGGTTATTCTGTAGACTGGTGTAAATTGGACATTACAGGTGCTGTGGAGCATATGGCAGAGAGAGTCTTCTGAATGTGTCTGTGTACTGCCAGCTGAGGTCTCCATTGATAGAATTGAGCTGGAAGCGATGGTTTTTCCTGGACTCAGTGACTCCTGTTGGTTATCAGATGCCCATACCACAGTCCCAGTGAGGCAGGTGCTGGGAGGGTGTCCTGCCCCAGGCACTGCTCAGCACAGACACTGCTTCCATACATTCATGTCATGGAGCATCCAAGATAATGTGAAAGGCCAAATGCAGCAAAACATGGGATTGATGGGCTGATCACCTCTTCAGGTCATGCTGCTATCAACAGGTCACAGTCCTTGCCTGAGAGCAGATGCCTGAGACCTATAAAGAGGCTTTTCAGACACTTTGCCCTCCTCACCCTCTATGGCCAGTAGCCTTACAGAAGTGGGACTCACCAAGGGAGGGAAACCTTGGTTTCAGTTTTAGCTCAGATGCTAGAATTCATATCCCATATCTCTTTCTGTCTCTGAACAAAGTGCCAAGTAACACAGTGCTGTGCCATGGTCTCTCCATGCACTTGCTCTGGGCTGCTGCAGTGGGTTTGGGGGGGACAAGAAGGAAGGTGGACATCAGGCCTAGGTAAAATCTGCCTGTAGTTTGTAGATGATGGAGATACAACATCAGCTGATGCTTCATACTTCTGTGATCAGTCAGTGTATCACTACCTTCCTTTTCTTTCCTGCATCCAGCTCATGGGCTAATGGCAAAAATTATTATTCTTTTACATTCTGTTGTTATTTTTTATTATTGCAGAGTCCTCCACAACTCCTTGTCCTCTTCTGCTTCCATAGTGATTTACCTTTGTTTAATCAGCAAATTTGATGATTACTGTTCTCCTTTTTTCCTCGAAAAGCCATTAACGAAGGTAATAAATAGGATCTCTCTCACTAAATACATTTACCCTTAAAATTCTGTCATCTCTCTCTTTTTGGCTTGGTAGCATCCCTTTCAAATGAATTTGGAAGAAAATGCAGATGAAGTAAAATCACTCTGTTAACCAGCATTACGGACCTCACGACCATCCATGCATACATACTTCAATTTGAAGAACAATTTCCCACATGATACTAAAATCCATATATGTTAGATGACTACTTTGCTTGAAAACAAGAACATTGCAGCTATTTTGAAAAAAATAGTTGATTCCATTCCAGTTATGATTACTTTTCTATCAATTTCTTTGTTTGTGACTTAATGGAATATTGTCTTGATACCATATTTGACCATTGTAATTTGACTAATCTTTTTTATGACAAGTAGGATAAAAATAACTAATGATTACTTTATAAAGGTTGGCTAGGGGTGAGATAGGCAGAGATTGATATATAATGCAAGAAATCACTAAAAAAATTTCATAAAGAAATACTCTCTACTTTATGGGTCACTTCTTAAAACATCTGATGTTATTTAGTACAATTCACAGCAGTATCTGTTCAAATGATGAGCACCATAAGTGTACACTACTAGAAGAGAATTACAGAATGGTTTTTGTTGAAGGGACCTTAATGATTATATAGCTCCAACCCCTCTGCCATGAGCAGGGACACCTTTCACTAGACCAGCTTCTTCATAGCCACGTCCAACCTGGCCTTGAATACTTCCAGACATGGGACAGCCACAACTTCTCTGGCAGCCTGTTCCAACATCTCATCAGCCTCTGAGTAAAGAATTCTGTTCTATCTAACCTCTGCCTCCTCTCTTTCAGTTTGAAGCTATTCCCCTTGTTCTGTCCCTACATGACCTTGTAAAAAGTCTTTCTCCATCTTTCTTGCAGGCCACTTATCTGACAGAATTCTGACATTCCAGGTTTCCAAAGTCTTGATTCTTTGCTATTTTTTTTTTTTTTTCATAATTATCATTACTTAGAAATAACTTCAGAGAGTGTGTTCTCTCCATCTCTCTCTAACACAGGGGGTGGATATGTTTTCCTGTGTATCCTACAGTTCTGGATTTGTGGATCTTTGCTTGGTGGACCACAGATTACTTCAAACCTAGACACCTGTGTTTCTGTCAGGACATGCAGAGTGATGGTGACCATCCCTATCCTTTTCTAACACATACAGTCAGGAAGAAGTAGTACACTGAAGGTTTGGAGGTGTGCTGAGTCACCACAGTGTAGGGATGTGCTTTAGACATGTATAGAGAGTTTAAAGACTTATGGAAATAGGGCATTATGAATTCTCTTTGTATTCTTACTTGCTTTGCTATAATGTTAGCACATGAATAGCTCATTCAATGACAAAGGGTATTCAAATCTGCCATTTGTGGCTCATCTGCAGTAGATTTGTTTTCTTTCAGTTCTCAAGTAGCAGCAAGTTAAGAGTAAAAAAAAAGAAGATTGTAACTTGCAACAGACACATTGGGACAATCTAACCTTTGCAAACATGAAAAGGACCACCAGCCAATTAGCTGTTGGTTAATAAAAAGTAAAATTCTTTGTTGAACACAAGTGTCAAGGGACTGGAGTAAGCAGCCATCATTGTGTTAATGCTATCAAATAGCTTTTGGGGAAAAGAAGGAGCATACACTGGATTCTTAGAGCCACAATCATATGTCACACACATCATACATATCAGAAATGATACACAAAATTCACATAATACGCCTCTTCTTCAAGTCACATTCAGATCTTGTGTATCAAATGTTTCCCTGCATATTTTAATAACCATATTGCAGTCTAATAGAGTGATTCTAAATGCATTTGCAAATTATATTAGCAAGGGGAGAAAAAAAATCTTTGCTTTATACACAAGTTCTTTGTGCTTTTGGTATGGCAATGATTCAGAAACACACCTCTAATACAAAATTTACGCTAAAAGAATTCTTTAAATATATAACATTTCCCTTGCTACATCACAGTAATGATACAGTAATCATTCTTTAGCTAATTCTTCTCTGACTACTGCACTGTCTATGTAGAGGACAGATGGATTATAGGGATGTTTCAGAAAGTCTTTATTTCATAGTACAGGTCTATATGGGTAATTCCTTTTCCGATTTCCCCATCTCTTTTCCATCCCAAAGGATAAAAAGGGTGTTCTCTAGAAAATCAGGGCAGCAAATACCCTTTTGCAGAACTGAGCTCTGTACAAATTTTTTGAAAGAAGCTGTTGCATAGAAAATGCTGACTGGGCTGGTTTAACAGAATCACAGAGTGGATCAGGCTGGAAGGGAGCACAGTGGATCATCCATTCCAACCTCCCTGCTCAGGAGGGATGTAAGGATTTAAAGAGCAGAGTTTCCTGTCTCAAACATGGTTAAGGCCAAAGAAGATGTCTCACTGTGAGCTCTCTGGAATGGCAGAAACTGCTTGGATTTCTTTCCCCTTTTCCCAGTTCCTGAAGTAAAACCTGAAATGTCAATAGCAACTACTTGCAGCTTTGTTCTCATGTTATTCTAGCTCTTCTTAAAAAATCTAAAAAAAATCTAATCTCTATGGATGTTATTTAGAAGAAGTCAAAACTGAAGAATTATGGAAACTAAAGAGATATTTCTCACTCCTACATTTGAATTCTTCCTTTTTCAAACTGCTCTGATTTATTTCTATCATTCTTCCTCATCTCTTTTTACAAGCTGAAGTATCTTATTTCTAACATCATCCTATGTAAGACTTCACATATGGTAATCTTTCTGTTGCCCTCCACTCTTTTACAGACTCTAACTTTTTTTTTCTTGGGATGACCAGTACAGAGTCCAGTCATCAAAATGTGGGTACACCACGTATCAGCATCGTGGCTTCATGATGTTTCCTATTTTTCTTACTACACCTCTCCAATTAATTCCCTGTTTAATAGCAGCTTCTTCATTTGTTTACTCCAGGCCCTGAGCTGTCAGAGAAATGTCCTAATTTCTTTTTATAAAATGCAATATTTCATGGAGGAATTTGTTGCTACAGCATAGTACAAATACCAAAAATTTACATGGATTAAAGAAACAATTAAAGAAATTCATGACAGGAAAAATGATCAATGGCTATTAAATAACAGAAGGAATGTTGCTGGTTCAGGAGTTTCAGGCATTACAGTGTCAGGAGATGGGAGAATATGGTGGGCCATTGTATTGGACCATTACCTTCCTTTCCATGCCTCTTTCTAAATTTGCTATTGGTCTCAGAATTTTGTGCAAGGTGGACCTGGGTCAGGTGAGCTGTTGTTATGCCATGTTCTTAAGTAACAGTAGATAATATGTAGACCTTTAACATATTACTGCTGGTTTTCCAATTATGATGATGATTTTGCTGTTGTCAGTGTGCAGTTCAGCTGACAACCCATTTACTGAAGACTGGAGCCCTTTCAAAAGCCTGTGCTGTAGGGTTAGTGAACCTATCTCATCCTGAAGATTTGTCTATTTGATCACTATCAGTGACCTTATGCAGGTTGTTTACAGATATATTTAGCAAGGCAGGCTCCATTGTAGCTCCCTGGGAGACTGCCTTACCGAAATTCCCGCAGTGTGAATTTCCTTTTATTCTTGATTATTTCCCCCCATCGTTTAAAGAATAATTTGTATATGTAAGGTGTGTGGCAGTTTAGTTTCTTTAAGAGACTCTGCAAATGGGTGTCTTCAGGCCCTTTTGTATAATCTTGGTTTACCTGCCCATTGCTCCTTCAAACAACTTTAACTGGTTTGTGAGAAATTACTCCCAGTGCAAAAATCAATTAGACACTACCTGTTGCATTTGAACATGTGTCCTAATTCTGTGCTTTCTGCTTGGTGTAACCACTTTACCTAGCATGAAAATGTGTATGTGCAGTTTCCACTTCCTCTGAGATCTCTGAAAGAAATTAGCATCATGTTTCAGTGCCAAAGCTAATGCAGATTTCAAACTACACCTCAGTACCCAGAGTTTGAAGAAGGTGTGAATGAGTGCAGTCTGGGCTGGCTCTTCTTCACCTCTCTCTGCTGACCTTTAGCCTTGAAATTATTTTTTTACTATATTCGCCCTGCAGAGAAGGGGTGAAGGATGGAAAACTTCTCTATAATGAACAGTAATACAAGTAATTCATTTGACTAGTCTGTTATGTTCTTGTCCTCTTTTACATTGCCCTGACACTTCAGTGATGACTGAGTGACCATTGGCAAGGATACTGTGTTGGGAAAGAGGTATTTTGTCATGCTCTTTATGCCTTTAACACGTTGTATAATTCCCATTTTCCTTATTTCCTTATTGACACAAACATTAAATTTCCAGCAGGCTGTCTTCTCACTGCCCCTCTGTGACAGTATATGTGGGGCTGAGGGAAAAAGTCTTTATCAATCTTTTTGCTTTCTAATGTGCCTTCACAGTGATGCCTTAAAACAGTCCCCTTTGCCATTTAAATGCATTTTATCCTTTAGCTGCTTAATTTTTTTACCTTAATTGGACTTCTTTGTTTCTATACAATTCCCTATCTAATCTCAATGCTGTTAGATCTATGGTGGTTATTTTTTCTTTTTCACTCTTATAGGGATGCTGAAATTTACCTTGGTATTATAGAATATATCTTTGCCAGTGACTCCCAAAACTGAGTTGCATGCCTTGCCCAGGACTACCCTAAGGTTTGTTTCTTTTATTGTAGCAAACATTAGGCAGAATTTCAGTCCATGACAGTGTTTGGTCAGGTGGCTGCTGCAAAGTTTGCATCAGAGACTGAAGAAAACAAATTATGTTTGGGCTGGTTCATTACAGTGGGTGCAGAAGGACTGACTCTGTTTTGGTGTACAGTTGTCCTGGTCATCCTTGGAGGATGGTCCAGTGATGGTTGTCTTAACAGCTGCAAGTGACTTATTTCCTCACTGTGCTGCTCTGCATAGATGTTCTTCAGCAGTCGCCATGCCAGGCCTGCATGTGCGGTGGCACATGAACACGTGCTGCACGTGCGGTGGCACGTGAGCGCACGCTGCACGTGCGGTGGCACGTGAGCGCACGCTGCACGTGCGGTGGCACGTGAGCGCACGCTGCACGTGCGGTGGCACGTGAGCGCACGCTGCACGTGCGGTGGCACGTGAGCGCACGCTGCACGTGCGGTGGCACGTGAGCGCACGCTGCACGTGCGGTGGCACGTGAGCGCACGCTGCACGTGCGGTGGCACGTGAGCGCACGCTGCACGTGCGGTGGCACGTGAGCGCACGCTGCACGTGCGGTGGCACGTGAGCGCACGCTGCACGTGCGGTGGCACGTGAGCGCACGCTGCACGTGCGGTGGCACGTGAGCGCACGCTGCACGTGCGGTGGCACGTGAGCGCACGCTGCACGTGCGGTGGCACGTGAGCGCACGCTGCACGTGCGGTGGCACGTGAGCGCACGCTGCACGTGAGGTGGCACGTGAGCGCACGCTGCATGTGCGGTGGCACACGAACGCACGCTGCATGTGCTGTGGCACATGAACACATGCTGCATGATGAATACTGAAACCACATTTGGAAGCTGTGCCTAGTTGAAGAGCTTTAAGCTATTCATCCTTGCTGTAGAAATAAGATCTTTTGTCCTTAGAGTCTACAAATCTGGTGCTCTGGCTGTGGCCATTGAAGAAACATAGTTCCTTTCTGCTACAGAACTGTAACAGTTTTTAACCCTTTGAAATGTAGAGGATATTGTGACTTTTACTCAAAAATCTGTTATTGGATTGTCCCCTGTCTTGGATTATTCCCTGGCACACAAAAGGCAGGGCCTTTTATGGGACCACATTTTCTGGATCAGTGGACATCTTCTATGGGTAATTGGACATCACTTAATAGGAATCATGGCAAATGCATTATTGTAACACCCTCTGCTCCATCCTTTTGACCTTACTTACATCATGCATATTTATTCTTTCTGCTGATACGAATATTAACCTCCTGTCTTGCATTAGATTCATATATTCATCCACTACCTGGGAAAACAGAGAGAGGGGAAAAGAACTGATGCAGGAGAAAGGGGCTTTTAGTATTCTGTAGCTGAGCTGTCTGATGTAATATGTTAGAGAATATAGGTGCCAGTAATGTGCAAAGAGCTTGAAAAATGACCAGACAGTGCCAAGCCCACAGTGCCTGTTGTCAGGAGGGCTAACAGTGTAATAAATCAACCTGTCTTGTGTCAAGGGTCATGTAGTGCAACGTTCAAAGCTATTTGGCTAGCCTGATCCAGACAGGCATATGCTATTCATTTCTGAGCTGATGGTACTATTACTAGAACCTTCCTAAAGCAGTGTCTGCCCTGTGCTGCTTTGGGCTTTAAGTCAAGGTTCCAAAGGAGAATGTATCTGGGAGAAGAGAATGCATGCTGCTTAGTTTCATGTTTTATGGTTCTCCTATAACTATTTTCACTAGGCACTGCTGAGAAGAGTGCAGAAAATGGCTTCTCAGATGGGTTCTTCCCTTGCCTTTTGTGCAGGACAGTAGAAGAGTCCTGCTGAGGCACTAGGCACTGCTGAGAAGAGTGCAGAAAATGGCTTCTCAGATGGGTTCTTCCCTTGCCTTTGTGCTTAACCTGTTCCTGTTGGATGAGCCACATAGGCCCACAGTGGCAGATGGGAACAGCAGTCACTGTCTTTCTCTGTTCACTTGAGCACACACTTACAGAAAATGGACAGAACATGTCCCAGTTTGAGTAAGTGGATATCAAGCAAAATACAACTAAATCATCCACTACAATCCCATTTACTGCACCTTTTGGCAACTGTGTTGCTTCATTGTAGGTCTCATTCCTGCTGTGCTTTTCACCTTCATTCTGTGATGTTTAGGTGGGCTGGAGGGAGGACAATCTGCTCCTAGCCCTGCTGAGATAGGAGGACCATCTTTCCATCTGTCTTCTCCTACCCCAGTGTTTGTAGGGCTGGATAGGTACAGGCAAGCTGCAGTAGGCATTTCAGGCCAGTCTGAAACTTCCTATGTTCAGGAGCTTTAATTAGGCTCACTAGATAGGAATATGCAGGGAGAAAGGTTAAGGCAGCAAATCAGGCTAATTACAGGCTGGAAGTCCCAGGAGTTCAGGTCAAGTGATCTTCCGTGGCCCTAATCTCTGAGAAAGAAGCTGTTAATGCTGTGCTGTCTCTGCCAGTGCTGCAGGGCTGCTGGTTTTCAAGCCAGGCACGTGGTGACTTCCCAAAGGACCATTCTGCCCTGGGTACCCACAAGGCAGGTTAAGTTACAAACCTGGGTAAGCTGGGTCACAAATTAGTATTTCCCCTCAGTGCTTTTGGGTGGTGATGGCAGTAGGTCCTTGGTCTCTGCTAGAGCACTCACAGATCCACAATCTATTAATCCATCCATCAGGGGCTCATCAGGCTCCTACACTGCACCCACCCTCACTCTCATGTGCAGCTGGGGTCCTGAAACATCCAACTGTCAGAAGCAAATTGATGTGAATACAAATGACATGCAGCAAAAAAAGGCTGGCACACATTTTATATAGCAAGTAATTTTGCAACCTGAAACAAATTTCAGCAGGAAAGGTTTGACTAGGAATTTAATTAGTTTGCTTCCAGAATTTTTCTCAAAGATTTGTAAACTCTGATGTTTGAAAGTTAATTTTATTCAGAGGAACAGCTATGGTTATTATGTAAGTCTTAATTGTACATGGGGTTTTTAATCATTTCACACATCCTATGAGGACTTTATTTCCTCTGAGCATTTGAACAGTTACTGTTTTTGAGAAAGTTACTATGCCCATCTAGCCCCCCAACACACTGGTTATATTCTTCTCAGACTGAGGAAAGTGTCACTGATTTCTGTTTTTCTCGACATACCCAAATCCTGGGGAGGTCTTTTACAAATTAAGATCAAAAGTTGTTAAAGTACTGGACTGGAAGTAGTGCTGGTGTCTTATACTCAGGGCACTTTGCAACAAAGTCAGCCCTTTTCCACATCTGCAGAGACCATGATAATGCCTGATGCCTTTGTAAATGCTTGGAGAAACTTCTAAGAAGTCATTTGTATAAATAAGCAAATCAAGTCATTATTGGCAGAGCCTAACTGGAGTATCAAGATGGAAGACAAAAGACAAAAAAGCAGGTTTGATCACTTAATGCCCATAAGTACAAATCTAGGATTATTAATTTTTCAAATGATGATTCCAAAGATATCGTCAATGTTAAATGCTTGTGAAAAATTCTTTCTGGGTATTTCAATAGGAAACTTTGTAATGATGAAGCATTAGAACTGGGAATATTTCTCTCTCTGAAGTGTTTTAGGCAGTGCAATAATAGAAATAGAAGAACAGTGTGTAAAACTCTAGAGCAAGGCAACAAATAGTGAAGACAGAGGGCAGAAGGGACCACTTGAAGTAAAAGAAAAATATATTCTTTTTCTGTAGCAGTTAATTCACTGCTCTTAATAGCAGTGTTGAACTATGTGTTATCATGCTAGACATAGTGAGCAAGAGTGCCATCTCAGAGTCTGAAACAGAAAGCTATGAATTAGAAGGGGCTGAGAAAATAAAAGGAAGGAAAAGGTCCAAAGAGTGACATACTGTTTCTTCCAGTGAGCTAATCAAGAAGACATTTTGCAAGTTTTTTTTCCTTCCAGTGCTTACTATAGAAAGGACCTTAAAAATCATCCAGTTCTTGCCATGAGCAGGGATACCTTTCACTAGAGAAGGTTGCTCAAAGTTCCATCCAACCTGGCCTTGAATGCTTCCATGGATGGGGCTTCCACAGATTCTGCAAACAACCAGTCCTAATGCCTCACCACCCTTGGTTTGAAAAGCCAGGGTGTCAATATTTGATATGTGTTTGTTTGGCACCAGAGCTGTCTTGAAACTCCCAAGGATCCATGGCCAATTTATTGCCCCCTCTGACGTGTTAGAAAATGCTTACAGCTCTGTGCACGAACTGGGTAACTCCGATGGTTTGGAATCAAAATAGCCATTGAAATCCACCAATGGTAAAAATCAAACTGTTTTGGAAGATGGTGTAATGCCAGGTATCAGACATGTGCTTTGCTGCTGGAGCACAATATAGGAGCTAGCAACAACAAAGGTGTGCAAGCTTCCACTGAATAATTCCATTCATGCAGCTGTGTTGCAGGATTAACCCCATGTATCCTGACACTAATGGATTTATTCCCATCGTGTAGTAAGAGTAAGATTTGTATATAGGGAAAATATATCTACTATATCCAATTTGCACTTGATGGGTAAGAAATTATCTCCAATAAAAAGGATTCTGCCTGTTGATTCATCTCATGTCAGGCTGCTGTTAATTTCATAGAATCAAAATAATTTTTGTTTATTTCTATATATCTACAAAGAATCAATCTAAATGATGCTTGCAGTATCATTTAGATTTCTACTCTTTTTTTTTTTTTTTTTTTTTTTTTACAAAAGAAAGTGTGCATTTAACCTGGTGCAAAATGATATGTAAATGTTGTAGGGGAAGAGAACTTTTGATTTCCAAAATATTCTGGACTATTACTAAGGCTAGTATAATACTCCAGTATTTAGAATAGACCTAATATGGCTATAAGGTTTGTGTTTGTTTTACTCAAATTATTGTAAAGTAGAGTCTGAATGCTTGTTAATTAAATGTAGGGCATTACCATTGGCACTTGTTTGTGTAGTAGCTGTGGGTAGTGCTTTATGTACCTACAAGAAGGAAGTGACTGGCAACAAGCAACTTAAAATCAAATGTGGACTCTTAAGCACCTGGTGCACAATCAGGTAGGAAAACATGAGGCTCTTTCAGGCTCTGCAACAGCAAAGTAATGAATAAAAACTAAAGCCACTGCAAAAATTTTTAAATGCACGTAAGAGGGCACTTTAATTTACAATGATAACTGCAATACTTCAATGTTCTTATGAATTTTGTGATTGTTTTATTTAAATATTGATCACATTTTGTTTTAGTTTGTTTTTCATGTTCCTTATCCTTTCAAGATTAGGTGCTGAGCAATGAGAATAACTGGAGATCAGTGCAGACTGCTGGTGTTAATGCACCTTGCTATAACACTGGCAATATTCTTGTAACAACCAGTTGACCCAGCTGATTGTGGCTAATGCAAAGCAGAACGATGCATTTGGTGGCCATCAGCAAGGGTGTGGCATGCATGTAAAGATAAAATATTTTTCCATGCTTCTGCAATCTTTGCTTTACCAAATAATTGAGAGCTGTTTGTCCGAAGCCTGTACTTTGTGTGGCACACCCTAAATGCCAATTATTTATATGATTTAATATATGGATATTCTTGTTACTGAGCCATTTACAATAAAGCAGTCACCTACATGCTTTTTACCCACCCTAGAGAAGAAGCAGGATGGGGCTTGCTGGACTTTCCTGCCCTTCTGTCCCACAAGGAGAGCACCTCAGCTGCCTCCAGGAAGCCGAGGCATCGTGAGGGTGGAAGGGCCATCTGTGTGTCCCTGTGTGAAGGGCCATCTGTGTGTCCCTGTGTGAAGGGCCATCTGTGTGTCCCTGTGTGAAGGGCCATCTGTGTGTCCCTGTGTGAAGGTGTGCACTGGCCTGGGGGAGCCTGGAATCAGCTCTGCCATTCAAACTGCGAGTGCATCCACCTTTTTGTGCTGTACAGGTCTCTGGTTCCCTGGCTGCTCTTCAAGAAGTCTGCTAAAAGACCCCCTGCTCTTTCTAAAGGAATGAGGAGCAGATATCCTCCTCTGCTTGGAGGTGAGCACTTGACCAGAAGATCTCAGAGGTCCATTGAAGCAGAAGGTGAGGATTTACAGGTCCCTGCTTGGGGCTGCAGAACCTGGGGGAGGTGATGTGCCCCTGGATCACCAAGCTGGGCTCTGTGAAGGACAGCAAAACCAGAAATGTCTCTGGGAAGTCCATTTGTCCAGAGCTTGGGTAAATGATCCCTGGCTACACCTCTCTCCTGGAAACAAGTGTCTACTACTTCTCTTTGACAGAATTCAGGTGGGCTTATGCTCAGGGTTAGGAAACAGAAAAACCTATAAGAGTAAATGCTAAAGGATGGCATATTGTAGTTTGTTGACATTTTGAGAGATTAATCATTGTATATGCATATTTCTCACATTGGAAAGCTTATATCAACATTTAAAACTTTAATGAAAAGTTAAAACCTCCTGAAATATCAAAACATGTTTAAAATATTTAAGTAATCATGCGTGCTGATTGACCACCTAATTTTCCTCCATGTATTAATTTCTGGAAATTATTAGATTTTGAATTTTTACTTTTTTCTCTGGCTAGGAGTTTTTTTTCAAGGGTGGAAAATATTCCAATCACCATGACAAAGCCCCATGCCACCCCAGGTCTTCAGCTTCTGAACTGATCATAACCTGCACGTGGTGCTCTGTGCAGCTGAAGGGATGCTGTAGGTACAGCTTTTGTGAGCATCCCTTTAAGAGGGTGGTAATTGCTTCATGGCAGCTTTTGTGGTGTCGGCATTGTCTTCAGTTGGCATGGGAACACAACCAGAACCTCCTGAATGTTTTTCAGAAATAATTGGTTTGAGATGAAAAATCTTGGATTTTCAAACAGACTGCATGCTTTCTCTGTTTTTGCCTTCAGAAATGACCAGTAGCCTTGAATCTTAAATACCTCCCTGATTAAATCTTCACGTAAACAGACACGTTGTGTGCAAAATTTTTGGCTCTGACAAAGCAGCATATTTTGATGAGACTTCATTTAATGAAAATGTTCTGACCAGCTCCAGATGCATACTTTAGATATGCATAGATGGGTTCAATTGCCTAGAAAGAACCACCTAGTAGACAGAGAGGGTTTGCCAAAAGCAATTATATTTTATCTCAGTTTGGTTTCACACCATTTGTGACTATCTAAGATCATGCTTTGGTAAAACAAACAGATGTGGTCCAAACTGCAGCAAGAAGCTAAACTGTAAGAGACAAATACATCTATATGTTGTGTTAGAGTAAAAATTAATATCGTGCTGCTAGAGAATTCCATCCACATTTGTAGCAAATAAAAAGAGAAAGGATTATAGGATATTATATTCTGAGGAGCAATGTGACCAGTGAGGCAGAACTTGATCCACAATTGCCAAGTTACAACCTGATAATACACCATCAATTCTGCACGATACCGATCAGGGATGGTGCTTCATAATCTAAGCAATTGCTTCAAACGGTTCCACAAAGTTCCAAGATCTACTGTACTGAAGGCAGCAGAAAGATCCATCAGCAGGAGTACTGTAATTTAACTTGAATCAGCAGCTGGTGATAAATCATTTGCGACCTTAAGTAAAGCAATCCTAGGACAGTGGTACTCCCTGGAGCCAGACTGAAAACTCTCATATAATCCATTCCCAGATAAAATTGCTGGTAGTAAAAGGGCAACAACTTGCTTCATCTTTCCTCACATCCCCAAAAAGAGTGCTTGTCCAGTTTCCATTAGGTAGAACAGAAATCTGCAGTGTGAGAGTGGGGAAGCTCTCCCCACTAACAAAGAGCAGCTGCAAATTTCAGCAGCTCAGACTTGCAGAAAGCAAAGAGTCATTAACCATGTTAGCTATAAATGAAGCAAAGCACTGAAAGACTGTCCGCAAGCAGCCATATGGGCCAAGAGTCAAACCCAGGAGTAATGGAGCATGATTGCTTTCCCAACTGTGTGATCTCAGCAAGAAGCAAATACAAATGTATAACACTTGCAGATACAGGCACTGGGAGCATAATTGCCAGCCCTAGTGCTGAACAGTCGCAGCTGATTAGAAATTCACTCTGCACTTGCTGAATTCCTCACAGGAGGCAGCTGAAGGATTGTGCACGAGGAGTGATTTGTGGGGCAAAATGTGATCAATAGCGCCAAATAAGGCTTTAGGTCTGTTTTTCTCATTAATAACAGAACAAGAAAAAGTAGATCTGGCTGGTTCAAATGCAATGTGCTAAGAGTGCAACAGCTTGGTGCATCAGGAGACTAATTTCTGGACTAAACAGTCACTGAAATAATTCCATGAGCTGCTGTCTTCGCCTTAGTCAAATCCTGTGATCACAAAGGCAGGTAAAGTAAACACAGGAAACTGAGAATAAATTAGGAGCTTCACAGACTTGTTTGGTTTTTAAATGAAAGGAAACAGCAAGAATAAAAAATCATGGTTTGCACAAGATGGTGAGTTAGGTAAATTTTATGCAAGTAATAAAATAAATGTTGGATCTCTCATTTATCCTGGTTATCTTTGAAGACTTTGGTGGGTTGCTCAGAAAACAACATAATCCTAGGAGAGGTAAATATGAGACATTTGCAAATTACAGGACAAATTATACATTTTGATCACTATCAAACATGTACAGATATCCATACAGGACTAACTAGACTCTGCATTTAATGCAGGTAATTTTCTAGAAGAATAATTATAATACACTTTTTCTAGCTGGTTTATCCAAATAGTTGCTTCAACAATTAGTCTAAATGTGAACTACTGCAAAAACCCACCCACCTCTCATGATAAATATTGTGTAAACACAGCAAAGAAACAGGGAATAAAAGAAAATACCACCACTCTTAAAGAATCACCAGTCTTATCCAGACTGCATCTCAACTGTAACTTTTAATGATCCGGGCCTGGGACTCCATTAGTGTTTAATAAATAATGATGATTATACCCTACCTGCACAATGCACACAAAACTCCCATTGATGTTGATGTGAGTTCTTGGCACAGACTGATGGCAGGATACTCCTGTGACAGAGATGAATTTTCCATTAGAACAAAATGAGTAGGACCTGTTTCAGTCAGCAGAATTCTCAGCAACAACAGACATTCCTCAGGGGCTCAGTGAAAGATGCCTATCCTGGGTTGTTGAAAGCAAATTGGGTGGGAAGCAGTGAGGCAGGCTTGGACAGCCACAAAACCAATTTGGGTTGAGGTAAATTTGCCATGATGTAAAAAATATATGTATAACATGAAATTAGATCCATATTTAATTTGTATCATGTGGAAATCTTTGCTTTCTTTCTTATCACACCACAAGGGAAATTGGTATTTTATTTTCTATGAAGGCAAAGGATAAAATTAATACTAGGGGAGGAAGAGAGAGGATGCAGATGTATTGAACAATTTTTGAAAACCAGCTTTTATTTAAAGTAAATCAAGGAAAAATTAAATTCTGTTTTGGTAAACAACAGGAAGCTGTTACCCACACAGAAATTTGGACCATGAGTCAGACCATTCAGTTGCATTTTCTTTAAAGATTTTGTAAAAATGCGGAGATGAGGAATTTATTTGAAACTGTCAGTGTGTGAGACAGGGAGACAGCTAAGCACAACAGGGACACAGAGACAAAGCTCTTACAGTGTGGTCTTGAGAAAAAGAAATGAGAAAGGGAAGATTTTGGCAAGAGGTTGGCTCGAAAGACCTGGATCTGTAAGTCAAGAAAAAGCCTCTGCTATTTAGGCATTAATTTTGTTGTGGAATAGGCATAGAATTTCTGTAAACAAGACTAGTGCCCAATTTTATTATCAGCTGTTTCTCTTGGACATCTGCATATTTTGCTTGACCATTTGAGTAAAAAGAGGTAACACTTTCTACCAGTTTCTAAGGTGAACAGTAAAGAAAAAAAGGGAAATTGGAAATATAAGAGGCCACAAACAACTCAACTGCCTTTTTGAAGGATATTTAATAATAATAATAATAATAATAGTAGACAGTAGCTAAGTGAGCAAATATATTTTCAGGAGGAAAAACATAATTATTAGAACATATGCCTTAGCAAATCAGGTGGAAAGGATTAATCTGGCAAGGGGAATACCTATGCTCCAGTCCTTACATTATGCTAATGGTTCCAACAAAAAAAATCACAGCTTAGAATAGGCAATTAAAAGAGCACAGGAAATCATCATCTACTTGAGTGAAAAATAAAAGCTGAAAATAGATAAAAGAAAGAAGGTTGGCAATTTTTGTCAGTGAAATATTTTTATTTTTTATCGGTGAAATAAAAAAATATATCAGAAAGATTTCATCTTTTCTACATTAAAGTGTTACGTACAGGTAATGGACAACATAGGGTCAGGAATATTGACAGTTCCTATATATATGTTGTTTAATAATAATCATTTTTGGATGTGTAGAGCTGAGATATCTAAAGTGTGCATTTGTAAAATGTAAAACTGACAGTTCACGTCTCATTAAAATTGTGCAAATTAGGTACCCAAAACCTAGACTGGCATTTCAAAACTCTGGTTCAGATTTCTGTGGGTGCCACTAGAAAACTGTGCTTTTCATTTAATAATATTTTCAGGTTTTGTTGCTCTAAAAAGTGATCCCAACAATTTGTTTTACTCTCATTACAGCTTTTACATGGCATAGTGCAAGGAATGTAAATATTTCTTGAGCTACTTAGTGGTGCAAATGGAAATGTGAAAATATTTATTGCTGAAACAAAAGTACGATCTCTATTGTTTAATTATGATAATCTAGGGAAATTGTTCTTGCATAATTCCATACAAAGTAGTAAGAGAAAAAATAGCTAGCTGTTCTTTTCTATTGCTTGCCCCTAATAGTTCCAGGTAAGATTCTATAAACTTGTGTTTTCATGTCAAATTTCTTGCCTAAGCTTCCTTATTTTGGAAAAAGTAGAGTACTTTAAAATGCAATCACTATTGCTTGTGCTCGGAGAACCACTGCTGAAGTTCTGGGAGAATTATAGATTTTAATGTAACGTCATTTACACTAATCTCTGAAATGGTAAGGCTTTTTATTTATGTATTTCTGCTTTTAATTTTTTTACTTTAGGGTCATGAATCTGTTATCTAGAAGCTAGAAAGTTTTGAACAGAACCTAAGTTATTTCTAGTCCTTCTGGCTGTGAAGATATCTTCTTAATATAAATAATTACTACAACTAAGTTTATAGAGTATGCAACCTTTGGGGCTGTGGAAATCATCATGTTTTGTGCAAATAGGTATAGATTAGGCTCACCTAATGTGAAATTTTGAAATGTGTGCATTTAATTTCAATTCTAGCTCTGGAACAACCAGCTGGAGAAAATAAATCATTATGGCCTATAGAATTTGCAAGGCATTTCATTAGGTTTACATGGCATGGGGACTACCAGTTCTAAGGCTTCAAAGGACTTTCTGGGGAAAACAGCTACACTTTAAGAATAGCAAAAAATATGTGGCTTGGTTTTCCACAGTGCACTGTTTGGTTTTGCCTCGTGGGATATCATTGCTGTGGCTGGAGCACTCTTGAGAGCTCCTGAGCATCAAAAAGAGACTGCTAGGGTGTCCAAATGACACCTGAGCTCCTGCCAGTCCCTGTTGTGGGGACACAGACTTGTGTCTCTCTTCTCCACCTGGCTGTGTGCTTCTGTGATGTTTGGATAACTTTACATCCTCAATACCTCTAACATGTGCAGAGGTGGCTTAAGCAGGCAAAACAATTCAGCAGTCACTGAGGGGAGGTGGAACTAAGACATACAAACCAGGTAAATGTTATTTCCTTAGAAGGGTCGAACACAAATCTTGAGGAGTAGCTGAGGCAGCTGGGATTCCTTAGCCTGGAGGAAAGGAGGCTCAGCAGGGACCTCGTCACTCCCCAACTACCTGAAAGGCAGCCAGAGCAAGGTAAGGGTTGGTCTCCTTTCCAAGGTAACAGAACAAGGGGAAAGGGCTTCAGGTTGCACCAGGGGAGATTTAAGTTGGATTTTGGAAATATTTTTCACTGAAAGTGTTGTTAAGTACCAAAACAGTCTGCCCAGGGAGGAGACACAGTCCCCAGAGACATTTAAAAGACATGTAGATATGACATGTAGGGACATGGTTTAGTGGTGGATTTGGCAGTGCTTAGGTTAATGGTTGGACTTGCTGATCTTAGAGGACTTTTCCAACCTAAATGATTCTGTGATTTTAAAAAGAGTTGAATCAAGTACTTTTTCATTTCCAATCAGAAATTCAGAGTATGAGCACCAAAAGGAAAACTAACACTCCCTCTGCCCAGCTTAATCTCTGTCCTGATGCTATCTCACAGCTACTTCAAGACAGGTTGAAATTAATAGAGACCTCTTTCTTGCCCTTGCTGCCTTCCTTGCCTTGGGTCTACAGAGTTTTCTTTTGGGGTTTGTTCTCAGAACAGCCCATCACCACACTGCAGACTAAAAATGAGATGATGATGGTTTTTTGCTCTCCAAGCTATTTTACTATGTTTTAAAAATGTCTCCTTTTATTTCTGTAGTTACTCTGGTGATGGAAGTGAGAGTCTGGATAAAGATGTGCTGGTTTCAGTGCTGTGTGTCTCACTGAACACTGAATTCACTGGCTGCTGACAACTGATGGTGCTCTTCCCCAAGTCCTCACCCTTTCCTCCAGAGTGGGCAAGTGGATTTTGGTGTATTTGATGCAAAATACAGCCTAAGTACAGCCTTTCCCACATCCCTGTGTAATGCATTTTATCCCTGTGAAAGGTGTGCTGCTTCAATGTGACACCACCTGAGGACGATCTTGGGGAGAATTTAGTTCTACCACAGCTCTGTGTGTATGTGATTTGGATACCATTTGAATGGAAAACTACAGTACTGTACCATTGTTATGTTTTACCTCAAGACAGCTAGAGTGGATTCATTATACAAGGTAAAAGAGCTTTTGCAATGAAGATATGTTCAGAGTTGAGTGACCTTTCATGCTTTGTTCCCCCAGAAAGTTTGCATCATCCCAGAACAGTTTTGTTTTCCACCTGATGTTCTGTGCGTGCTGGAGAAAAGAGAAGGGTAATTCAACTTTTCTCTTGTTTGTGTTCTTTATTTTTTAGGCTAAATAAAAGAGCTAAGCTCTGTTTTCTGGCCTTTGCTTTTGTTTCACCGACTGTTCTTTCACACCTGCTCTGTCTTCCCATCTTTCCTTTCTTCTGGCTTCCCTTCTCTCTGGACGATCTCTGTTCCTGCAGTGGCTGCTCCCTGCAGGAGGAGGGAGGCAGCCACGGCTCTGGCCCATGGCTCTGCAGCTCTGGGGGCCTGTGGGTGCCTGTGCTGTGGTGCAGGAACAGTGAGAACATTTTGGGCAGTGTCACAGGGTGCAGGTGGGTTTCTTCTGCAAGCAGAGCTCTCACCTAAAATCATGAGATAAATGACATTTCTCTGAAAGGAAGCACAGTCACCATCTTTCAGTTACACCATCTGATTTCAGTCTCATTGCTTGCAATGAAACTATAAATAACATTTACAATTTCTTTTGCTTCATTTGTATTTAAGAAACATATTTATTACATAAACTCTTCTTACTTTCTAGCAGTAATTCTACAGCTATGTTTGCCATAGCAGTTCCCTTGCTACATTACTGCAATTATAATAAATTATTGAAGCAGAAGCCTAAATATGTACCTAGCCTACTCTTTCAATTTTAATTCCAATTTAAATATTTTATACAGTTTTCCTATAGATTCTTCATTGATGGCTAGTAATTGCACCAACACAGAAAATATAGTTTTGTTTTGAAAGATGCTTTTGGAAATTGTACCAGTATTGTTAATTATTCAAGGCAAAGAAACAAGTTAAGACTGTCTGTCTTCACCATGTCAACAGGATAAAAGAGAAACATTGTTTGTATCTCGATGGGTATATTAAGCCCTGTCATAAATTTGGTAGAGCAAGGAGGGAAGAGTTAGAGGCATGCCTGAGACACACTATGAACATCTGGTCTTCAATGCAGAGATGAGTTTCCACAGTTAGAGCTATTTTATTAACTGGTTTAATTTGAAGTAGGAATAAGACCAGAAAAATAATTGCTGCCACCCATAGTCCCAGTCCTACCCCCTACCTCTCCTAGTTTTCTGGTCAAACCATATCTCTGCACTCCTTTGATATGCCTTGTCCTTTTCTGTAAGAAGTTGGACTTGATCATCCTGATGGGTCCCTTCCAACTCAGTAATTTTTAATGATAACATAAGTCATAATTAATAATTGTGTGGTGAAGGGCAGTGATAGTGTTGTACCAGCAGATTATGTAAATCAGAGAGAAGGGGGTTTTGTGTCAATGCATTATTAGTTTTCTTTTTTTTTCTTTTTGATCTTTTTTGTATTTTTTTCATTTTAAGAACCTGTACCTGCTGAGTAATAAGTTGTGTCTGCAGTTATTCAGCACAGAGAGTCAAATTCCACTGTAAGCTTCAGATAGGAAATGGCAGGTTTCTGCTTGCCTCTTTTCTCCAAGCTTCTATTGTTCTAGCAGCACACTCCCAATAAGTTTGAAAAAGAAAAATGATCTTTATTTAATTGCCTTGGACTAAAGTATAGAATTAAGCTTTATATTAAAATTATTAAAACATCTAATGAAGAACACAATTTTATGAAGACATGAATTCAGAAAGTTGCCATGAATTTTCTAGATGTAGCCTAATGAATAAAAATAATAATTTTGCTTAAATTCTCTTATCTGCCACAGAAATAACACATCTTAATAATATGAGTTTTCTTTAATTAGCTAATGTTTTGTGTATAAATTAATGTTGGCCAAATAACAAACAAGAATTATAACACCTCTCTTCATAGAAAACTGAGCACAAAAGTGAGACATGTATTGAAGAAAGCATGGCTGTGACAGATCATTATCTGACAACTATTTTAATAACTATTTTAATGACTGGTTACCTAATTGCATACATGAAACTATTTTAGTTAAACTCCTTGCTGGTATCATATCTCTTAATTTTACAATGCTTTCTTTACAAAATGCTATGGAAACAATAGGATTCAATTCCAATTCAGAGAGTAGGAAACAGCTTTGCAGTTCAGTAAAACTTCAAAACTGTCCATATTTTACAAGATTTTGCGAGTTGTGGCAAGATAAAGCCACAACTTTTTGAAAATGAGAGAGGGTATGAGATTGGAGTTCTCCAGTGAGGAACCTGGACTGCAAGGGAACCAGACTCTTGACATGGGTCTTTTTAAGTGGACTTAAATTTTTATGGCTGTTACAAGCACAAGGCCATTCTCTTTGCTGTCTTCTGTCTCTGTCTCTCTGCCTCTCTCACTCTCTAATTTTGATCAGAAATTCTGTCCTGGACCAAAAAAACCTTTTTCAACAAAAGTTTCATCTGAACTTCAGTGAAAGTTGCAATTTCAATACACTGGCATTTTTGGCAGAGTTGACTAGCTCTACCTATGATTACATATATATAAAAATCAAGTATCCCCTGCAGTAAGGAGCTGAGTAATCACATAGTTGTTAGCTACGACTTTATTTTATTATATTTTGATGTATTACTTCCTAATAAATTGGAACTTATAAGTGATGTATTGCTTAATAAAACTCAAACCTGGAATTCAACACATCTGTGGGGAACAGGCTATGGGTAATCCTCAAGCTAAAGCTACTTATGTTTATGCTATACTGGATCTACCTCATTTTCACACAGAGTGTTATTCCCCCTGACTGGTTTGGTGAGTTAAAGAAGAAAAAGATTCTGTGACAAAGGCAGCCAGTAATACTGTGATGGCAGTATAACTTCTGTTCCTTTTCTGTTAGCACTTTGTACACAACCCATCCTCTAATGTTCAGTTCCAAAATTGGATAGCACATTTTCTGGGAGGATTTTCATGCTCATCAATCATAAAGTTGACCTTAGCAACTGAAGGTGCCCAGTCATTTGTTTATAGACACGCTCACAAAGGTATTACAATGCTTAGCTGTGAAAGCTAAACCTCAGCTAGTGTGATATGTAAAATCCAAGATAAAGTGGTTAATATGACATTAAGAAAAGACTTTGACGGAATCAAAGGGAAGTGTTTCACCTCATTTGGGTATGTAATTTTGTTGAAATGATGATGACAGAATCAAACTGTATCTTGTTCATTAATACTGTTATTTTTAACAAACCCTTTAATCCCGGGGAATAGCTTTTTAAATTATTTTGATGAAGTATGTTATGAAAACTAAGCAGATGCTGCTCTTCCTGTACATATTGTACATACCCTAATTCAGAGGATGCTTAGGCCCATACTACAGGAGGTTTTTTTGAAAATTAGTTGCTCAGAGAGTCAATCTGGCTGCAGTCTTACACCAAAAAGATATTTAATACATTAAATGTTTGTTTTAATTCTCCTCTTTGTCTTTTATTTTCCCTATAAAATATCAGTCTTTAACAAGTAAATGCCATAGGGAAATCCCATACCAATACCACCTGCTTAAAGATATACTGTACAGTACTTTTAAAAGTACATGCAAATGGAGGCAACATTTTGAAAGAAAGAGCTTTCTCTCTCACTGCACATTTTATTCACCACTACTGTGATTTCAGTGCAAAGACTGGATTTGCAAGAGAGCTACAAGTCTCCTTTATATAAATGAATTTTTTCAATTCATCAAGAACAGAGTTCACTGTGAAATTAAGTGAAGACTTTAGTGGGTTTACATTTCAGTGTTCATAGATCCTAAAAGTCATCCCCAGTGCAATGACCTTTGCTTAATAATTGTATAGCTGTGCAGTTTGCTTAATCTTATGTGCATCATAATAAATTGGAGCATATACTGCAGCCACAATCATAATAAATATCAGCAGCAAAATAAATTTCTCACAGCCTTCCCTGAAGTACCATTCACCTTTTTCCCTCAGACCCAAAAAAGCACTTTCCCATCTCAACCAATCTTTCCAAACACAGAAGCTGTCAACAGAGAACTCTGGCTGCCAACTTTGCTGAAAGTTTCCTGGTGCCCCAGTTGCAATGGGTGATAGACCTCCACAGGCTTCCCAGGGAAATGTGATCATTTCTTGCCCAGCCTTGTGTTCTCAGCACCATCCAATTAACAGTGGACCCCGACCAGCAAGGGTATCCAGCAGTGAATATTATTGGGAACCCAACTGAGCACCTGCTGGTAAGGTTTCCCTGTTTCCCTCTGCACTCTAAATACTCTCATTGTTTATTCATAGAGTCAAAGATTAAAGCCAGAGAGGGCCACTGTGATCATCTAACCTCTAATCAAAAACTTTTCAATTTTTTCAACCTTCTCCCTCACTTGCCAACATTAGATGTGAAGGCAGCATGCAGTTTACAGTGACCCATTTAGAACTCCACCACAGCCCAGTCCTTCTGGGCTTGCTCAGGTATCCTGGTTTATTGTTCAGTAGTATTTCAGTGAGTTTTGAAGGACTAGTGTCTGCTCTCCAGCCCAGCTTTGAGTCTTGTCCCAACACACTACCTCAGTTTTATCTCAGAGGAAAACTCAGCTGTTTAAGAGATGCGGAGATCCTTGTCCCAGAACTCCAAATCAATGAACTCCACTGAAATTTGTGTAAATGGTTCAGACTTATATATGAAAACTCACAAAAACTGGCATCGTGAGTTTTTAGACAGCCTTTGTTCTCTCTCTCCTCTTTTCTTTTTGGCTGTTTTTGTTTTTAATTTGGGTTTAGGGTTTGGGGTTTTTTGCCAGAGAACAATGTGACTGTCAGTATCAAAAGTGAAATGTAGTTTAGAGCAGTCTCAGTTTTCATAGTGTTAAGTATCCACAGTAACTCAAGAGATAAAGCTTGAGGAGGAAACCCATGAAGGATAATTAAATGGGTTCAAAATGAGGACTCTGCAGGCCTCAGGATGGCAAAAAAGGTTTTTAACGTGGCTAATTGCTACTGGAACAATGTGTTTTTAACACACATCTGGCACTTTCATGTGAGCTGGTTTGTATCTGGGTGATTCTGAAATGGGACTGTTGGCAGTCCCTTGTATGTCGAACTGCTATATTGTATGCTTAATTCTGGCAGGTCAAAGCCTGCCCTGCATGATTCCATATATCTACTTAGATAGACAGGAGTTACTGATATGAGTATGGCATTTAAAAAAAAGATACAGAATATTCTTCATACCTTTTCTTTGCTGGTCGAGGTATCTGAAGGGTAGAGAAGTCTTAACAGTTGATAGCAATCAAAGGAGTTCAGGAGTCATTCATGAAAAGGGGCCTTTACAGACAGCCCATGGGAAGTATGGTAGAATCTGTGGCCTTTGGAAGACCCCATGCATGTCCCCTGAGAGAGAAACCACAGCCCATGGACAGCCTGCACTGGGGTAGGCTCTTGGCAGGAACTGCAGCCTGTGAAGAGGAGCTCACACAGGAGCAGGTTTCCTGTCTGAATCTATGGCCCATGGGGAGCCTACACTGGGACAATCCATTCCTGACAGACTAAACTAAATGGAAATCACCCACTCTGGAACACTTCTTGAAGAACTGTAGTACATGAGAAGGACCCATGTTGGAAATGTTCGTGAAGAACTGTTGCCTATGGGAAGGACCCTGCACTGGAGCAGGGGAAGAGTGCAAGGAAGAAGGATCTCAGAGGTGAGTGTTATGAACTGACTACAGCTCTCATTCCCCATCCTCCCTTGGTGGAGGACGTAGGAAGGTTATGAGTGAAGCTGAACCTGTTGAGGGGAGGAATAGTGTGGCTTGATGGGTACCAGGCCAGCCAAGGACAACCCACCACAATAAAAAAGGTGTTTTGAACGCAAAGAGAACTACAAGAGCTACAAGAGCAAAGTCAGGTTTGGTACCAAAATGGCAAAGCTGTCTTCTTTTACCAAGCACACCAAATGAGTAGCTGGGCTGCTCTCTTCCAGGCTGCAGGTCCGGGTGCTGCAGCTTCAGGGGTGCAACTCTGACTGACACAGCAATGCCACAGAAGTCAGGCCTTAGAAGGTGACATTTCTGCTAAACTCATGGCTCTCCCTGGCTTTCTGAATCTCTTGGCAGAATTTTGCCTGGTGATTAGCATACATAACTGGGAATCAGGTTACCTAGGGCTTTTATTTCTAGCTAGGGCATAGGCTTGAAATGCCAGTGGGTGGGTGAGGTGACCTTTAGTGAGACATCTCAGGTTGTTCTGCTTCTTTGCTGTAAAATAGAAAAACAAGCCAGTGGGGATGTAAAATATAATTCATTATTATTTGTAAAGCATTTACTGATCTGTAGAATGCAAATGTTCTACTTTTGAATAAATCTAATCCTTGCCTTACATTAAAGGTGTGTTATTCTTGCCTTTATAATAAAAATGAAGATAAAACAAATACTACAGCAAGTGATAGTGAAAATTAGTTGGTTCTTGCCCAATGCTGCATTGCAATTTCTATGCATCTACCAGAACAATGAGAATCCTCAAGAAGAGGAGGATACTACTTTTCTCCCTCTCTTGCCTTTCAAAACATTTTTAAAGTGTTAATGTAAAGGTATGCTATGTAATATCTTACCAAATCTTATCACAGAATTAAACACAAAAATGCTAATTGAAGCATATTAGCCATCTATGAGGCTTCAAATATGAGGCTCTCTTAGAACATTGAAGCATAATTTTTAGTTTAGCAATTTTTTTATTTTTCACTGTATCCCAATGTATGAATATTTTATTTGGTAACTAGATAATTTCACCATGACTATGTAGAACTTTAAATATTATTAAAAACAATATTAAAAACAAGGTCTGACCAGAAAGCAAATAAACATTCTAGTGACAGCCTATTTTTGAGGCCAAGGTGTTTTTAAATCTTTTCTCACACAGAAATACTTTTTTGCTTTTTATGGGCAGGTATTTGTGGTGTAACACAAAGTTGTTACCCTTCTAAGTTGTAACCCTTCTACCCACCTAAGTCAGAGTCTGAATCCATCTGAGTTTTGGGCTGCTTCTTTCCTTCAATAAGTCCTGAAGAATGACCTGTCAGCAAAAATGTTGTCTTCTGCCATCACTTACTCTAGTTATGGTGTCATTTCTTTTCTCTCTACAGATTTTGCATTGCTTCGTGTGTAGTGGATCTTTTTGTCATCAGCAGATGGACAACAAAAAATGGAGAAAGGTGCTGTGAATAGTACTTGCAGAATTAAGCGTATGAGTATCAAATACCTTTGATAAATGTAAAGGGGTAAATCAAGATATTTCCTAGCTCTCCTTTCTTTTTCCTAGAACAATGAATAGAAAGATTATTGTATTAGCACCTGAACTATTTTGTAGGTCAGACACAGCAAAAAGCTTATTCTTACATGCTCATGGATAACCCACACACAGTGTACTGTGACATCAGTGTGGAGAACTCAAAAGGAAGAATATTGGATCTTGGACAAATGTTAGGTTCTTCTTTTATATGAGATGGAAATTCACATGGTTAAAAAAAAAAAATGCAGGTACCTGTTCATAAACTAGGCAAAACCCTCTGAGTGCCAAGCAGCATCGATCTTTAATTATAAACTGGCATTATAACACCAGTAAAATAAGTCTGTAAAAGCCAATTTAAATACAAGACTTCAGTAAATATTCTGCCTTTTCTGTGATTTCCTAGTCTGAATTTCTTGTGGTGCATTTATATTCATACATCTATCACTTCATTAACGAGTTTTGGTATAAATTGACCCTGACTGCTACTGTAAAATATAGCTTAAATGAAGTGTGGCTTTGAGAGCAGGAATATTATTAAAATATTAAAGTATATACATTGAATCATATGACTATCTTTCTTGCTAATATTTCAAGACTAAATACTTTTTGTCTGAAAGACAACCTTTAATGAACAAACTTGTGATCCAAAATGTACAAAGCTCCCTCTGGATTTGATTTTTCACTGCCTTCCATGCTTTAGTCACTTATACATCTGAAAAATGGATTTTAAATGGCATCATTTAACCTAGTAGCCTTTGACACTCATTTTACTTAAATACAGACAAGTGGTTAAAGTACAAAACAGAGGAATGCTGCATCCCTTGTCTTTTCTGTGAAATATAAGCATGAGATGGTGGTAGAAATTAATATATTCTGTGTGTAACTAGCAAGATCAATTCTTGGTGGGAAAGTGCAAAAATGAAATTAATTCCTTGTAAAACTGAAAAACATAATGTCTCTGACTAAGCATTTTTGTACTCAAAAGAAACACCCACAGGAATTGCTGGGGACTCTTGCAAAAATATCCATGTGCCTAAGTAGGGGATCACGGCGACTTTGTTAGGATTTTACCCTAGGTCCTTGTGTTTTTCATACTAATTGTCACTCCAATAAAAAACTTGTAAAATTATTTTATTGCACACTAGTGAATGGATAATCAGTGTCTTTTATTAGTACTTATGTTGATGAGAGAAAACTCTTAATTATGTTTAAATACGTACATGTACACCCATAGACAAATTCTGTTTTTTACCATACAAGTCTCAGTCAGCTACTCAGTGACTAAGTACCGTAAAAGTTGCTCAAGATTTTGTGACCAGACGGTCCACAGGGCTAGCAATGGATTATAGTGCTTTCTAGCTCCAGATTGCCAGTTCAAATCTGGGTCAGGTTGACACTGTCTGAAAATTATTACTGTTTGGTGGCTTATGTGAAATAAGTTGAAGACCTCAATACACTTCCTAAAGGCTGGGTTAATATAACACAAATGTCACCAGATGACTGTTGGTTTCGGGGCTCAGGTGGAGGCACACTGAAGTCAGTGGAAAAACTTCCATTGATTTCAGTGGGTATTGAATTAGATCTTAATTATGGAGAATTGCTCCTTTGTGCTCTCAGAAGTGGTTATTTACAAGGGGAGAAGGATGCCCATGAACTGCTCCTGGGGGAGGAGTGGTGCTGCCAGCTATGATGAAGCAAGAGATTCTTATCTGTCCTTGTACTCATGGAGGATGAGTATGTAAGGATGGGCCCAGTCCATCCATTAGTGAAACACACTAATCTTCCTGAATTTAGGTAAGAGTAGCCTTATTCTGGCAGAGTGGTAGAGAGCCAAAACCTCTCTGAAAGTTTACATTATCATTCTCTTAGGCTTGGTGCTGATCAACAGGTCACAAAAATGGCTCCTAAATCTTTTGCAGATCACCTCCCCTCACCTAAGGATATTTTTGGTTTTGTTTGAAGAGCAGAATTCATTTGAATTCCACAGAGAATTACCTGGCTTCAGTCTAAAGTGCCTTTTGTCACCGTCCAGGTTCCATTAGTGCAGCAATGAATGAGAAGTGACTTGATCCTTGGGGATAAGTGCCATCATAGGGAAGAAATATTAGATATTAAAAACTCTTTTATTTAACTGACTGGGAATTTAAACCAGACAGGTTAACTTGGGAAATGAGACACAGTATTATCACAGTAGTTGATTAGCCAGTGGATCAAACCAGTAGGAAAAATGGAGGAATTGCCATTTCTATCACATCGAGTTCAGATACATGTTCAGAAGTCATGCATTAATCAGATGTGCCACTGGACTATGTCCAATAACACTGTTTGCATTGTGACAGTAATGTAGTATTATTGCCATGGGAACCAAAAGAAATCCAACTGAGCTGTTAGTGTAGTGAACTCCATATATTTACCCCTGCCTTCTGCTCCCTGTTGAGCTTGGGTTTAGTCCTACTCCAGAGGCAATCAAGTACAACTCTGGTTGTATACTTTCTGTACCCTTTAAATAAAATTAATTCAAATTTCAAAATCAGCTCTTGGGTATACAGCTGAGAACAAAATGTCTAACTCATTTGATATCCTTCTATGATAAGATCACCTTTTAAGTGAATGAAGGAAGATGTAGGATATAGTTTTTCTGGATTTTGCTAAAGCTTTTGATACTGTCCCTTACAGAACCCTTCTGCACAAGTTTTCCAGCTGTAAGACAGACAGGTATGTGGTGCTCTGGGAAGGGAACTGGCTGTGGAGCAGGGCTTAAAGGATTGCAATGAACACTCAGATAGTGACACTCAGATGGTGACCAGCAGTGCTCCTCAGGGTTCAATTCCAGAAACAGTTCTGTTCCATACTTTTATAATATTCCAGTTGAATGCACAATTAGAAAATTTGCTGATGATACCAAACTGTGAGATACTGCTGACTCTCTCAAGGAATAAGGAGCCTTGTGGAGAGATCTAAAGAGAATGGAGCATTGTGGAGACATTAATGCCACTTAACAAGAAAAAAGTGCCAGTTTCTGCACCTGGTATGGAGTAACACCCGGCACAAGTATAATCTGAGGGTGGAGTGGCTGGAGAGCAGCCCTGCAGAAAGGCATCTGGCGTGCTGGGTGACAGCAGCTCCATGTGAGTCAGCAGCCAGGAGGGCAAAGCCCATCCTGGGATCACCAAACCCAGCATTGCCAGCTGGTCAAAAGAGGTGATTGTCCCGCTGTGTTCAGAGTTCAGCTCCACCTTCAGCACTGGGTGGAGTTCTGGGCCCCACCACTTCAGGATGTGAAGGTCCTTGGATGTATCTCCAGAGGACATCAAAGCTGGTGAAAGGGCTGGGAGGAGTGTTCTGTAGGGAGTGGCTGAGAACTCTTTGTCTCGTTCGGAGAGAAGGTAGCCAAGGGAGGCAATCTCAATCCCTTTACTGGGGAAAGAGACCAGTGGGGGGATGTGCTGAGCTCTTCTCCTGGTATCCAAGGACAGGATGTGTGCAGTTGGTTCAGAGCTGCATCAACTTCCTAGAGTGGAGCCTGTCAGTATTAAAAAGGCATTTGGACTATGCCCTTAATAACATGCTTTTACTCTTAGCCCTGATCTGCCCTGAAGTGGCATCACAGTTGGACTAAATTGTTGCTATGGATCCCCTCCAAATGGACTTATCCCATCCTATCCCACCCTATCCTATCCACCTCTCTTGGTCAATAAAACTATAGTTTCTTTTAAAATCATCCTTTTTGTTTCTTCTTTATCAAAATTTTTATGCCTTTATATTTAGTCAGATGCTGGTGACTTGGGGATTTTACATTCTAGGTATGTATTCTGAATGAAGTTTCAGTTTTGATGTTGAATTGCTTTATTTTAGAACACCTCATTTTTTACCTGCCTAATTTTTAGCTTGGAGGAAAATAAAAAATCTGACCAGTTTATTGTTAATAATAAATGGTAATAATTGATACTTTCAGAAAGCACTTTTCCAGCAGGAGAACAAAGAAATCAGATTTTGGGACTGGGCCATGAACAGAGTCAGCAAAGAGAAAACAGACAAAAATATTTTCATTGTAGATGAGGCAGTATGGGTGTTCAATTTAGTTTTGAGATTAAGAGAAAGATAATCCCCAAACACAGTTTGTATGGAGCAAAAAACCTGAAAGAAATAAATCCAGGAAAATTTATGGTCTTTGTCCAGGCTTTACTGTCTCAAATAGGAAAGCAGAAGTGTTTTAAATGTAGAACATACTGTTATAGTATGTTGTATATTCATGAAGAGATGAAATCACATAACAGAAAATTAGGATATCATCAAGCAGGTGAAGAGGGATGAGAGGCAGTTCCAAACTCAACACCAAACACTTGGATGAAAGATAATGTTCCTATCACCAGAAGATATCAAACATCAAGCCTGCACTTGAGCTGTGATATAAACTTGGATTTAGAACATGTATTATTTTGATTTTTCTCTGTATTTATTTAGTAATCGATAAGTGATAATAGTGCTTAATGAGAATCATAGAATCATAGAATGATTTGAGGCGGAGGAGATCTTAAAGATCATCATCTACTTTCAATCCTGCTATGGACAGGGACAGCTTTCATTAAACAGTTTGATCAGAGCCCTGTCCAACCTGACTTTAAGTAATTTCAGACTTGGGGCATCCACATCTTTTCTAGACATATGATTATGTCTTTTCTGTTAAACATAACTAGATTTTAATGAAGATAACTTAGATCACTTTAGCTGCCATCTTTGCATGGGTATTAACATAGTATTGCCCATCAAAAAGTTTAGGGTGCCTGAATCATGCATTAAAGGAATCTGTAAGAGTTTTTAGATTTACACATGAGCTTGGGGAAGTCTGTTGTTCAGATTCCCAAAATGTCTCAGTGTCTTGTATTTAACTTCAGATGTATTATGTTTGTATGTGTGTATTTATATATATAAAATACACTATATGAAATGCTATTTTCTTTGAGAAGCAATTACATTCTCATTTAGCCATATTATTTAGAATAGATTTACATAAGAAAATAATTTAAATGTGATATGATATCATTTGATGAAATCTCACAAAAAATTCTTCTCCTTTGCATTAATTATCTTTTCCGTAGTACTCTCCCTCCTCCCTCCTTCAACTGTGCCAGTAACTTTTAAATTTGTTAATTGGCAGGTGTGATGAGTGAGAACACAGGATCTGTGTTGAATGATTACAAGTCCTGGGTATTTCCCTTGAAGATACACCTTTTCCCATATGCCTGTGTCATTTCTGTTTACACAATCAACAGCTGACAGAGTCTAATTGCTTACTGAGAGATACTGAAAGTCTTGGTGATATCATGGATTCATACTGCGTTTTTCAGAATTTGCCTGACCTATAAGAAGGAGGAGAAGAGACTTCATAATGTCTTCCCGAGGTGAACCAAGGTACCAACAAGGAATCATTGCCAATACAAACCCACCAAATGGGTTATTTTGGGTTGGGCAAACAGTATAGTTGGGTGATAAGGAGAATGCTACGCTACAGTAGAAGTTTTTTGCTTATAACATGAGAAATACAGGATAGCTAATAATTTACTGACATATATTTGTGGAGGTTCAATTATTTGCTGAGCTTCACTTCTAATTATTGTTTCACTTTATCTAACATAAGTCTTCTTTTCCTAACTCTCTGCCCATTTATTTTTTCTTATTTTTTCCATTGCTTTTTGTAGGATTGTACTTAATATGGAATTATAGTTAAGGCCATGCTGAATAAGCATATACGTGAGCAATTTAAAAGAGGAGGGTCATGTGAATCAAGGACTAACCAATATATTAGACATATATTTTAGATGTGTTTATATATATTTATGCAGACAGTGAAAACATGATCAAATGAAAACTTCCATCAGAGTGAAACCTCTTTGAGCATCAAGTGAGCCCAAGTAAAATAAGAAGACAACCACAGACTGTAGCAATCAGTGCTCTGGATTATAACGAAGTAAGACCTTGCTGGCCATTCTGTGTGGTAGCTCTCTCTCTCTTCTTTATGCAAAATGTGCACAGAACAAGAGGAAAGCAGCTCAGAATTCTTTTGTTTTAACTCATGGAAGGACAAATAAAAAGTCAGTCATGGATATCTCTGTGAAGACAGTACAACTTCTACAAGCATTATTTTGCCATAATTATTGTCTGTCTGGGCTTTCTGCTTTAGTTTTAGCCACCAGCCTACATTAGAACTGAATTATATTTAAAGTGTTTCATAATGGTCTGTTTCATAGTTTTGTTTGAAAAATTACCTGTATATGGATGTCAGAATTCCCTTATAATTCAGACATATTCAAAATTTCATGTATTCTAAATTTAGCCAAAGAAAAATTACTGCCAAAAATTCCTATTCAGTAGAATAGTCCCTCATCTAATATAGCCTTACCCTGTATATGATGATTTCCAGAAAAACAAGACCTATCAGTGAATGAAAAAAGATCCTTCTGGTTTTCATTCCTGTTTAAGGAAGATAAGAATTAGAAGAAAAACAGTCATTTGGACAGTGAAAACAGAATTTTGTAAACAGACATGTCAGCTTAACATTACTGCTACCTAAATGGGAAAAGTACGTGATATACGTACACAAAAATTGGCAGGTAAACATTGACTTTTCCTGCCAGACCTAGAAAATGGTTCAAAGTCACGCAAGTGCAGATCAGATGATGCTGAGTCAAACTTATTCTGCCCTGTCATTGACTGTATTTATCCTGTTTCTGGTTGTTTGAAAATGGGCAGTGCCACATTGTGCCACGCACAGTCAAGTTCTACCACAAGAAGATGGATTTTGTCTACAGCCTCAGATTTATGTGCTTAATTGCTCTCCGGAATTGACTAAGTTTGTTTTGAAGATGCAGGTTCTGGTTTTGATGATGGAAGTGTCTTGGATTTACTGGCAGTGTCTAAGACCTTGAGCAGAATAGACCAGAATTTATTATATGTAATGATCAGAAATTTGCTAACTCCCTCTGAAAGTACAACATTCATTACTCTAGCTTTATGAAACTCCATAGGCAGCTAGTAATTAATACCCTCACCAAGATCAGGACTGATATGTGGGTTGAAGACAAGGTGGCTTCTAGGCATATCCTCATGTAGTTGTTTTTATTTATATGTAAGAGGAAGAGGCATAAACAGATGTGCAGGAAGCAGCCTGGTGATGGCTATGAGACAGGCTAATAGAAAGTCTCTTGGAGCTGCCTCTTGTCCTGTTGCTGGGCATCACCAAGCAGAGCTTGACTCCCTTCTCTGACACCTTCCTTAAGATAATGACAGACACTGATCTTACTCCCTCTCAGTCCTCTCTTCTTGAGGCTGAATAGGCCCAGCTCCCTCATCCTTTCCTCATAAGAGTCCAGTCCCTTAATTATCTTTGTATCCCTCCATTGGATCTGCTCCAGGAGATCTGTATCTCATCCTGAGGAGCCCAGAACTGGGCAATCCATGTATGGCCTCCCTAGGGCTGGGTGGAGTGGCAGGATCACCTCCCTCAACCTGCTGACAATGCTCTTCCTAGAACCACTGGGTTATTTCAGGCAATTATTTACTTCTCAGTAACTCAGTTCCACCTCTGTGAAACAAGCATGGAAATGTCAATGTGATGCATGCAGGGTTGCACAAAGTCTCAGAGATGCTGCAGTCCTAGGATGACAGGAGTGAAAGCATGAGCCATCTTGGAAATGTCCATAAAGGACAGGGTGGTTACAGTCTCTATGTGAGAGCTCCACAATACCTAACTTCAGCAATCTTATTTAGACACCCTGGTTATATATTGGAACCCCTATATTCCATACCTAGCTAGTGGAGAAAAAAGCTGCCTCCAAAGGGCAATTAAGAACATAACATCAGTGAAGCTCACATCCTGAATTGTCATTGGAAAAGTTGTTAATTACACAGAAATGCTATTAAAATAACTTGTGAAGATGTGTGCACTTTGCATCATGTACATCGATATGCTACAAGTTAATACTTACCCCAGGGTTTCCTTACAATGTGGCTGCTACACTAGTCTTGCCTCTTCTCCAAAGACTACCATAGATTTGACACTAAGAAGAGATTTGTATGGCTGTGCAAAAAAACAAGAACATTTTTAACTACAGAGTTTTCCCCATCCATTTGGATTGGTCATGAAATTTTACATTGCTTCAGTTGATAACATCAAAAATATTCATACTACCCCAAATGAGATAAATATCAGGAAAACACAGGAACTGGATAAAATGTTTTTAACACAGCAGCATTTTGGGGCTCCCTGAGTTCCGTTATGTATTTTCTAAAGTATGGCATCTAAATTTTTTGCACTTGTTCAGGGCTTTTAGAAGGCCCTTGGTGATACATGAGGGATTTCTGTACACAGCTAACATAAATGCTGAAGGAAGAATAGACCCCTTCAGGTCCTTTCTGTCTGTGTAAATCTTCAGAGGTTCTGAGCTGCTTTTTGATATTCTTCAGAAATGTAGCTGGAGTATGGTTGAGAATTTCAGTGTGATAATCCCATGTTGCTAGTGATATTATAAGCAATATTAAATGTCAGAAATAACAAAAGACAGACTGTCTTTTTTTCCCATTCCAGTCAAAGAAATAGTTATTCAAGTTATTCAAAACAGCATCACATTTCACAGGTTGTTGTAGAAATCTAACATCAGTGCTTTTTATTTTTCCTTTTTTTTTTTTTTTTTTTTTATGCAGTCAGACTTAGCTGATTTGTACTTATTTTATATATATGTCAGGGTCACCAAAGGAAGTAAGTGCTAACCTATCTCATAGCATGTGACTTGACAGAAAATATTACAGGTCACAGAATCCAAAGCTACCAGCCACCCACTGTGTTGCATTTATTATTGGGAAGCCTCATATGAAAGCTGCCATTCTGACAAAGTCTGTGCACAGAGACCCAGTAGTAGCTGTCACTCTAGGAGAAATCAATTTGTATTGAACCTACAGAAAATACAAATAACAAACAAGTTTCTGGACTGCCAAATAACAGCCTAGTTAGAGCACATTATAAAGTATAATTCTTATCCACATTGAGTTGGAATGAAATTCTGTGATGTGGCAAAGGGTTTATGAGCCATATGGGGCTTTGATCTTTTTTTTTTCTTTTTTTTTAATGACCACAGACTTATTTGCATTGGTAGTGGATGACAATGTTGGAACAAGAGTTAAAGCTAGGCAAAAAGGTATTAGCAAGGAATCTGAGCAGTAATGGCTGGAGTTATGGTTGGTTTGGGCTTTGCACTTTTGGAAGGTATTCACCTGCCTTCTGAATTAAAAATCTAGCAAAATGTAGGCAGAGGATAGATGAGGAGCTGGGTATAAGGAAGGGGATGAAATAAAGATCAGATCTTATTTACGTTGTGTCCAGCATTGAGTTCTTAGTTCATCCTTGTCTTATTTCCTGGTCAACTTTGATATGTAATAAACCCCATGTCTTTTCAGAATGCTGCTAAAAGCATCCTGGCATGGCTTCCTGGTAGATTTTTTTTCAGGGCTCTGCAAGCCCTGATTTTGGATACCAATGCAGGGGGCCTGTCAAGTGCTAAGATCTAAAGTTGAACCAAGCATCCCTTTTCCATCAAAATATTATTAACCAGAAAAGTATTTAAAACAATTATATTTATTAATTCTGTTAGATTTGGCAAGCTCTTAGAGATAACCAAAACAACAACAACAAAAAGGAAAATTTCTCTTCCAAAAATCTGTATTATTTCAGTCTTTTTAAAAGAAAACATCTTAGTTTTGCCAAATGAGAGATTTTAATATTGTCCTTAGATTCTTAGAAGGGTTTTCTAAAATATCACACAAACCAAAATATTTTGGCTGATCCACTTTCTCCTCTGGCCTCTTGAGCAAATTGACAATGCTTATTTCAAGCAGATCCAGGGTGGAATTTTTCTCTTTCTTTTCTTTTTTTTTTCTTCTTCCCAACCTTTAAGTTTTGAGCAGTGTTAAATCAACTTTGATTTATGTAGGTCTTCACTAAGATACCTCATAAACACTTCCTGCTCTCAGTGTTTTATAATGGCTTTCCTGTTTTAGTGCTGGCAATTTGACCCCTTGCAGTTTGAAGTAACAGGATTAATTTTTCAGTTTAGGGCAATAAGGACTTGTGCGACATGGCTTAAGCTGTAATCACATCCACCAATGAGGCTCCAGGTCTGCAAAAGCACATTCTCTAAGGCTGACTGGGTATAAGCTGCAAATATTTAGAGCACAAATATATGGTTACCATGAAGACCCTAACCCAAATTCCAAAGCAGTGTATTTACTCCACTTACTACTTTTTTGGTATTTAGCTGCGATATTTTCTAGATGCTTGTCTGCTGTTCTCCACCACTATATCTGTTCACCTCAAGTGGCTGCAGAGATTCATTTTTCCATTTCATATGAAGGCCTAGTCTAGCCAACAACTTTGTACATGTTTTTTGAGTTAATGAAGTATATCAAGTACTGTTGGTTTTTCTTGCTGAGCATGTGAGTGTCAGGACTGTGGAAAGAGGCTGGCTAGCAGGTGCCTTGGGACTAGGAGTGACAAGGATGCTGGTGAAGTATTCATGCTTGGGACTGCTGTCAAGAACTTATCAGAGCTGCACAGGAATTGGAAGAGCAAAAGTGGGATCAAAGTATTGAATCACTCCAGAATCTGAAACCTTTCAGTCAACCAGAGGAGCTCTTGAGTTTGACTACATCCCCTAATGCTGTTGGGAGAGGTTTGATCTTCTTGGTGGCCTTGCGTAAGGTCTCCCTTACAAGTTATTTAACTAGTTGGCAAGTCCTTCCAGTAAAACTGATGCACAACATCTGTAGTATTTTGTCCTGCTAATAGAGATTACCCTGCAGGTGGCAAAATTTTGTACTTTAAATGGTTGAGCTGGTTTAGGTCATGGGTTGCTTTTGGCTAGAGACTTCCAATGAATCTGTTTAATTCAGTATAGGCACTATATGTTCCCCTGGTAGGGACAAAACTCTCCATCTCTCTCTCTTAAACTATGGTGATCTAAACATAATCAATTTTAAACATCTGTCTTCTTCATGTAAGAAGAGTGTTTCAAAACTCCATTGTGTGTAGTGGTTGGACAGGACATAAAGGAGTTTACTGGTATATGAGACTGAATTTCTGAATTGTATCCCTGGCATCTTTGTGCTGATATCATTAGGAATTTGGCTGGGCTGTTTCCTGGCATCATGCATATGCATAGAAACAGACCTGAGGTACAAAGGTGTAATGCTTTGTGTTAAATTTGTGTGAGATTAACGTGCCAACCAATAAGAGTGCTATTAATTTTATTTGAGTGCAGTCAAGGAAGGACAGGGATGTAAAATTTTGCAAAATTTGTATTCCAGGGGTCACTTTATCCATCCAACTTACTTTTTTTTCTGTATTTATGGGATTCAGGCTTTTCTGACCCCCTCCTCTGCTCATCCTGCATCTCAGGGAGGTCATAGTTATAGCAAAGCCTGCTGCAGTGAATTGCTGCTGAGAGAGCTTCCTCGCCTGCAGTGCTGCTGAGACGATGCTCTGTGCTGCCATCAATAGTTTTCCATATGTGGAAAATCTTCTGATGTGGAGCTAGCTTAGGTGTTCTTGCACTGTGCTGGCCATTGCTCAGACAGAATTATGAACTGGGCATCAAGGTTTAGCATTCCTACCACCTTGCTTTGCCAGGACTGAATTTAAGTGCCTGAAGATAGCGACTTCTTTTGTTACAGTCACAAATGCAAGCAGGATGTCCACTAAGAGCATAAAATATTTAGTGATAGTAACCCAGAAGGGGTGGATGGCTTATGCAACAGTCCTACCCCAAATTAATGTTGCACATATATAATGAATCTCCTCTTCTGCTTTTCTCTCCAACGAAGCTATGAATATCTTGAATTGCTAGAAAAAAAAGGAAAAATATCCCTGGTCAACCCTGTGGTGCTAAAATAAATCTTTCTTTATCCTTTAAGCTATCAAGTTCCAGCTGTTCCCAGAGTTCACTGATGTGTCAGGAAGGAATTGCTTTAATACTTTCATAAAGAAATATTTGCTCATACAGACTGTTAAGCTTTGACTGTTGTCCAGGGGACTTTGTCTCTCTACCACCATGAGCTGTTTCTCTAGCTCTCAAGCAACTCACTTTGCTGCCCACCATGAGCCATCCTTTCTCAGCCAAAATGGTCATGTGTGATTTTCACATTCAGAACCCTGACTGCCAAAGTCAGATCATACCCTCATGACCCATATAAAATCTGTTATCAGTTTCCTCTTGTTGTGAAACATAAATTTTTAACAAACCTTAAGAGTCTGTTATACCAACTATTTAAAGTAATGATTTTTTTCCTTAAGCAGTAGCAGCAACGACATTATAGTGATTATTTTTATTCTGCAACCTAAGTGGATTAGGTTTATCACTGTTGGTTCAGGTTCCACAATAATGTAGATTTATTTATTGTTAGCTTGGGTTAAAAAAGGGAAAGAGGTGTCCAAAATCCTTCCACACACATCTGTTAGATTAGAACATGGGAGCTCTGGTGCTTACTTTTTACTCCTTTGCCTGCTTCATTGCGCTCAGGCTGGAGAGTCAGAATAGTGCTGGTGGGAGAGTGCAACCAGGGCTCACAGTGAATCATGGCAGGCAAACACACAACTGACTGTGTAGTTATGTCCTAACATAAAAATAAATGTCAGTGGAGATGATACAGATACATTTTTCAAAGCCTCTAGTACAGAGATACGCAAATCTGCACTTCCTGTTCCTTGTAAGAACTAAAAAATGTGTTGGGCACTTTAACAGTTTAACTAAATTTTTTTGTGGTTTTTGGTGGGGTTTGTTTGTTTGTTTGTTTGTTTGTTGTTTTCTAATTTTTTTTTAAATTTTTTTGTTAATGTAGGATGATGGGTTGGAGGGCTGAGACTGAGCTGGGATGCTGGGGAGGACACTGAAGGATTGGAATTGCTGTCCCTGCTGCTGACAAATGCTTTGGGGTAGAAATTCCTGTACTTTCTGTTCCTTCTTCTCTTCCCTGTAGCAATGACTTATACCCTGACCCCTCCCCAGGACCATCAGTGCAATCTGGTTGCCCACAGGCCTGGCCTGAACAGCAGAGAAAAGAGACCCTGGACTGCTCTGCTGCCCCAGCAACTCCTCAAGCCTCAAGCTGCTAAATGGTGACCTGTTCACCTGGCTTGAGAATGGTCCAGTGGGTGCTGGCAGGTTCAGAAAGACTGGGAAGATGGCAGCTGGAAGCAGTAGGATGTGCTGTTTCTACCTCTCTGCTACTACTGTAGGGGATCCCACAAGTGGACACAGGTCTGCAAGACTAAGGTGTGCATATCATGAAGGAGCTGAATGGCTGAACTAAAATTGTTTGTGTGAATGTTATATTGTTAGTCAAACACTTTTTCTCAAAAGAATAGGATTTTCTCTGGAAGCTGGGGGAAAGCTTGATTGAGAAGTGCATTTAGACTAAGTTTAACTGGTTAGTCTTAGCAGTCTCATAGGACATATTTTTAATTTCCTGCCCAAAATGTCTGTGTGATGTGTGGCATATTTTTAAGCAAAAGATGCTTTCACAGAAGATGCTTTCACAGAAGATGCACTACAATGAGCATATATCTGATATGCAAAGTACCCTGAGATGCTCTACATTCCTCATGGGAAATATTGTCTCTGGCTTGCATTTCTCTAAAGTTGGTGGATTCATTAAAAATCCTGGGAAGTTCTACATAGTGATTTTGTAGTAATGACTGCTGGTTTCATAACTTTTTAGTATGTCAGTTAATTCTTACCTCATGACGGGTCAGTTCTTTCACACCAGAATTCTCCATCATTGGCTTGACACACAAGCACTGACTCTCTTTTCAAAAAGTATCTAAAACACCATACATAATTATTTTCAAAATCATACAGTCATTTTCCTGCTATGAAAAGATCCTATGAATTTTGCCTGCTACAGGCACAAGACATAATTATCAGAACAAAATTTTCTGGGGTTTTGTCCAATAATTTCTTTGTTCTTATTTTTGTGAGCAGGAAAAAATCCCCACAACAACATCACTTTAAAAATCATCCACTTTCAATTGTGAACCACAATTCATGAATCAGCAGGAACATGTTACAGTGAAGTGTTGATAAACATTGTACATGACCTGCTGGCTGCTTTTAAAACAACAGCTGATTTTTCTTAAATTTGGGGAGAAAACTTCAGGTTTTACAACTATATTTTTATGGAAAATGATTTGTTCTTTCAGTATTATGCACTTTCATTGGAAGTGCAGTGAACACTTTACAAACCTGTGGAGTACATACTGAGTATGTTTACATGGAGACACTGAGTCACACCACACCCAAATTTAAACCTGGATGTGAAAGAGTCTCTGGTGGAGCTCTGAACGGGGTCCTGGAACTCTCATTTCTCATTGACAACATGCTATACTGGTCTACAATCAGTTTTGCTACCTTTAGTATGCATTCCACATCCTCAGGATGGCCTGGCATCTCTGATATGATAGCTTAAATCTTCCAAGCAAATATTTATGTGAGAAACACGAGCAATTTACCTGCAGAGGAATAGTAGTTTGGGTTTTTATTTCCTTAGAAAAGACAAGGACCAAACTCTTACCAGATTAAATAAAAGCCCACTTTCTTCTTTGGGTTTATGCTGTTGTCTGGGAAAGAATTCATACAGGGATTTGGCCTGTTTTCTGAATCATGAGCTTCTTTGAGGTTTACATATTGTTCCTGTTCCACCCTCCTCTCAGCTAAGTTGAAACTTGATTTCCATTATGTCTTTCATCTTCCTGAACAAATAGCACTTGCTTCTGTTGTCCTCTGTAGTTTTCCCACCTGACTTCTCTCTGTCTTGAGCAGCTGAGAAAACTAGGTATGCCATTTCTGATTCAGCAGGGGTCTCGTTTTCACTGTACTCACCCATTTCCCTTAGTTGTTCTGTAAACAAAAACTTCCCTTGCCCTGACTTCCCTTATGGCATTCTGTATTAAAGACTCATTCTTCTTTCATTTACAATATGATATACCATATCTGCAGTAATTTCATCGCTTCTCCAATACCTGGAGGCAACTTCAACACAAACTTTGTTGCTGGCACATCTCTTTGCTGTGCTGCTCTTTAATTTCCCATTGTCTTCTGGGACACATGGAGTCCTCTTTCTGCACTGTCACTCCATTGTCACACCCTTCTCTCTGTGACTTTGCAGCAAGAATTCCCATTTATTCTGCTGGAAGAATGGAGTCCTTACTATGATGGATATTGCAACAGCTGCTCTTTTGTCCCAGAATGCCACAGACCCATGAGAAAAGCAAATTCATTTATATGTATGCTAAACAACTACTGCAACAAGTACCCCACATTTCATGAAATGTGATGTCAAAGGCTTTCAGAGGTGGATGTTTATTAGTGCTGGAGGCTGGACAGCCCAAGCTGCAGGTTTGCTTCTATCATTGTTTCTTCTTCCTGTCCCAAGTGCTCTGCACTGAAGCTGAATGCACTCAAAGGGCCAGCACTAGTGCCTGTGGGCTTATCTGTCCTGCTTGGGGGAAACTAGGGCATTACATTAGTTTAGCCTCTCTTAGCTAAGACTAACCTCTAAAATCACAAATAAAATGTATTGGAAAACCAGCAAGGTATTTATTCCATTTGTGATACTCACTTGGCCCTGTGGTTCTGCTCTCTCCTTCACATACTGCACAGTGCCACAGGGAAGTGTATCCTGGCATCTAGAAGAGAGTCAAGAGGAGAGAAGGTCCCAGTCCCATCTGTTTCTTTGACACTACCACCATCCATGCAATAATAATTTTTATATCACTCCTTGACCATGCAAGAGTCCAAAGCTCTTAAAGATAAATGTTATGCTGAGATGAAGTGCTATAGTCAGTTGTTTTGTGTTTAAAGATCCTATCATTATCAAAAATATTGTAAATTATGATTTCTCTGTTAGTCTTTTGGATTGTTAATAGAATAAAATTTTCACGGGATAGATTCTTTCATCTTTTAGGGGTCCCAAAAGCTGTACATACAACATACAGGAATTGCTTCATTCTGTGCAGAGTTGCAGTCATCTCCAGACTAAAATACAGTAAAGATTTAGAATTTCTGTATAAATTTTTAGAAAGAACATTATGACAAATGTCATTGCAGTAGAGTTGCAAGGGGTACTTTGGTGTGCAGATGTAAATTTCTGGTTGGAAAGTGATGAGGATAGCTGAGCAGTCTCCCAAACCTGCAGCATGGGACTGTCAGTGTTTCTGAGCTCATTGCATCTTGTCAAGGAGCAGTGTCCTCCAGCATCATGCTGCTGTTTCTGCTCAGCTCTGACTCAGAAAGGAGAATGTCACCTTCTGAGTCATGGGTGTCCTCTGTCATCTTGGGTTTCACTGGAAATTTTAATGCATGCAGAGGTGTAATGTGGAGTCAGACCAGCTTGTACTGTAACACTGAGGGACCCCAGTTAGTCCCAATTGCTTGGTGAATGAGCCTGATGCACGATTTACCAGGCAGAAGCAGGACTGGATTGTGTCTGCAAGGCTCCTCTTTCAAAGCAGACCTCTCTACAGCCTGAGACACTGTCCCCACACTCTTCAACTTTTCTCTTAAGGACCTGGGCTACTAGCTTTAATTTAGGTGGTGTAGAACATATTGCTGCTCAGCAACTCACTGAAAGCTGTGATCTACTGTCATTATTTCATTTCAGTGCCTCATCGGCTCCTGATGTGCTGGCTGATACATTAATAATGTTTTTCACATGCATTTATCACTCCCAGGCTTCATGCAAATGTTATGGGGACTGCAGCTGGTTTGCAAACCAGGTAGAAAGGCTGAGGCTGAGCTTTGCAAGCAGAGGCAGCTGCAAAGAAGGATTTAATCTTAGCCACAGGCTGAAACCACGACTGTTAGGTTAGATATGTAAAAGGTCAGTGCTTTTGAGATGAAGGCAATGGCCGAATGACAAGTGGTGAATGTGTGCAGAGAGGAATCCCAGGGAACTTAGAGACTTGTATACATTGGCTGCTTAAACCCAAGGCCATTTGATAATGTGAATTCACTCACTTTACCGCTTTGAACAGGAAGTGTTGTTTTATAAAATACTAAATTTTAATCATTTGACCTAAAATTTCTCTCACTGTCAATGAATGATAGATTCAGTGGATAATTACACTAATTTATTTCCAATAAATTTCAAATTAAAATGATATAGTGAGGAGAGACTTGATTTTGTTGTTTTGTCCCTCATTTGAAAACTTGTTTGCAATTAGTCAAGCTGTCAGATCCCCAGGGAATGTGTTTGTTTATTTATCTATTTTTATTGAGGAGTTGTGAGGGAAGTAAAGCTATTTCTGTAAGCAGGTGGGAAAGCCTGTGGTAATCCTTTTGTGCAGAATGTTTCAGATCATAGCTCACCATGAGATAGCTATTACATTTTGCTATAGCATGTTTTTCCAGTGGTACTAGTGTTAATCACAGGTCATTTAGTGGCTGCAAGTCCTTTTAAAAGGAATCAGGGCCCTGAAAGTAGATGCAATCTTTAAATCCTGCCTCTCATCCTTCCCTCCCCAGACCTCTGAGCATGGAGTTGACTTCTTCATGTCCTTGGGACTCAGCTGGGGCTGGTGCTGAGGAGGGGCTGTGTGCTGTGCCAGGGCCAGAGCAGCACAGCAAGGTGTGATGCTGCAGTCCCTGCCTAACAAGCCCCTTGGCCACAACACTTACCCAGAGAGTTAGAAGGTGAGATTAACTCTTTTATTTTCCAGGAAAGCACTCCAGCTTCCTGGAAGGAAGCACTCTTCCTGCTCATTAGGGCTGCATCATCAGCAGGGACAGGAACAGGGAGATTCTAAGGGAAAGCAGGACTTACAAGCAAGAAACTCACTTGTCTTGCACAAGGGGTCATGTTGTATTTCATTGCCTGTTGATATATGACTGCTAATGTAATTCACTCCATGAAAAAATACAGAACTCATTCTGGAAGAGCACAGCAATCTCTCCCACCAGTGGCTTTACTACAGAGGTACTGAACTCTTTTCTCTGCTCCAACCCCTTCCTTGTTACTAACTATTGTTACCAGAACTGGTTTTTCTCCTTTTTTAACCCCTTGTCCATTTTCATGTTATATCTGCCCTGGCCTTGCTGAGGGATCACTTTATAGTACACTTTTGTATAGCAGTCTGGAATAAATTTAAGCAATAAATTTTAAAAAGCACAAAAAATCATAGGCATGTCTTAAGACATGGTCAAAAAATTACTGTCCACAGTGTTTGAAATTTTATTGCCCTGTGTTATCTGCTGCTATCCCTAAAAGTCAGAAAAACTGGGTTGTGTTTCAGATGGTTCCCAGTCCATCTGAAGCCAGCAGGGTTAAGTTGGACCAGGAATGCAAAGCATGTTGAAGCATGCAGAAGCCTCTATGGGTCAGGACTGCCTTCTAGAACACCAGGGCCTGTATGATGTTATTAAAGGGTTATCAATTTATATAAGATTCTTCAGTTCTGGAAAAGGTATGAAAACATGTAAATAAACCAACATACAAGTGGAAAGAAGGGGGAGAGAAGATGAATTTACACCCTGCTGAATTCTTATTGTACAACAATCTAGAAAGTAACAAATTGAAGAAAAGTCATGGGCCTTCATTGTCCTTATAGCATTAATGAGGAAATGCTGATAACATTTGCAATGATTTCAAATTTTCTGGCCAGACAGTAAGAAGAGGGCTATGTAAGCTTGCTTAGTCTTAGTGCCAGAAATTGCTTTTCTTACTGCATATCAACAGAAAAAGAGCTATAGATATATTCCCTGGCAAAATCATCCCATTGAAGGCAAGATACCTTTCTGAATTGCAGAATGGCCTCCTTAAAGTAAATGGGCCATTAGTGATTGAATTCAATCATCCAGATGATAGCTCTAGCTGGCATGGGGGCTGAGTGCAGAGTGACAGATTTTACTCCCTGTCATGGGCAGTCATCAAGAGCTCTCCAGAGACAAAGAAGGAGGTGCTTGCTGGCTCACCCTGAGAGGTGGCTGCATCATGCCTGGCTGTGTGCTAGCTGGGATGTGTTAGTGGGGGTGGTGCTGCAGCACGTTGGCTTTCCTGCACATCACAGCAGCCACGAGGGATCTGCCCACAAATGGGCAGTGGGGAGGAGAGAAGCCATCCCTGTGTAACTGCACTTTAGTGGTTGTCTCAGCCCTCTGAGGGTCAGCCACCTCTGAATGGGCAGTGACTGCAGCACGGGGCAGGGAACATGATGGCCTGAGCTCTTCCTTCACGTCCTTGGTGCTTTGTAAACGTGTACCTGGAGCATCAAGCACAGCAGACCAACATGTCTGCCCCATGATCACTTTCTGGGAGACAGCCAGCCATTTGTTTTCTATTGGTTTGCTTGTCTGCACAGTCTGAAAAAACAGGTGAAAAAACCCCAAACACAGGTGAAAAAACCCCAAACTACACCTTTACATAGATTGGTAATTTTGATTTAAACCCAGCCACTTAGCCAGTGCAGGCAGGCAGGTCTGGAAGGACACGAGGAACTGAGAGAGCAGCAGCAATCAAGAGGACTTGTGGGGAGCAAAGCAGCCCCACTCAGTGCCCTCCCACCTCCAGGTTATTTCATCAGCCCTAGACTAGCAGCAGAGAGGTTATTTTGTCTACCTGGAGACATGGATTGATGTGCCTCGAGGGATGTGCTGCAGGAGAGAAGTTTGAGATTACTTACCTCTGACTGTTTCTGTGATAAAGTCCTGCAGAATCAGAATTTTCACTGACTAAAAAACATGATCATTCAAGAAATCTGCTGGACAGTTGCAAAAAATTCACATGCTTATCTCTGCCTGAAGAGAGGCAACTGACTTTATAAGGAAAGCATCGAATTTAAACCTGCTAGGAACCAAATCCACTTGTTACCTACATAGTAGACACACAGACACACACTGATATTTATTCTGCCTGAAGGGTAAACACAAGGCTCTCATCTCTGGAAGGTGCAAATCTTAAAACTAGTAAGTTAGTGGAGGAGATGTTGGGTAACCAACACATAAACACATAAACACTGCTATTGGCATCCTAAATTCACATTTTATAGCTGTGATATTAACATAGGTGGGCTACAAACAAAATCAGAGCTTGCCTTACTGTGATAGTGACAATTTCATATTATCTGTTTTCTTCAATTTGAATACACAGGCCAGCTGGACTTCCCAGTCCATTCCTACGTATTTTCTAATTTGACAACAAAATTATTCAATTGAATAAAAAATATTATTTTCTGTAAAATATATTATTTTAGCCCTGTTGCTTGACAGTGCTTATTTAAATAGCCATAGACTTTTGGAGCAAACAGATTTGGAAAAGAAGAGCTGGCCATGAAAAGCTACCATTTCACCACAAAAAATCTTCAGGTTTTCTTTGTAGGCAACAAATGGCCCTGTGTGGATGATAACTGTTCTACAGATGCAGCTCTGCATTGTCCTCTTATGCAGCCTCCCTCCCTAGGTGTGATTGTAAGTTAACATGCTGCTGTAAAATCTGGCTTGGGCTGCCAGGCCTTTGATTAGAAACAACCTGAAGGATTGAGCTGGATCAATAGAGTCAGTTTTAATTAGGGTGTAATAGTGAGTGTCAAAAGCTGCCAGAGTCTGACTCAAACAGAATAAGAAAGGATCAGGAGCCAACCTCAAAGGTGAGTAAAAAAGTGAGTTTGTAGTAGATGGGCATTTTGAGAGAAATGAGAACATCACTGCTAAGGTTTAGGAAAGCCAAACAGCAGGAAAGTCAGCAGCATGCAGTCTGGGATCTTGGCATAAAAATGACAATAAACATTTTTCCCAAGTTGTTTTGTAGATGCTGAGCATATTACTGGTGAAATAAGTAGCACCTCAGCCTGGGTCCTTTTCTTGTGCAGAGTGGCTGCCTTCAGGTTATACTAATCTAAAAAGACAGAAATATTAGATAGCACCAGAACATGAACTGAATTTTGATAAGTGTTTGCTTTTAAAAGGTTACACAGAATTTGATTGCAATCAGCAGCTTAGGGTATGCTAGTCATTTTCAGACTCCTTCCATATGCTTTGATATTTGACTATAGGTACCTGCATAGTCAGAATTTTTGTAAGCAATTCAGATGTTCATACACAACCTTTAAGGGCCTGATTTCAGTCCATCTCCTTGATTAAAGTTCAGGTATTTCACTAGTCATTAACCCAGTTCTATAGCAATGTCAAAGCTGTGCCTTTTGGCATATTTCTATGGCTATGATGTGGCTTTTCTGATAGAAAGCTCTTGCAACACTTTGTAAAATACATGTTGAAATATTAACCCACACTTAATTTTTGTTATGTTGAAACAGAATTTGTGACAAGTGCACTTGGAATATTATTTATTTTTACAAATACTTTAATTTCTTTTAATGATAAAGCTTTTTTCTACATGGCAGTATTGGGGCCTATGTTTATCTAATGTTCTGTTGTCCAATAAAGTTCTGCCAGAATAAACCAAATCTTTATTTGCCGTTATTAGTAAGTATTTGAAAATTAGATCAGAGTTTGGGTGCTTGCCCCTGATAAGAAAATAAGTAGATAATTATTATAATTAATCAAAAGGCAAATACCTTCAAGAGGTTGGGAATTTTGTTATCTTACTTTACAAAAAGTTAGAGAAATCGAGCAACCAGATGGGCTCCCAGCCAAATGGTTATCATATTATAACCACATAGGTCAAATTGTTTGCCTAGGCCCTTTATATTCAAACATACACATAGAATAAAAATTTTCCAGTTTAGAGGAAAATGTAATAGTCTATATTTATCCATTTTAATGTAGCTGGTGTTTTATGATACATTTTTATATTTGACTGTGGACATGTGTCCTTTCATTAGCTGCAGCTATGTTGCCTTAAAGAAGTTCTTGATCTTTAGCTTATTCTCAAGCACTTATTGCTGCCACTCTTTTGGAGACTGCAACTTCCAATCTGCTAGTACAGCTACTTGCAAAGCTCTACCCATTTCAGCCAAACTAGGTTAGCAGATATCTAATATTTAAACTGTGACAAGTCTAATGAATTAGATTACCTTGAAGGGAGAAGCAAAGCAAGTGTATTGCAAATATCCATCTGCCTCCGTCTTGCAAAAAAATTTCTGAAGTCCTCAACCAGACCAGACAGAGAGCCTGAAGAGTCAAGCTTTGGGAAATTCTGTGGCCAGATAGTAATTAGTTTATAATCTCCCTTTTTTTCTCTGCTGACTTGCAAGAAAAAGAAAAGTTTAACAGAATGGTTAAGTGAAATATGAAGAACACTTTTTCACATATACAGGGTGGAGGGTAACAGTAATGAAATGGAATAACAGCAAATCGAAAAAGCTTCACATAAGCTTAACTACATCAAATTAGTCTCTGGTAACAGCAGTGAGCCAGGTAAAATAACAAAGTTTTCTCCAGAACAGGAGGAGCAGAAGGAGAATTATCACCCATTTTTGCAGATGAAAAAAAAAATTCTTCTTGGAAAAAAATATAGCAAAGGGAAAGTCAATAGTAGGAAAAGTAGCATCAGTAGGAATGTTTGAAGCAAGAGCTTTACCCAGGAAGTTAACAATGTGAAATGCATGGAATCATGTGCTTAAACTTTTCAGAGGGCTGCAGAAGCCTGCCTATGGGAGCTCACCACTGCACAAGGCCTTGGATGTTTTTCAATCTGCAATATGTTCTTGTTTTTCCCTCTAAATTTTCAAACAATTAGCATAGCAGGGAAAAAGAAGCTGTTGTAGCATGGCAGGTGATATTTATATTTTTTAGGTTCTGAAAGATAATGGCAAAGGGCTAAATCCTGCCCCTTTTCACACCATTGTCTGTATCCCATTGGAGTAATCTCAGCATTATTAATTAAATTTCATTCTTTTTCAAATTAGCAGAACTCATTTTGTGGTGTTAGTAAAACAGAGTAGAGGTCAACAGGGTTTATGAGAGGAAGGGAAGAGTAGGCTGAGAAACCACGGGGTAGGGACGAGAGCAAGCAAGCAAGAAAATCTGACTAGGCCCAACAGCAGCCTCAGTGCAATGCAAACTGGAGAAACCCAGCATGAACAGAATGCACAAGAAATCCAGTGCTCTGTGACAGGCCACTTAACTGACTGAATACAGCACATTTTAGGTTAGTTCTCTGTAATTATAATTATTATTTCATGACAGGTAACAAACTTTGATCCTGCATTAAGTGTTTTATATAATGTTACACTGTTATAGCAACATGCATGCAGTTTATAAAGTTTTATACATTCTTCAAGATCTCACCCAGGTGAGGGGTCAGACAGTAGGTGTGGGCCAGGTATTGGCTGAGGTCAGAATTTTGCAGTCAGGATATGTCTTTGTTTTGAAAGACAGGTGTCTTCTAAGGAAGGCAGGAGCCCCCCTGAAAATGTAAACCCCCTGCCTTCGAATTGTTATAAATTTTTAATTAAGGGGCTCTCAGGCAAAAAATATGGGAGTAGGAATAACAGTTCTTTACTAGAGAAGAAAATAAAAAGATGAAATGAACAATGCAGTAAACTAAAACACCGCTGACAGAGTCAGAACACAACCTGACACCCTGTGGGTCAGGGTGTTGGTAGTAGTCCAATTGGAAATGTGGCTGCAGTCTTCCTAGAGTGTCAGGTGTGGTTCTGTTGGAGCAGGGATCCTGTAGAAAGGTGTGGTGTAGTCCTCCTCTGAAGATCCAGTGGAAGAGGCAGCTGTTCCTCTGGGGAAATCCAATGGAGAAAGCTATGCTGGTGCTCCAGAATCTCAAGATTATATCCAGGTAGGAATTCTTGGGCTTCTCCCTCTGGGCAGAGCATCTCACAATGGGATGCTATTGTTCTTATCAGTCATGCAGTGACTTTCAATAGCTGTGATCAGCAGATGTCTCCCTGAGGGAGGAGTGGTTGTGGAAGAGATAAGGAAAACTGCCCACCTAACAGAAGACAACTGCCATACAGACAGCAAATAGAATACAATTTGTTTGGCAATCCAGGACAGGATGGGAGCTGTTGAGCTTGGGAGCAGGGAAGGATCAGAGCCCGGGCTAGTTGGTGGAGGCCACCATGATACTGTGAGAGCTGTAAGCTATAAAACTATGGAGAAGGGGGAATGTGTGTACAAACTGCGCAGTACAGCCCACCACTGCAGGACTCGTTGGGTGAAACTGTGGCTATTTTGAAGACATGGAATTTACCCTTGAATTTAAAGTAGCAAGAATGCCCCCCTTTCCTATTGACACTACTTTGTTTGCCTGCTAAAAGAGAAGCACTGTTAGGTTTTGCTAAGTTTTGTATTTCTATTTTTCAAATCTTCAGCATATTATAAAAATAGACTTTATTTTTTAATTGAAAGCACGTTAAATTGTTCAGTGATTATGTATGGATCACACCCTTTATGAAAGCTAAACACTGGAAAACAAAGAAACAAGTATAATAAATTCTTATACTTTGCCCATTTTAAACAAATGCATTACTTCTATGAAATGCAAAAGAATTAATTCTCCCTTGCAAAACAAATTCGCTGTCTCATGACCAGTAGGCTTTTAGTATACAATTTTCATTTTGCCATCTGATATTTTTAAGTGACAACATTGATAAGGAAGCTTTCATTAGTAAGCTTTGTTTAAATAATTTAATTCTTGCAGAATTACTTTTAATCTTTAATTAGCAGGAAGACCTTGATAACAGAATGGGTCAGGTCATTGGCAAAAATAGGTAGAAACCAGATATTTCAACTAATTTTTTGTCACTTGCACTGTCCTTTTTTAACTAGAAGATTTTCAGAAAAAAAATAAGATAATCTTGAAGTATTAGACAGCTTGTTTCAAGAGATTATTGGAATTGGCTATTTTTCCTTCTGTCTGAGCTAAGAATTTTGATACCCAAGGTTGTATCAAAACATAGCTGTCTTGAATATGAATGTATGTCTGTAATGCTGTGATTACCTGTAAGACCCCCCCCACATTTTTGTCTTATTTGACAAATCCCTCTCCTAACTGAGGAAAAAGAAAATTATGCAAAATCTTAACTGTCACTTAAATCTAAATTTCTCATTTTTGTGGTTACTAATGGGAACAGAATGTTGTGTTGTTTAAACAAATCCCTAGAGACTGAGATGAAATGCTTCCAAAATGATATGAATTGCTCCTGTTAATCTCAATGGCATCTTAACTGTGGTATAAAGTAAATTGAGTTTTGCTGTTTAGCCTTTCTTACATAAGAAGAAAGTTTAAAAGTGTCTATCAACCAAATTGATAGGGATAAAGTAAAAAATGAACAAACGAATGAGACAATTATGCCACTACCTGCAGAACTTGTCTACACATGGTTTCAGCATACAAGCGAAGAATAAAGAACAGAGGAAGATTAAAAATTGAAGTACACATATAAAAAGAAAAGTCACCACAGACACAAATGTGAGACAGAAAAATATAAATCACATAATTATCCAGTAGAAGGACTTAACATTTTTTTCTCAACTTCTTTTGATTCTTGAAGTATTAGCTAAAGTCAATCCAGGTTGCATAGTTGAGAAGACCCATAAGTGAAAATTCAAACTATACCCCTAAAATTAAGAGAACTAAAGTAAATGGAGGTTAACCTATCCCAATATTTAAATACAAAGAAATTCTGATGACAGTCTTTAACTCCCAGAATTTCTTAACTGGAAGGTGAACAAGTATCTTCACAGAACCAAAGAAGCTACTCTGTCTTTTGCTTAGTAAGCTTGACTACATAAGTGTTGTCCAGAATGACTTCTCATTTGTAATCCTTGCCAAGAGTTTCTGATTAAAATCCTGTGGACCTCATTAACAAGAGAAAATTATATCAGCTTTTCCAGTTTAGGAAAATTATAAAACTCTTGTGTAAACTAAAGTGAAAACTTTCCAGATTAAAGAAAGGATCTTTTTAATGTGCATAAATTCTTCAGTCTGTGTATTAGAAAAAGGTTCTTCACCCAGAGGGTGGTTGGGCACTGGAACAGGTTCCCCAGAAAAGAGGTCACAGCATCATCCTGACAGAGATCAAAAGCATTTGGACAATGCTCTCAGGCACATGCTGTGAATCTTGGGACTGACTTGTGCTGGACCAGGAGGTGGACTTTAATGATCCTTGTGGGTCCCCTCCAACTGAGGATATTCTGTGGTTCTATGATTTTATGATTCATTCAAACTTGATGACATAAAATTATCAAGGCAATGGCACTTTCCTGCAATTAAGAACTTGAGATGTTAATCCAGATTCTCTGTTCGTGCTGCTATGAAGGCACTAAGATATTTAATAAAACTTATTAAAAATAAAATTAAAAATATCGTGAATTAATTTATTGAAATATTCTCCTGTGGGCCCCACCTTTGTGCACAACTTCACTCATGGATCGGTCTTCTCAGATTGTGTACCTGCTTGTGTCACAAAATACATTAAAAAGGGAATAAAAAGGATCGTGAGACTACAGAAAGCCCATGATATCTCCAGGTTTCCAGGTTGCCAGGAGGCTACAACCCTTTGTACTTTACCTCTACCCTTGTGACTGATATTTCATTAATGCAAAAGGACTTGTGTAGCAGTGTATTTTATATTACAAGAATATCATTTTGCATAATTCAAATGAAAGGATACGCCTTTGTATCACATGTATTGAAATTTAGAGGACTTCTTCATTTGGGAATGACCTCAGAGATAACCTAGAAGTAGGGAGATGGAGGACAACACTACTGAGCTGATAACTTCTGACCATCCACCTCTAATCATGAAATTCAACATGCTGAATTAAGTGCCCAACTCCCCAAGGCTGAGACATTTCTGTTCTCTGGAAGCTGATAGGCAAAAGATGAATATAAAGAGTTCCTTCACTTCAATGAAAGCCAACTCTACACCCAGTGGAAGTGGCAAAGAGAAGGTCTCTGAATCTGGTTCCTAACTCAGGTTTTGGATGTGAACGTCTGTGATGGACCAGTGATCTCGTTTGTTTCACATTCAGTTACCACTGGTTGGAAAGCAGAGACTCCAGTTATGTTATTGCATGTGATTTGAAAAGCAGACTCAGAATCTGCACAATTCAAGGTGACTGTATAAGCCTGAAACCATTTGTAAAGGAAAAAATGTTTGGTTTTGAAGAACTGCCACCGAAACAGAATATTTTACTCCATAGATCCATACACTGCATAGAGATATACTGCATACTAGTGTTTCATGTTGATCATTTCCCCAGAGGCTTTGACAATCCCTAGGATGTTAATAAATCCACCCTAGGATTCAAAGAATTGGGATGAGATTCAATATCTACCTTGCTCCTTTGAAATTGTTAGTCTGCTATTTCCTAGATTTGGTTGCTTTTTCTTTTCTTCATTAACCCTTGGTCTGTGCTGAAGTGTATCACTCCAACTGGCAATTCAATGCCAGAGGATTCCCCATTGTCAAAACTACTCATTGGAAGTAAATGGAAATCATTCCCCTCACATAGAATGTTTTTAAAAGTAGAGATATTGACTATCATGGTTTCAAGATCGATGAAATAAAAGAAGACAGACTGAGAGAAAATACTTGTGAAAAAAGAATTTAATGCTCTAAACATTTGTTTTCAAAATATTCTGATCACCTCATATGTATCAATAATTTTGAGAAATTGATTTCATTGCTTCTGAACTTTCCATTGTCAGCTTCTCAATGAATAGAACATAGAGATCTAGAAACAAATGTGGTTTTCAAGGCAATCACAATATGTAACCAACATTTCTTTGTTTGCAGGTTGAATTCTCTTCCCCCTCCCCAAATAATAACAACATTTATAAGGGTGATAAAGTGTTGCAAGGATAATTAGGAGTTCTCTGGGCCTCAAACCATCCTGCCTATATCGGCAATTAACTCACCTTCCTTTTAGGGGATCAAGTACTTGTATCTGTTTTCATGGCCTTGAGAAAATACAATCTGTATGTTAGGGTCATTGAGCAGAGCTTCACTCCTTAAAAATCACATATATCTCCACAAATCAGTGTCTTTTGAGGCTTTTTACACTAAATCAGCAATTGCTGTCCATCTTTTGGACTCGTGGTATTCATCTGGAGGGGTGGGCAATTCTAGATGTCTTAGGTGTCTTCAGATGAAGAAAAAAATTCTCCACATCTTTTAGATTACGTGCATCTAAAAATCTCCTAAGGACCCAAAACCTTCCCAGCACTCCAATAATTTTAAAACTGGAGAACCTCCTTCCTAGATCAGAAATGCTGAATACATCCCAGTGCTTGTTGCTGCACAGTTATCTTGCCCATTACACTGGCAGCGTAGCATGGCACAGAAAATGGGGTGCTGATCTTTCCTACAGGGGTAAGATTGTAACAATATAACAGAACTGGGTGAATGTTTCAGCTCTACATCATCTTTGTTGGGCAGAACTATGTCATGTGAGCAGTATTCTGGTAGTCCGGTGCTGCTTTTACAATTTTGTGCCACAACCCTATGGATTAATTTACTCTAGCCCTAGCAATTTTAGTGCTGAAGGAAATTCAGGCTGGTTTGGTAATGTCAGCTGCTAAAAATCACAGGTACTCTGTGAACTAGTTCATAAAACCCTGGTCTCCTTTCAGGAGGTTGTGCCACCAGTGTTTGACTTGGCACAGCAATGGGAATTCAGATCTGCTTGAGCTTGGCAGCAGAACCTGGGTGGCTTTGTGTCTTGGAGCAAAAGTGATGTCAAGGCAGGTGTCCTAGCTCTGCCTGTGGATGAGGTTGATCCCCTTTTCCAGCAAGTAATTGTTAATATATATGCCCTAGCAAGATATATATAACCATGTGCTGGTGAAGAAGGGGACATCCCAAATGACAATGTGCTGTGAGACAGATAGATTGATCTATCCATGTATCTATACGTGATTGATTTATCCATATGTATTTTTCCCCTCTGTGACCATTATGCTCCAGGCAGCCATGGCACCTTTCTCTTCCAGGAGTGCTAACTATCCAATTTTCTCTGCATCAGGGTTAACAGCCTGCCTGAGAGCAGCTCTTGATCTTTCACAGGTGCTAACTACCCTTTACCTCTCAAGTTGCTCGGCTGATCAGCAATTTTGTGAGAGCTTCTGAAGTCACTGCATACTTGAGAGCTCCTGTATTTTTCCCTAGCTGGTTTAAAATAAAATAAAATAAAATAAAATAAAATAAAATAAAATAAAATAAAATAAAATAAAATAAAATAAAATAAAATATAAAAATGTCTTTTTCCTTTTCTTCCCCTCGACACTCAGATGGACAGGGTGTACGGATCAGAGAGGCAGCCGGGGAGCAGGTGGGGATGGAATGCACTGGAGGACGTGCTGGGGATGCCCCAGGGATGCTCTGGGGACGCGCTGGGGATGCGCAGGGGATGCATTGGCGATGCACAGGGGATGCAGATCCGGCTGCGCAGCGCAGGGCTGGGGCTCTGCCCTGCAGCGCAGGGCTACCTGTCACTTCCAATGAGTTGCTGTGCAGCTGTTTCCGTGCCGGAGCAGCATGGCCTGCAGGTGGCCTGGTGGCTGTCTCCGAGCTGCTGCTGTGTGTGACCCGAATGGCAGCGCTGGCTGCGGGCCCTGCTTTGCATGCAGCGGGCGTGAGCAGGAGGCTCCGAGCAGCCCTGCTGATGTGGCTGCTGTACAGCAGCTATTGCTTCAACACATTTAGACACAGCACCTCTGTAATTTGTCTCGACGTGATATCATCTTTTGTCTCAGCAAACTGACCCTTTTATCTGTCTTAGTTCTGCTTTCTCCGGCTCTTTCCATTCCGTTGACAGCAGTGACAACGGGAAAGAGCAGAGGAGGGAAGAAATAGCATATTCAGGTGGTGATAGCAGATATAATAACTGAATTTAAAAATTTAAAGTTATTCAGTGTTTTGAGGTGTTTGTGGATCTCTTGTGGGTTTTTTTTTTTGTTGGTTTTCTTTTTGCTTTTGGGGTTTTGGTTTTGGGGTTTTTTGTTTGTTTGTTTGGCTTTTTTTGTTGTTGTTTTTTTTTTTAGTTGAATCATATGTCTGTCTGTGAGGAATTCTGTCAGTATTACCTGACTCTTCTTGCTAAGTCAGCTGTTTGAAAATTACAGTGAATCTCACTTAGGAGATGCCATATAGGAGCTATATGATAGTTCCTTTTTTAAAGCAGCACTTTGCATAATAGTTACTCTTTTAAATATTTGGGTTTAGTTCTCATTGTTGCTTTGTATTTGTAGCTAAAAATGCTGGGACTGATGTAAGTGGTGTCTGTACCTGCAGGGGATTTTCTGTCCCCTTCTGCTCATGCCCTTCTCAAGTATGTCCTACTCTTCCTCAGAACAGGAGTCACTGGAGAGCAGCAGAGACTATCACACTGAGGAATTTCCTTTTTGCAGTAAGGACAATTTATTGTGTCCATGTCAATGCAAACATTTGCAAACATTGCAACAATGCTACAACTTCAGTCATCTCTGCTTCCCTCTCCTGTTGGTCCTGAGACACTATGTGGGAAATGAGAGGAGTTCAAGAAACCAAAAGAGGCTTTCAAAATGGCCATTGAAAAGAGTTTTAGTTAGCAACTAAATCACATAGCACAGTAGATAAATGAAGAGACAGGTTTGGCATGGAATATTAATATGCAATATTTAAGTGCTAAAAAAATACCAATAATGATAATGCTAAAACAAAAGAGAAGAAAAAGTAAAAAACAGGGGGAGAAACTGAAGATCAAAATTAAGATTTTTTCAAAAGATCTAATAAAGGAATTGCTTCTTTGAATGCTCACCTAACGTGTTCAGGAAGAAAATTTAAAGGAAAGGTTGAACATGGAACACTGATACCCTTTTTGGTTATCTTGGTCAATAAACAGACATTTTCAAACTATACAAATCAGTTGGCTATAATCAATCCATGTTATCTCAAATAAAGACGAACAAAAAAAATTATCTTTGTTGGCTACTTGCCAACCAAGCTGCTTCTTTTTACCCAAAGAAAGTCCCATTTCATCTCTGTCTTGCACCTCTGACATTTCTTCATCCTGTAACTTAGCTAAACTGCCTTTAATATTAGCTCACATGTGTTAAGCCATTATTCATATACTTACCCTGTTATATTTCTTGTGTTTATCATATGTGATATCCTATATAATCAGAAATTAAGCAGTATATCGAGACCAGCTAAAAGAGTGAGGATTAAATGATAGCTCTTTGCTGTTCCACAATGGTGATTTTAGGATTTAGATTGGAAGGTTAACAATAATCATCATCATCATCATCATCACAGATTTTTATCACTTTAATTTTGGGGTTTTTCCCTTCTCACTGTAAATTGGTAGTTTGCAGACATAGAATTTAAAAAGTAGTACCACAGTTTCTTGTGGCGCATTCTTCCTCCTTTTTATGGAGGGTCTGTGAGAAATGTCAGAGCAATTATCAGCAGGTTACAATAGTGTCAAGGGGGTGGTCTTGAATAGTTTATATGGACCTTTTTTCTTTGAACTGCTTTCCAATACATTAGGGGCTGAAAATAATATGAAAATGGCTCAAATAAACAGGATTACTGTGATAAAAAAGTTATGAGTATTATATCACATATAAAACTGTTAAGGGCTAGTATGTCCAAAAATTCATCTCCAGGTCTTGGAGGGGGAAGCCTTTTTTCTCCCAGCTTTCTTCTCTCACTTCCTCTGTCTCTACCTGTTTATTTCCACTGTATCAGAGAAATTTGAATTTCCATAGTAAAGTTTAAGTAGTGTTTTTCAGCCCATTTTCTAATCAGGGGATGAAATTCTGATTGTCTCTAGGCAATGTTGTGCTCAGCTGTGTGATTGCCAGAGTCTAAAGCCAAATTGGAAATTATGGAGGAATAATATAAACTGGAAAAAACCCCACCTAATTCCTATCCCCATGAAGCTGCATAGCCATAGGAAAAAAATATTGACATTTACAGATCTAAATGTAACTGAATCTTATGCATTAATTTTAAGTATTAATTTTAAATATTGCATGCACTTGGAAAAAATTGAGGCTGATAGAGGAAAAATACCATGCTGGTATTTTGGGATGAGCAAGCATGTCTGAGTGGCAGCAGCAAGTGGGTCACGGGCAGGCAGAGTTCAATAAACAAAAGCATATGTGCCCTGCAGTGCCTCTTGCCTTTCCCTGGAGCAGAGTCTGGGTAGCGAACCTTGGCGGGCCGGGAGTGAGCGCTGCTGACCTTTATCAGAGCAGAAAGCTGCTGACATCGGGCACCTCCGAGCAGAAAGCTGCTGACATGGGGCACCTCCGGGGCTCGGAGATGCCCTCCTGCACCCACTCCTGGCGCTGCTGGAAGGGGGAGGCGGTGGGGACCAAGTGTGTCATCCCCCAGCCCCTGCTCTGCGGATGACGGGAAGGAGCTGCAGTTTTCCCCCTCTCTTCAGCTCTCCAGTGCCTTTCGGAAGGATTTGCCTGCTTTTGTTTAAACAGTGACTCTCCTCAGGGAGCTCCAGCTGGGGAGGAGCAAAGGTGCTGGCATCACCTGTCTCCAGGCTCCTGGCCTGGATGTGACAAGCATTTCTATTCCTCTCCCGTGGCTACATTGCTAAAAGATTTAAGACTGATGTATAAAACTGTGTTCTGCCACCACATATTATAGCACATATTACATATATGGATTTGTATTGTGCACAGGATCATGGTGGAGATGATTTAATGAACAAAATATTGTGGCAAGGCACATGATGAATGCAATTTCTTCTGTATCTGCAATTTTTCACAAAAATATGTAAGCATATTACTGTATATATATTTAGTTAAACAAATAATAATTTCTTAATAACAATATGCCTTACTGGGCATATTTAAATTAATTCATGATCACTTTTCTTTTTTCTAATTCAGTTATGAACAAATATCAGTTTTTAAAGGTAGAGAAATCACTGGGTCCCCTGGTTTTCCATACAGCATGAGTCTAGAGGCTTCAGCCAAAAATTCCCATATCCAGGCTAAAACTAAAGCATCCTTTTGAGGAAGACAGATTATTCAGAATTTTCAAGCACTATAGATCCAGCATTGCTTATTTTCACTGTTACTGGGGGAGCTGCATTTCCATTCTGGCATTACCCAGTTTGCCTTCAGGCACTTCTGTTATGCCAAGTGTGGTAGAAAACACTTCTCCCCCACCTCCTAAAGGTTTCCACTAAATCTCTGTAAACCACGTGTAAACCAGTTTAATCTAATTGGCAGAACCATTTTAGTAGAAATTGGACTAATGGGTCTACCCAATGAGTGTAGCTGAGTCTAAACAGTCTGGAGTACGAGGCTTGTCATTGTGTTGTATCTGGTGGTTCAGCCAGGTGCTGAGGAGTCAGAGCTCAGCCTCTCAGTGCCCATCTGGCAGTGTCCAGTGCCCTCCTGGTCTGTCTGCCTCCCCCTAGCCCAGCTGTGCAGGGGTTTTATTAGGGGTTGAGGAGAGCCATGTGTCCTTCCCTGCAGGAGAATATGAAGGGAAAGAGTTACTGGAGCTGAAGCACTGTAACTCATTAGCTGCCATAATTCAATTTATTTTCTGAACTCTACTACAGTGTCTCCTGGGAAAAGGTGTGTTTTTAACCATGTTGCCATTTTTTTGTTGACACACAAATTGTAATTTAATATCCATCAAATGCCTGGTGTTAGATTCTTCAGTTACAATTACTTAACTGAAGAAATTAGTCCAAATGAAGAGTACCTCATCTCTGTTGAGATGGTAATGCATTAAAAAACATCTTTTATCTTGGCAAGGCAAAGGTTAACTTTAATTTAGAAAATATTTTCCTTTGACAAACTGTGTTTATAGAAAAGACTTGTGCAGAGGAATTTCTTGCCTATATAGACAAGAATGTAAATAGTTTTTTATTACTAAAAAAAACCCTCCAAACACCTAAAATGAAAAACCACCCATGAATGAATGAGGAAGTGCTAAGAACAATGTCCATGAACTGCAGAACTGGTTTTTATGGCTCAGTCCCCAACTATCTTTAATTTTCTCCCTGCTGGAAATCATATCACCATAACAGAGCTGGCAGAAAAGATCGCGTGTCGACGCTTCAGCTGCTGCGGGGACTGTCTGGTGTGGGAGCTGAGATTCCTGTCTCTCCCCAAGCAAGCTGGGCCAAAGCACTCATGTCCTCCTTTTCTGCTTGTTCTGCTGCCAGAGAGGCAGCCTCTGCAAAAGGTGAAACACACAGCTGGGGAAACAACCATGGGAACAATCATATTTCTTCTGTGAAAAACTTCCTTTCCTGTAGGCTGAAAAACATTTTCTGCAAGAAAATTGTGTTTTTTCCCTGCATATTTACATTAGATATTGTCCTGGCATATCAGGCTAGGGAAATTGCTAAATTAATTAACAAAAGTTGGACTACTAACAAGCAGAACTGCTTTTAGTTCCTGAAATCAAAACACTTAAACTATAATCAATATTTATATTTCATCTAATGTTTCGGTCACACAGATCTCTGTTAAAGATTCTCCTAAGACATGGCTTTAAAAACATAGCTGAGAGGTAAGTCTTTCCTGCCTCTATCACAAGTCAAAGATGTGTTTTTTTTCAAATCAGAGCTCAATTAAACACTGCCATCTTATATATGATGATTAATGGTCAGGGATCCATCTTCTTCTTCATTCTTTGAAGAAACAGATGGGCATCATTTAATTCATGGCTTTTTCTGGCATTTTTTCTTCAAACTTTATCTAATGCTTCATTTTAATGCTGTGTAAAAAACCCTCAGTCTCCTTTCAGAGCACTATTATTCTGACCATGATATTGGGACTATGACAAAAGCTTTTTTTATCCTCTCCTATTCCCTCTATGCTCTCTTCCTCCCTACTCCCCATCAGCCCTGAGCTGCTTCACCCCCCTCTGCCCCATTCCAAAACCTGAGCTTTTCTAGTCATGCTGCCAGTATTTCTCCCATACTTTTGAATCATCTCAACATGTGGTCCTTAACTTGTCCCATGTTCAATGTCTCCCATCCTTAGACCAAATCCTGCTGCTCTTTCTTATATAGGGCCTGTGTAGGAGACCAGCACAATATAACCTGGCAAAGTTTGCAATTCCAAAGTTGTGTAATTCCACCTGTCCTGAGCTGTGCCCTGCTGCCCGCCTCACCCAGCAGCGTTGTGCTGTGTTGGGTCACTGCTCAGTGCTCTGCAGCATCGGGATCGGGATCGGGATCGCTGCCCGCCAGCCAGAGCTGCCTGTGCTGGCTCTGCCCTGGGCACTGCCAGGGGGATGCAGGAGCAATGACCTCCCTCATGGGCAGCATGGCCAGTGGCAGCACCAGGAAACCCAGACCTTCTCAGGCCAGGGAAAAGACAGAGGCATTAGGAAGTGCAGTGGAGATGGAGGGGCACTTCACTCTCCTATAGATGGTGTATGCTTTCAGAATATTTATAAGCTTTAGGGCGGGCTCGTTTTGTTATTTTGAGAATAAATTAATATGTGTGTATTTTTGAATTTTCCAATTCATATGCAGATGTACATAGAGTAGTGAGGTCAAATGCTGGTAAAATCCCCAAAACTGGGGAACTTGTGTTTTGACTATTTTATTCACTGTAAGCTCAAGGTATTTGTTAATTTTGTCAGGCCTTTGACATTTTCTCTTTCCAGGGTGTTGATTCACATTTTAATATACAGATAGGGATGTGGCAGGCAATGGAGGGATGGAGGTTTCCGACCTCAGGGGATGCAGGGGTTGGATTTTTCAAAGGTGCTGGGCACTCTTCTTCTAAAACCATAACCTTCTTCAGGTGTCTCAAATCAAAGGACCACAAAAAGAACTATAGACTATTCATTTTTCTCTGTTTTTAATTAGGAGAAAATACACTTTAGCCTTTCCCAGCCTGTGAAATTTTGGCTGTTTCCTTTGCATGCCTTTCAATCTAAATGGCACAAGTCTGGGGTTGCTGCTACCAACTGGAAGCAGAATCATTTCTGGCAGCAATTTGCTGGTCCCTGAGGACTTGGGACATTTCCATGTCATCCTCCTAATCAGAGGAATGTGGCATTAATGACATAGCTTTTCCCTCTGAGTCAGTGTAGAGGCTGACACCAGTTAATACAGGAGAAGGTATCAAAGTCACCTGATAGAATAATATATTTAGAAAGAAAATTTCTTCTTAACTCCCATCAGTAAGCCTCAAGCAGCAGCACCCTTATTCTTCTGTAGCTAGGGGGCACAAAGGGGGGGCCCATGCACTTGCCTTGCAGCAGGGAAAGCCCCCCTTTCTCCATCCAGGCTTGAGCTCCTCGTGCCCTTCCATGGGAATCCACACACCAGAGATGGGCCAGCCTCTGGGCCCCTGCAGGACTCACAGATGAGAGCCAGGCTGTGGATGGCAGAGAGGAGTGCTGTGATTCCCCTCTTTGAGACAGCTATAAATAACATTTGATACAGTTAATCCCTTGAGATGTCATGATGGTTTTGAGATCAGATTTTATCTGCTGCTGTGCTTCCCATTTGTCCACTGGTGGGATTCTTTACAGGCACTTCCAGCCTTTATTATCCTCAGAGCTTTGTGTCAAATGCAAATATTGTTGTTAATTGCTATTTGCATTACAAGAGCAATTACATCTTGCTGTTCTTTAATTCCTGATTTATTGATGAATATTTCCAACACTGATTTAGCATAGAGGCTTTGCCAAGGTGAAAATTGACTATTTGTTTTGTTACTTTGCCAGTGTCTAATCCAGAGCAATTCTTTGCCTCTTGCCCAATGACTACCCAATTTTCTTCTTAGTGTTTATGAGGGGTGTATCAAAGGCTTGAAATTCCCAGTATTAGGAAAGAAACTCCATTACTTTATTAAGTCCTTTGTTCATACATGGAAAACTTGGATCTGTGAGACATTTTAGGTAGTCTAATTCATTTCATCACACTGTTCATCATGGTTTGCCCTCATTAAATTTGCTCAGTGCCTCCTCCTTGGAACCACAGCTCACAACACCTTGCTACCTGTCGGGTCCGGCTGTCTGTCTCTGCCCCAACACGGGTAGAGTGGTTCTTTGGTGGGCGCGATGCAAAGGACGAGTCTGGACCCTTCAGCTTTCGGTCTTCAGGTTGTTTATTATTTCTTATCTACAAAATTTTTCTGTCTGCCCAACAGAGGTCTGATCTGCAGGCAGTCACAGGCACTCTCTGACCACCCACAGGGCGGTCATGTCTTTTTATACTAAAACCTACGTATACAATATTTACCTTTATTTCCCAATGCTTTTCGCCCATGTTGGCAAGTGCACCTTCACTAGAAACCAATCCCCAAGTGCCAACATCATCACAGGAGATGGAGGACAAGAAGAAGAAAGAAGAAGGACAAGACACGCCCCGATCTCTCCATCTTGTCTCCATAACCCCCCTGTACCAAAAACCTTAAAGTCTATATCTCACCCTCTAAATGTGTCTCTTTTACACCTTGTACTCTAAAGTGATTCTCTTGTCCTCAGACTCTTGTTACTTCTGTGGATGGATCAAAATCAAGCCACCAAGCACTCTTGGCAACATTCCAGGGTTTTCGAGACCCCCAAGGGTTCTCCTGGCATCTCTGGACATCGGGAACGATGTGCTGAGATCCCACAGCTACCTTCATTATGTATGAAAGGGTGAAGTACCTACAAGTGTCCACATACGCAAGCACGTGCATATTGAATGAAATTGCTGTTCAGGGTGTGTTGGTTTTGCTTTGGTTTTGCTTTGGAACTGCCTTGTTCTTGGTAGTGAGGGGGCAACAGAGATCTGTAAAAAGCTTCCAGAAGCTTCCTCCGTGTCCAGCAGAACCAATCCTTGATGGCTCTGAGGATGGATATGCTGCTGGCCAAGGCTGGGCTGATTAGAGATGATGGTAACACCTCTATGATACCATATTTAAGAAGAAAATAAAACCAAAGATTGTAGTGCAGTTTTCATTCCTGATAGAGGAGTAGGTGAGAGGAACAGCTCTGCAGACACCAAGGTCAAAGCAGAGGAGAGGGAGGAGATGGTCCAGGCTCCAGAGCTGAGATTCCTCTGCAGGCCATGGTGAGGCCATGGTGAGACCATGGTGAGGCAGCTGTGCCCCTGCAGCCCATGGGGATCCACAGGGAATGCAGAGATCCACCCACAGCCCGTGGGGGTCCACAGAGGAATGCAGAGATCCACCCACAGCCCGTGGGGATCCACAGAGGAATGCAGAGATCCACCCACAGCCCGTGGGGCTCCACAGGGAATGCAGAGATCCACCCACAGCCTGTGGGGATCCACAGGGAATGCAGAGATCCACCCACAGCCTGTGGGGATCCACAGGGAATGCAGAGATCCACCCACAGCCCATGGGGGAGGTGCCCATGCCGGAGCGGGTGGAGGCCTGGAAGAGGCTGTGCCCCAGTGGGAGACCTGGTGGAGGGAGAGGGCCCTTGGTTCCAGGCTGGAGCAGCCTGTCCTTGGAGAACTGCACCCCTTGGAAGAGTGACTTACACTGCAGCAGTTTTGGGAGGACTGTGTGCCTGTGGGATGGAGTCACATCAGAGAGGCTCACGGAGAACTGCCTTCTGTGGGAGGGACCCCACAGTGCAGCAGGGGAACAGCTTCTCTCTCAGAGCAGTGAGAGGAACCATGGGTGATGAAATTACCCGTAAACCTCTACTCTCTGTCTCCCTGCACTGTTGGTGAGAAGGAGGGAGAGGTTGGGATGGAATAAGATGTTTTTAAGGGCTTATTTTACTTCTCATTATTGTGCTCTGATTTTGTTACTAATAAATTCACTTAAATATCCATTAGTTGACCTTTTTTTTTTTTTTTTTTTTTTTGCCCATGATGATATTTAATGAATGATTTCTCTCCTAGTCCTTAATTCATGAACCCTTCATTATATTTTCTGTTTTCTGTTCAGCTGCAGAGGAGTGAGCAAGAGGGTTTTGTGGGTGCCTGGCATCTGGCCAGGGTCCAACCACAAAATCCTCATGTGGACACTCTTAGAATTTAGGAATAATTATACTGAAGTAAGTATTATGGAATAGATTTTAAAGCACTTTTGTCCCAAGGGCTTTTCTACATGAGAAAGTCATATAAATAGGACAAAGGTTTAAAATTAGTTTATTCTATGGGCACAGGCCTGCCTCCAATTCCTTCAGACTGCCACTTGGGAAGCAATTTTCAAGCTGTTTGAAAAGGTTTAAAACACTCATATTCCAGGTAACTCTGCTGACACAGGAGAGTTAGTCCAAAAGAGCTAACAGTTAACTATATCAGTGTAATTAACTACATTGGCACTGAGAATGCTTCCTGTATGACCAAATCCTAAGTTTTCTGCTACCAAAAAAAAACAAACCCTTAAGACATCTGTGTCTGGATTTATACTGTTAAATAGTTTTTAAGATGAAATAAAATAAACTTTTAGACTAAAATCTTCAAATATTTTAAAGGGAGCGTTTTGCTGAAACAAGCTTGCCTTCATATTTGGGTGAAGGCTGATACTCACTTTTCCCTCCTACCAGTATTACTTCTTCAAGATGGTAAAGGCTACGAAAATGGGAACTTTGTCCATCCATCCTTTTCCTAGTATTAAGCAATTCTTATGACATTTATAGTTTGCTGATAGACTGCAGAGAAGCCAGATGCTTTATGGCTTTTCTACATTGCTATTGTCAGATTCTTACAACTGAGTGAATACAGCATGAGAGCATAAAAATGAAAGTCTGTCTTATGCCTTCACCTGTGCTAAATTAAATCTAGGTCTCCCGAAAGAGACAGAAACTCTAGATGTTGCCTGTCTGGGCCGAGACCATGTGTTTCATTCAAAATTCACTGATAAAAACTGTAATGACGTGCTTTGAATTTTTTAGGGGTGTTTCTGCATTTTTGATGGTATTTTCAGCCAGAGTGCCATGGCGAGGCCATTTATACCACCCTCTCCCATAAAGATGCAGTGCTGCAGCAACTGTGATCTTTCTGTACTTTCTGAGGGAGAAAGCACCAGCAGAAGATGGGGATCCACTTTGCAATGATTTTCATGGTTGTGAAACTGAAGGAACTTGAATTCAAACCTTCTGTAAAAGACTTTCCCAGAGGTAATGCATTCCAGTAAAATCCATTGCCCTCTTTTTTTCATAGAATGTGTAATCAAATATAATGACATCTATGATAATTTAAAAGTTCTGACATGCTCACAAGTGGGGAGAAAGCATATTGGAGCTCCTCAGCATGTCAATGAGTGACCCTACCACCAAACAGCTGTTACTTGATGATGTGCTGTGGAGAAGCCAGATAATTTATGTTCTTTTTACATTGTTGCACTCCTTTACACAGCTTCCGTGTCTTTCTCAAGTCTCCCAATAGCATACAGAGCCCACAGAAATTACAGTAAAATCAGCCATGCATCCATCAGATCAGGGGAATAAATTTACTTATTTAGTCTTTGTTTGCTTTTGCCTTTTTAAAAATTAATTTTAATAAAGAAATTGTTAAGGTCATTGCTCTGTGGTAATATAATCCCACTGTAGTGAAGAGCTGTGGTATCCCACTTACCTACAATCTTTTTAATCTTTACATTCAGTCTCATATACACTCTTTCATGTAATCCCAAGTGTGAGGGAGAAGATAGGCTATACATTGCCCTCCTTCCTAAAGCTCTTCCTTACTACCAGCTTTCTTCCACTTTTACTTCTCCCTCCAGGGTCTAATGATATGACAAGTTCTTCCACTACTCTAAGTCCTTTCCAAAGACCAACTTTTCTGTCCCAGTATTTACTACTGTCATTGTACAGGCCTTCAGGTGTCTGATATCCATGGGAATGACACCTTTTGTTGCTGTATAAAAGAAAAAAAAAAAAAAAAAAAGGAAAGTGGTGTTCTGGCAGCTCAGATGTCATTATGAATTTGACAAAGAAAACTAGAAATGAAACAGATTTTAGTACCTGGGTTGCCTTTGCTAAGGGTTAAACGGGCACTAGGATGCTCTATTCGGGGAGTAACTGGGACTCATCATTATTTGTTATGAGTAGAAGAGCATGTAACTCTGTTTGATTGCCCACTTGCTTGTCCATCTGCATGGTATACACCTGCCAAAGCAGGGGCAATGCTGCCATTTCCCTTTTTCACCATTAAGATATGGGTGATATGTGGGGTACAGCTAATTAAGAAATTCTTGCAGAACAGATTTTCTGAGGGGCAGTGCTGAGTCAACAAAGTTGAAAAGTTTCACAAGGGATATTTTTGAATGTAATCTCTAATCCAGTCTCACAGGAAGCCATTAAAATATTTTGTTTTAAAAGGTCAGTGCATTCTGTGTTTGATATAATTTATTATATGGAAATTGAAATAGTAAAGCAGAAGAAAATATTCTTATCTTTTATGATGAACATTCTTTGAATACTATTTTCTACAAAGCATTGCCTTTTTGCCCTTATTTTCCAATATTCAGGCTTTGTCAAAATCCAGAGAGGTCAGTTTCAGGAAGGTCTTTTGGTGGCACTGTCCAACCATCCAATTTCTCTGCAAGGTTCTATTGCCTTTGTAGGAATAGAAAGACCAAGCCTGTCTGTCTGTATAGATATTACATGGACAGACATGAGAAGTAAATGGCCATAGAATAAAGCACAAGTTCTGTTACCTGACATGAGGAAGAACCTTTTTACACTGAGGGTGCAGAGCTGCCCAGGGAGGTAGGTGTGCTGCCCAGGTGGAGTGTCCCTCTCTGGAGACATTCAAACCACACCTGCATGTGTTCCTGTGTCACCTGCACCAGGTGACCCTGCCTTGGCAGGAATCTGGACTGAATGATCTCCAGAGGTTCCTCCCAACCCTAAGGATTCTGTGAATCTGTTATTATGTGTGCCATTAACTTTATTGTTGAAAACATGACTCCAGTTTATAAAATGTACTTTTTTACAGCTTTCTTTACTTCTATAGGTACATACCTTCCTTGAAAATTGTGTCTTTCTTGCCCATGAGTTCTTTCCATTCTTTTTTATATTGAATCTCTTCAACATGTTAAAATAATATTTCACAGATTCACAAAATATTCTGAGTTGGAACAGACCCGCAAGGATCATCAATTCCATCTCTTAAATGTATGGCCCATGCAGGGATTGAACCCCCAACCTTGGTGTTTTAGCTCCAGGCTATAACCAACAGAGCTAATCTCAGGGTATTTGTCAGAAAAAATTGTAAACCTTCCTGAAGTATTAAAATACATTAAAGCCTAACAATGTTTTCATCACAACTTGCAAGACTGATTGACTATGCAGAAAATTATAAAATTACAACATTTTATTCAAACTGTATTATATTTATTGTACAAAAAAGTCTCATAAACACATAGTTATCAGAAAAACAAAATAGATTACATTAATTGCCTTTGACAAAAGCACTCATGTAAATTGAATGCATTGAAATTCTTGATACTGAAAAGAATTTTTAAAGTGATAATTTCTTTAATGTTTTGTATGAAGCCACTTGCAGAATATAGTGCCTGCATACTTGTATTTAGGGCTGATTTCATCCAAGTCACTGTTATTCCTGAAGTGGGAGCTATCTTCTAAATAAAGTCAATATTTTCTGTTCATCACAGGTCCTTCCAGAGGTCTGAAGCCAGAAGGAAACAACAAGATCTGCATTATATAAGTCCTACAACGTCACAGATGAACTTTTGCATCTGTGTGGCACAGCAGTACTGCTTGTCCACTGTCCCAAGCTGCTCCATTACTACATTTCACTAAAGGGACCTCAAGTGAAAACTGGGAATAAGGCCAGGATGCATTGCTAATTTTGTAGGCTTGATTCCAAACAAAACAGTCTTTTCCCAGGAGCACACTGCCTGCGCTCCTGTGCCACGGGGGAAGGGAGTCAGCTGGTGGGTGCAGGCTGGCGCGTGACTGGCGTGTGCCAGGGCACTGGGGCACATGACTGGGCTGGCATCGAGCCCACTTCTCTATAGCAGGACTGACTTGAGAACCAGGCAGTTAAAAAAAAGGTCTGTGGATCCTGGCATTGGTAAATCACCCAAATTTGGCCATTCATCTTTTAACAGATACGTGTTTTATTGTTCTGTAGGAAAACTCCATCAGGCAACTGAAAGATTTTCCCCAAAGAAATGCAGCCTGCTGTATATTTTCTTTTCTTTTACCCTTGGTGGCATTAAATAACAGCATATTTATATTTATCTGCTTTTATTTCTTTGTTTCTAGTTCTCAAAATCTCCTCACCTAGCAAACTGTTAGAGAAAAGGCTTCTTACAGCTCTTTGTTAGGTCAAAGCTGCTGCTCTATCTGTACAACTGCAGTGAGATTCGGATGCATGTGTGTTGTACAATTAGCTAAGCCACATCCTATAAAAGAAATTAGTTATATAAATGGAAAGGATGTATGTCTATACTGGGAGTAGCTGCTAGCACAGCTGCTTCAGTCAAATACCTCAGCTCTGCCAGTACACTTTTCTCACTGCAGCACTCTTCTCACTGACCGCCATCAGTCATGGAAGGCATGTGATGAAGAGCCTTCCCTCTTCTCCAGTAAAAAGGTACTTAAGAATATGTGTGGTGCTTTTCTGAATTATAGCCTCTGTTTTTAAATATATATAAATGAGCAGTTTAACAAGTGAATTTACATTCTGCAGTCCTCAGCTGCAGCCCTATCTTTAAATTCAAGGTGCTATCCCTAAAACAACAACATTTTTCTTCCTTGATTGCACCTACCTGATGTTCCTGCAGGCACATTTAGGAATACTATCATTGCAATTTGCATATCTATTTTAACTCTTTTAAACTGTGTGTTTACAACAATAGGATGACAAAATTTGTCATCCCAAATGACTTTCTGTTACTGGAGGGTCAGTGCTTTGCATTTTTTGTTTGAAATAACACAAGAGGTACAGCCAAGGGCAGGGGATGAAAAATTACTAGACTTCACAATCAGCATCAGGAGCATCCACAAAGGAACAATAGCAATAATAGCAAACATTTTCATCTGTGAACTCCATAGGATACCATTAAAAACTGCTTTCCTTTCTCTTTAAATAAATACTTAAATAAATATTCTGTTTCCAGCTTAGCAAAAACAACATTTAGGAATTGCCACATTACTCTGGATCGGTATCAATTTGCCTAATAGATTATTCTACCCCTGACAGCAGCCAATACTGGCTGTTCAGAAGAAGGTACAAGAAACGCATTAATGATCAATTATGGAAGAATCTGCCTTTTGGGCAGAATTCACAATTTTTATATGCTAGTCACCTTTTGCAAAAAAGATACAGGTCTACCAAACCACTACATGCAGATATGAATAATGGGTTTTCTGCCTTCTCTTATAAATGTTCTTTGAGCTGTCTAATAGTTTAAAAGTCCATGTTATCCCCTATTCAATGAATTATGATCCATTGTGGTTTTCTTGTACTTTTCAGGGTGTGGTAAGGTGTAGGGGGCCTCATGGCTATTGCATAAAGGATACATGAGGGTTCCCTTCCTCTACCAAGAGAGAACCTGAAACAGTCATTCTGGCATTACAGTTTTTAGAATCCTGAAGAATAACTCAGAGATGTGTGTCTTGTTCCCATTTTTCCAGCCTCAGTTCATTTCTATGAGCTTTGCAGAAGGCTGCATTCCTCAATTTCAGAAATCATGAGGAATGAGGTGGTGCTCCCAGACACTGAATTCTATATTTTCTGGGTTTACCTCTGTGCATTGTACATGATTAAAGAGAAATCTTGTAACTGAAGCAGTATGAATTAATATTCCTTGATAATTCCTATTTGAAACAATGGCCATGTGTCTGAACCTAACAAAAGCTTTTATCCTCTTGACTTTTGATTATGTTAAGTTTTGGATATTTTTTAACCTACTGAATAAAGGCTATGTCTAATTTTTTTCAGTAGAGTTTTTTTAATTCTGTTTTTTTTCAGATTTTTGAGCTGGCTCAGATTGATGCTTTTGGGCATTGGTAGAGAGACCATGTAGCACATTTTTCAGATTTAAACAGATTTTAAGATGGAAAGAATGTAGACAAAATAATATTTTTCAGTGGTTTTCATGTGTCCCTTTTTGGACTATCTTGCTGAGAAATAACTAGGAGATCAGTTGCTCTGAGGGGTTTCACACATTTGAAAAATCTTGAGCTCTGAAAGGGAAAAGAAGGGAGAAAAGAGGAATAGAGTTAGACTTTCCACTCTCTAGGGATGGTGTCTGACATGAGTTGGACCTACTTAAGTTTTAGATCACATAACCTTTACTCATTTGCTTCTAGTTTCAGGACATTTTTTATTGTCATATGGTCTTAGTGCTGCACTTTTGTGTTGAAAAAGCTGTTCTGAGTCATTGCACCTACTAATGAAAGTCAAACCAAAAAAGAGTCCCATTCAAGCACTAAATTCAGCACAGTTTGCTGTGGAGGCACAGCTGGCTGGGTAGTCCTCTGCAGCTGGGGATAAGGCTGTGAGTCAGAGATCTGCAGGATTTAACCTCAGGGGCAATGGAGCAGCTCATCTGCTATTCAGAAAGGCCCACTTGAGACAGGGAGAGACTGAGGAGGGATCTGATGTGCAGCTAACCCAGTAACAGTGACAGCACTGAAAAAGCAAATCTGATTATTATAATCTTGGTGTCTCTTCTGCGTACTACCCAAGTTGCTAGTCTACATATAAAAAAGCAAAACGCCATGCAAGTCCCCTGTGTATTGTTCTTTTCCCTATTGTGCTTAATGACTGATCAGTTATATAAAGCAGGTACAACTCTCTGATAATGCTTATGTAAGTACCTGTTTAGTAATCCTTCTCTGAACATCAAGTTTTAACTGATGGAATTTATTAACATTTATATTGCTGTAGAGCTGAGAGACATCAGCTAGGTTACTGATACATTGTGCTAGGTACTGTAAAAAGAGAGACTATCAGCATGCCACATGAATCCTTGCTCCATATATTTATTTTATGAAATATGTCTTCTATATTTGCATTAATGTGAGGTGACAGAACATTGTAAAATTGACCAGCAATTTATAGCCTCTTTATTTTTTAATTAAAAACATAAATATGCTCCTATGTAGCAAAAGAGAAGTTTTCTAAAATGAATTCAGAATTACTTAACCATCTTCATTCCTTACACCCACAGCTGTAGCGGATTTTTCTATAAAGATATGGTAATAAATTGACTTTTAAAAAATATCAAGGAATAAATGAAGAAATAATCAGAAGCTTTTATTAAGTTAGGCTAATATAGCAGTTGGTGAAAGATTAACTTTTAGTAGTGCACAAATAATGATTCAAAACTCACAAACAATACCTTTATCAGTTATTGAGGAGTAAAACATCCCTTTAACAAACAAATGTAGACATTTGGAACTATCATCTGCTCAGGTGCATGGAGGCTGGAAGGACACACAGCCAGGACAGGTGATCCAGACTGACCAGAGGGATATTGCACATCATACAGCATCATGCTCAGTATATAAAGCAGATGAGGATGAAGGAGAAAGTGGGGCTGTTTGTGGTGGTGGTGTTTGTCTTCCCAAGCCACAATTACATGTGATGGGGTGCTGCTCTCCTGGAGATGGCTGAACATCTGCCTGTCCTTGGGAAGCAGTGAATTAATTCCTTGTTTTGCTTTGTTTGTCTGCATGGCTTTTGCAATAGGAGATCAGGATTCAGTAGTTCTGCCAATAGAAGTAGCTATCAATAAGGGTGAAATTGAACTTATTATATGTGTAGTCAGAGGAAAACTCAAAGAGCTGAATTCTTTCAGTGTCCTGAAAGAGCCAATGCACAGTCAGAAGTGGGACTGTTCATGATTCAGCTGTAAGAGATTTTTAAGCAGGGTATGATTGTACAAGGTATTTGAAGAGTAACACTTACATTTAACCAAACAGGAAAAGTGAGCAAACAGACATGCACTTTTGTCTGAGTTCAAGTAAGGAAAAATTGAAGACATGGAGGCAAGTGGAAGGTAAAAGGCAAAAAGGTTTTTGGAAGAGAAATTTGGCCTCACCAGTCTGCTACCTATTCCTGGCCAAAGCACTTTCTAGACACAGAAAACACAACTGATCTATCCTACCACACACCACCTGAAGCATTCCTTGATACAGGACATTGATGCTTGAAGTTTACATAAATTCATATAGCAAAAAGAAAAAAAAAAAATAGAAATAACATTTTTTTTCTATATATAGAAAAAGATCATTGAAGAAAAGTCCCTCAAGAATTTTAAGTATACATACACCTATTCTAATTAGGAAGTCTGTGAGCCATGGAGGTAAGGAGACATTTTGAGGGAAGTAAAGCTGCATACTCAGCCCATTTTTATTCTCTTTTATACATGTGGGCTATTGACAAACAGACCTTTAGTCTGATCAGTATGACCATCCTCATTCTTATCTGAACAGCACTGCATTATGTGAGAGGAAGTTATTAATTAAGCTGGAGAAGATGTAGGAATAATTCCAGAATTTTAAAATGGATAAAGCTAGGGCTTTATTAGCTATCACAGCAGTGATTCTCCCCATCAGCACTGATGAGGCCATTCTGGGCACCATTCTAGGCTCCTTAGAACAAAAGAGATATGGAGTTATTCCAGAGAGTGCAGTGAAGGACAACAAAGACAATTAAGGGAGTGGAATACCTCACATTTGAAGAAAGGCTAGGAGAGCCAGAACTGTTTAGTCCAGAGAAAAGAAGACTCAGGGACATCTTATTAATATTTATAAGCACCTAGAGAGAGGATACAAAGAGGTCAAAGCCAGGCTTTTATCAATGGTACCTAGTGACAGAACCACAGGGACACAAACCAACAGGCACAAAACTGAAACAGAGGAGGTGCTGTCTGAACATTGTGATACATTTTCTTACTGTGAGGGTGAGCCAGAACTGACACAGGTTGCTCAAATAGTCTTGACGTGGTCCTGGGCAATGTGTTCTGAAATTGATAGTCCAACCAAATAATTCCTGTGGGAGGTGTGTATTAATTACCTTTCCCCAACTTGAAAATTATTAAACATGAATTGCATTTAAGGTGCGAAGGTCAGAAAGAATTCAGCTGTTTAGAATCATTAACTAGTCAAGACTGTTATTCTCAAATCTAACAGAAGCACTGAATATATTGTGGCTAAATCTAGTTCTTCACCAACTAAAATTAAACGTCTTTTTCCATGAGTTAATTGTGTGGTTGAGTCTTTCTGGGAAAAATATTTAGTGGAAACATTTATCTCAGGCGCATTTCTGAACTGATTCACAAAAGCACACACCAATATTTTCATAGGAATTAGGATCTTCTTAGCTATATTCCACAGGGGCAGAAAATATTTGACAGGAAATATATTTTTTAGCATGTTCAGATAAGCTGTCCTCTGGTTGTTTAAGATTTAAGTTCTTATCACCTTAATAGTCATTCTTGTCAAAGCAGATACATGAACAGCTGAGGTCTATATTTATAGAGACTTATGTTGAATCCTACTATTTTATTTAGGGAAAGGTGATATTGATAAGTTGTCTCAAGGGTCAAAATTTACCACTGGAGCAAATCCAAATGGATTTTAAAAGACTGTCACCACAGAGGCTGATCTTGGTAACTAGTGGTCTCAGTATTGTTTCTATATGAGGCACTGCTCAACATGAGTCCTGAAGATGTCTCCAGGAGAAGAGGGAAGATATAGGAAGAAGCTGGTTAGGCTCAGCTTAGCAGGTTGTAAGGACCAATGTGGAGCAGTAAATGTTTTTAGGAGGAGAAAAAAAAAAAGGAAGCTGGAGGAAAAGATGCTGGAGGTCCTGAAGATGGCCGTAGGAGCAAGGAAGGAACAACCTGATGCAGATGGAACAGAGGCAGTGGTGCCCTGCTCCCAGCTGTAGATGAGTGTTGGGGCACTGTACTCTGTTTCTGGAAGTAAGGTTTAAATGAGTTTAAAACTTGTATTGGTGGTGCAAGTGGGAAAGTCTGAATACTGTCTGGTGGGTTGAGGTGGGAGTTCGTGGTACGCTCCTTCACACAGTACTTGAAGCATTTATGCCCATGGCAGTTCCACTGTCTGTGTGGAAAGCTCTGTGTGTTATTTGCCAGGATACAGCTTTTTGTCTGAGCCCATGGAAGGCTCAGGCTGGGGGAGGCTGGTGTTCAGGCCCACATTTTGGCCCTTCTCTGACTCTGTGTTTTCTCTGCACGTCTGCACATCAGTGGGGCTCATGTTCACACTGACACAGCCCAAAGAGGGATCAGCTGCATTATTATCTAAATCCCAACAGTGTGCTTGGATCCAATGATGACATGACTATACACTATTTCTGCACAAACAGAATTGCACCGAGAAAAGCAAGGAGGATGGCAGATGGGAGCTGCAGCTCACCAGGTGTGGAGGTTTACAGGGACTCCTTCTCTGGCATTTTTACTCATTATCTTTTCATATGGTACTTTCTCAAAAAAAGCCAATGTAGTTCTGGTCTCTCAATTATCTGTTTGTGTGATTGTACACATGTACATAACTATCTATAATCTTTCTCTGTAATATTGCCAGCGTGATTTTTTTAAAATCAGAACAGTTGCAGTAGCTCTGTCTCTGCCTGTTTTATTCTCCAGTGAGGGTACAATTTCACAGAGCAGATCTAACCATTCTGATTTCCCAGAATGTACGAAAGTTTGATCTTTTTAAAAGGAAAGATAGGAAAGGCACCTTGAGTATTATTGCTACTGCTGCTTCTCTTTAATGGTATATGGTGACACTGCTTCGCATAGGATTACCTTCACTGGCACAGAGGGGATGGGAGATTGGCTGCCTTGAGGGATGAGATGAGATGATAAAGGAAAGAGGATGTTACCTCTGCAGCATCTGGCTCCATCTCTCAATTTTCATTCCATGTGTTCTGTGTGGAACCAAAGTAGGGTTTGTAGCAGTTTCTTGCCTTTGCACTACTGCCATTGTTAGGCAACTGAAAAGACAATGAGAGAGTTGTGAAAAATCTATTTTACTTAAATAGCTGTACTGTGTAATTATTCAAGAGGGCTTAGCAGGAAAATGAGATAAAGCCAAAAGTTAGGCAGATCACCAAATGTACAGAATACAGTGACAGAGTGATGCATAAACTTCTTTGGAAAGCATTGATGTAATTATATTACATATTATATTACTTAAGTGCTCATATTGCAGTGAACATGATTTTCAGAGTGCTGCATTTCTGCTTAACTGAAATGAAATCCATAAATTTATTAACTAACTTTTGCTTTGTGCAGAAAAGGCTGAAGTTTTTTCTGCAAAAATCAGATTCCAGTACACTGACTCATTTGGAATACAGCAGTTAGAGCCAATGTGTACCAAAAGTGTCACAATTAAGGCTGTCATTGTAGGAGAGAAAATTGTAAAAGGAGTGAGAGGCCCAACAGTGCATGGAGAAGAAGAAATGTTTTAGCTGGCCTCCACATGTCAGAGCACATTTCCCTCTGTGGGCAAGGCCATGTGCGTGTCTTGAGTTTGCACCTGATGTCAAACAAGCAGCTGCTCTGCCAGCAGTTTTACCTTTTCACTCTCCAAAGATATGTCTATCCCATATAGTAAAATTAAAAATGTTGTCCCATAAAAATCTCAGAAATGACAGATTTGAGTTTTCTATTGAAACTTTCCTATAACAGTCTATTACGAGATGCCTATTTGTTTCAGGGAAAGGTAATTAAAGAGCCAGAAGAGAAAAGAAGGAAAAAAAAGTATCTCACCTTTCTGGCATATTTTCAAATTATTCAATTAGGGATACACTAAACAAAATTTGTTTAAAAACGTGATTGATGTTGGAGCTTTAACAAGGCGCTGTCATTGGATGGAGGGGCTTTTTATTAATGCATGTGGCGTGATAGAAATGTGTGGGACAGGATGCCAGGCTGTTGACAGTGTTTGTGTGTTGTATATGTTTTACATGAAGAGATGGGCTGTGTAAAGATGCATTTTGTTTCTTCTTTCACTGGTTCATTTCTTTAATCTGAACTGAAACTGAACTGAAACTGAAAGATCTTACTGCGAGGCAAGCAGTTTTGAGTGAAAAGGGCTGTTAAGAAAATCTACCTTGAAGGAGAATATTTTATATATAGATTGTTATTTTCTTTTTAAAAGCTTAGTGATTGCACTCTATGCCATGCATACTGCAGAGGGCTGAAAAAACACTCATGATCATTTGATGTTCCTGTATTTCTGTGTGTATGTGTGTATATATATATGGACATATATGAAGATTTATATATATATATACATATTTCATACATATATATACATCTATAAGCATATACATATGGATGATATGTAAGTATGTATATATAATATACACATATAGGTGTATATATATGTCAACACCATCAATAACAGAAGTAAAATGCTGTTAGCACTGCCTATCAACAGATTTTAGAGGTAGAAGCTGTTTGGTGGGAGGGCTCTTCATCACATATAGAGAAGAAAAACAAGCTGTGAAATCCTTATTATCTTTGAAAATGCACTTCAAAACTGAGCAGTCTTTTTTTTTCTTACGGTCATTTAATCTGTCTATAAATAGACATATTCTCTTTTCCTCTTTCTATTTATTTATTAATTCAGTAGTGATGAGTTGCCTTGTGCACAAAGTAGCCCTGATGAAATTAAAAATTTGATTGCTTTTATTAAGAGATTATAGCTACATCTTGCATACAGATAGCAGTAGCTCTGGGGAAACCTAAGGTGGTCCTGTACAGTGTTGGAAGAAATTAAAGTGTAGGTACTAGTCAACAGTTTAAAACACATTCTGGAAATACACACAATGACATTTTCCACCATGCTTCTAAGGAAGATTCAGACAGTAGTTAGGGGTTACAGAAAACAAGAAATTTTGTTCAGGAAACGCTAAAGAAAATAGTTTCATAAATTGGTTAATGGTGATTTGTTTTAGCCAAAAGAGAATTTGTGATTTTTTTTGCTTTTCTTCCTAAAGATCTCTAAGATTTTTTTCATAGAAATTAGAAATGGCTAAGCATGGTAAATACTTTCACAAAGAATGGGATTTGAAACTGTAAACACTTATGTACTTGAATAACTTTACTGAGATTTGTGCTTGACCAAGTATGTATGCATGATTTGCCTTTCAACATGACTTGATCTTTTGCTTGTATCCAAGTGCTAAGAGCAGGCCCTGGAAGGAACCCAGAATTACTCAAAGTGGTTTCATGCAAGTCTTAATTCAGAGGCCCCTTTTTTTTGATGCTTTTACAAACATAATTGAACGTAGTCTGAGCATCAAGTCCATTCACAAAAAATTGCAGCCAGACAATAACTCTTTCAAAACTGCTTGTGTGATTGCTTTTGCTACAGCACCAGCTACTTAAGGCATTGAAGAATTTTCCAGTAAATAAAAGGTACTGTTAGAAACTGCTAATAAAGTTTAGAAAACCATGCAGTGACAAATTCCGAAAGAGCAGAATTTTGATAGAAATGATGCTCGTGTTAAAGTAACAAGGGGTAGATTATGAAAGGTTCAGAAAATCTAACTTTATAGAGTGACACACTCAGACACATTTCCTATAGGTGTAAAATGAAAATTTCCACTTAAGAATAAAGATTTTGAACAAATGGCAGAGTTAGCAGAAAGCACTACAGGACCTTGGAATTTGGAGAAAATACATTAAAACAAACATGTTGTGTACGTATTACCAGAAATAAGGGGGAAAAGGCAATAAAAAAACCCCATTTTTCTGAATATATGTCTCAAGACCTGCACTCAGACAATGGAATTTTTTCATCTATTATATCAGAGCCATTAGATGAGCTCAGTAAATTTACCATTTGAAAACAACTGGGTAAAATATAGCCATTTTTTTCAATGAAAGAGCTGTTCATACTATAGCCATTTTAGGTATGAAAAAATATTGTTTGGGACAAAATATCTGAAAAGGAAGAGACTAGGCAACACTGTTAGGAAACAATTTTTCTATTGAAGAATCTCCTAGAATTGCCAAATGCTTTTTCAACAGATAACAAGCTATATTTCCTGACTACTGAGTCTGAGAAATTCTTAATTGCCCATAAATCCATGTACTAGAAAGTTTGGAAAATTTAATGAGTTGGCAACAGACTTCAAAGAAAAGGATATCATGCAGACTGAATTACTGGAAACTAAAGGACAATGGATAAATAAGAAGGACTGCAGCTGAAGTATTGCGGATTTAGGACAAACTAACCCATATACTTTGTAGATTTAATCTTTTCTTCATGGTCAAGGATATCAGTCTTCTACAATGATGATGACTTCTACATATAGTTTGAGCCATGAATTTCAAACAATAATACATATCTTACCTTATTGAAAATTATCTTGAACTGTTCATTTTCCTCACTTGTGTCTTTAGTTGCTTGAAAAAGAAGAGTCACATAAAGGACAACACTGTAATCTTTTAAGAGTGATGAAAGGTGGTCAGGTCTTCGTGTGGTCTCATCCTCCCATGCACTCTCACACCCCCACATAATCAGTGTCATGTTTCTTGCAGCCAGCTGAGAAACTTCTACTACTCTCTGCTGTACTGCGATACCTCATTGCTGTAAGCTCTTTTTGTTTCTCTGTTCTTTGAGAGTTTGATGTGGCCTGACTTGTTCATGAGGATACTCATATATAGAAAAAAACTGATTTTTGGAGGCTTAGGCCTTGCGTCTTTGAACTTCTAATTAATATGTTGATTGGGATTCTGATTACATGTCTCATCAGTTCTTTAAAATCTATGTATGCTCCATTACAACAACTGTTTAAAAACTCCTCTTTTTTCACACCCCAGTTAGCATTTGTGAAGCTTCTATTTCCAACCCACCACAGAAGTGAAGACATTACAGAAAAAAGCTTACAAACATCAATTTGTAAGAGCAGCACTAGCAGATCATAGAATCATAAAATCTAACCTAAGGGTTGGAAAAGACCTTTAAAATCATTGAGTCCAGCCATCAACCCAGTACCCCCACCATGTTCACCATTAAAACATGTCCTCAATCATGAGCCACATCCATACTGATCTTGAACACTTCCAGGAATGGTGACTACATCACCACCCTGGACAGCACATTCCAATGCTTTACAGCAGTTTCAATGAAAAAAAATTTCCCAATATCTAATCTAAACCTCCATTTCATCTTGTCCTGTTCATTGTTACCCAGAAGAAGAAATTGACACCCACCTCACTGCAGCTTCCTTTCAGATAACTGTAGACAATGCTATGACCATTGTCCCCAAGCCTCCTTTTCTCCAGATTCAACAATCCCAGCTCCTACAGCTACTCCTTTTAGTACTTGTGCTACAGCCCCTTCATCAGCTCCATGGCCCTTCTCTGGGCTCACCCAAGGATCTCAATGTCTTTATTGAAGTAAGGGGCCCAAAACTGAACACAGCGCTCAAGGTGAGGCCTCACCAGTGCTGAGTACAGAGGGATGACCACTACTCCAATCCTGCTGGCCACATTATTTGTAATACAGGCCAGGATACCGTTGGCCTTCTTGGCCACCTGGGAACACTCTGACTCATGTTCAGCCAGCTGTTCATATTCATGTTTGGCACCTCCAGGTCCTCTTCCTCTGCTTCCTGCCTGTAGCACTGCCTGGGGTGTTGTGATCCAAGCACAGGACCCAGCACTTGACCTTGTTGTACTCATACAAATGGTCTCAGCCCATCAATCCAGCCTGTCCAGATTCCTGTGCAGACCCTTCCTTCCCTCCAGCAAATCAACACTCTCACCCAACTTGGTGTTGTCAGCAGACTGACTGAAGGTGCACTTGATCCTCTCATCCAGATCATCGATAGATATTAAACAGAACTGGCCAATACCAAGCCTTGGGGGTCCCCACCAGTGAGCAGCCACCAGCTGCTGTAGCACCACTCACCAGCACTCTCTGGGCCTGGCCACCCAGCCAGCTTTAATCCAGCAAAGGGAGCACATGTGCAAGCCATGGGCTGCCAGCTTCCCCAGGAGAATGCTGTGGGAGACAGTAACAAAAGCTTTACTGAAGTCCAGATAGACAACATCCACAGCCTTGTACTTATCCACTGGGCAGGTTACCTGTACTGAATGGAGATCACGCTGGTCAAGCAGGACCTGCCTTTCCTAAACCTATTTAGCTGGGCCTGATCCTCTGGTTGTCCTGTATGTGTTGTTTCATGATCCTCAAGATCATCTGCTCCAGGACCTTCGCTGGAAATAAGATAGGATCACATTTCCATCTTCTGGTCATTTAGGACCTGCCTGGTGGACCGGGACTGCTAGTAAATTACTGAAAGCAATTTGGTGAATGATATATGAATAAAACCACATAATGTGGCATCCTATATTCACTTTGATAAAAATCTTGTAAAAAAATGTTTCTATAAACATGTTACAGTATATGAAATAACTCTACTTAACCATGCAAATAAAGTTGTCCAATTCAAGTTTTGCCATCACAGAATCTATCGGATAACATTCCCACTAATGGGATATGAGAAGTCTTGGATAAATCTCAGTCATTCCTAAACTCGAATAAAACCAGTCATTTATGAATGACTACATAAATACAGTAAGATGAAGTGTATCTTGTGTAATTTTCATCTTCTGTAGACATTTAGGAAACAGGCATTCTGAAAAACTCAAAACTACCATAATGACTATCTTAGATTGACTATGTGTTGTACACACTAAAAATGAAAGTACCTGAAAGTACCATTTTTCTGAGGCTTTGAAAATAAATATTAATGAAGCAGTTCTATTTTGTATTTGCTACAATTGCAAGAATTGTAACAATTTTGTCCCAAGGACTGGAAAGTATTTTTGAGACTGTAACAGCAGAACGGGTATCTGATTTGGGCTTATAATTTGTTTCTGATTTCTCCTTGCTTAATGACCAACCTACACCAGACCAGCTTTTAGTTGAGAGTATTCCCTTTTTGTGTAGGTCTGCCTAAAGAGAGAAAATATTAGAACCAAAGCTTAACCATCTCTTCATGTTTTTTCTCTCCCCTCCTTCACAGAGTAATGTTCAGCCAGGTTTCTACTTGACTCATGGTGCCACAGAGCAAGAGTATAGAGTGTTTAAGGCTTTCCTCCCTGGCATAAAAGGTCTGGCTAGTTAGACAGAATCTCAGCATAGATCTTAGCTAGTTAAGACAGAATCTAAGCATAAAATCTCTTTTCAATGTGAGAGAACCACAACTGAAAAAGTCACAGAAAAATAAAACCTTTTCCAAACCATCTGCCCACAACTCTATTCAATGCTCTTCATCAGTCTAGAGGTTTTTTCTTCCTTCTTGGGGGACACTGACATGATGCACTTCCAAAGTAAAAGGTGACACCTGCTGTTTGAAAGCAATGAAATTATTAGTGTGTCTAACTTCAAACAGTTTCCAATCTTTCAGTGATTATGGATGCTTCGTATCAAAACTGTCCAAGATGCTGTAACTTTTATATGGGTTTCTGCAAAAAGATAAACCTTGGAAGTTGCTGGACTGTAAAATAGAGGTACACTATAACCCTGGCAAACCTTTAAAAGATAAATCTTGGCAGCCACTGGACTGTACAACATTAACACACTCTGACACCTTTGGATGTCTGAAACTCCAGAGAAGGATCCGAGAGGTTGTTTTTCTCATGTAACAGAATGAAGAAGAGAGTGTTACCTCAAAAATGCACCTGGCTTAAGTTCATTCACAACTATCCCGTGTAAGTTCTTCTATCTTTAGTGAGCTCCTTCTAGAAAGGCAACAGTGGCAATCACTTAGTTGGTTTATGTTGGCTTACACACTGTAATAACTGTGAAACAAAGTCTGGCAATTCCAGTTCTCAGAACAATGCTTTATCGCTAACACATAAGCTACAAAAATAGTCAATAATTTTAATGAAAATGTAAAATTTTTAGTAATTTTGCAGGTTTAAAAAGTTTAGTCTTAAAAACCTTCCCAGAAATGCAACCTCTAACTCACTTATCCGAGAGACTCTACCAACTAGGAACCTCTAAGAGCTAGGTAACTAGACTCAAATTTCTCTGTGCCAACTGCAGGAGCAGCTACCTGAATTTTCTTTGTATGGTTTCACATAGGTCTGATGCAGCAGCATTTGCTTGACCTCCATATTTCCTTCTCACACATCCCTACCTGGCATTTTCCTCTGTTCTGTTGCAGCACATTTGCTTGCACTCTGACTCTGCGTCCTCATCTTCACACTTGTCTGCCACTCCTCTGCATCCCTCCTGGTCCCTACATTAGTCTCACTCAATTTGCTGTCCTGTTTCCAAATGCATTTTCCCTCCCCACTGCTCCCACTGTATCTGACATGTCCATATTCCCCTGTCCCCTGCTTGGCCCTCACAGAGTAGCTAACAGACCATTAGCTTCTCTGATGGCATCCTGTCTTCTGCTCAATTGCAAATAACAAGGAGTGGCATCCATCTTCACTGGTTTACCCTCACTTTCTTGCAGAAACCTTAAATGGATCTGGCAACCAATCTTCTGAGATCAGGTTTGGCCTGGTCACAGTCTTGACAATGGGAGGTGGAAAGCATTTTACTTACAGATCAAGTTTCACAGATTTTTAAATGAAAAATTAATAATAAGTGTGTCATACGCTAAAATTTACTAGTAATATATTGATAAAACCCCTCTAACTAGTCTTTCCTTTGATTTGAACAGCAGGAAGGCTGGTGGTGCTGCTCATAGAGGTCCTGCACAGCAGCTCCAGAGGTGTGAGCTCAGGACAGATTTGAGAATAGGGCTTTTCTTTTGGTACTGGTCAGACTGTGCTCCAGTGAAAACCTTACAAAATGTTAGCATCATTTACTGATCCTCAGCCCTAAATAAGTGAACCTTGCTTGCTTCACTGGCTTTCACCTCTCCATGGAAAGTTGTTCTGTGCTTTGGAACAATTCTGCCATTTCTGTGACATCTGTCTGTAAAAAACTAGAAATGATGGCAAATTCATTATGGTATCTCTAGCTGCACCCTGTAGAAAACTAATCATGATCTAAAACTAAATCCTGGACCTAATAAAATACTTTGCCTTCAATGACTTCAGAAGCTATATTTTATTTCTAAAGCTATTCTACCCTTAATGTATGGGGAGGGAGGACAATAGACCATGTAATCTCAGTGCAGGCTGGGAATCTCAGGCATGGTGGGTTTTGACAGTTTTGAATAGCAATCCATCACTTAACAGACAAATAGAGGCTACAGTCTCTTTGCAGCAGCTCTTTTTCAACACCAAGATGACATCCATCCCTCTGCAAAGGAATGTACGATGTCATTCTCAGAGAGCAATAGATTTCAAACACTACTGGGCTTGAGTTGGCTGTTTGCAAGGTGGTTTGAGTGTTTTTGGTTTTCTTTTTCAAGAAACTGGTTCTCCAATGGTGAGGTGATATTTTTGTCACCCAAAGTTTTCAGCAAGTGCATACCAAAGTACTATACCTAAATAGTGAATAACAGCAAACAGATGATCACAAACATGTAGCTACATGTCACAGGGAAAACAAGAACTTATCCTGGCATATGCAAAACTCCATCTGAAAGCAGAACTGATGCAATGTGTACATCAGAGTGTATCCTCTATTGTTATTTTCTTTCATGAAAGTTTTGACACCATGGGAAAATATTTGTAAAGATTTGTCTAAGGCAAACTGCATTATATATATACATAATACAGTGACTTTGCTGGTGAGTTCTTAAGAGGGTGGGATGCAATGCAACAAGTATAATTCAAGTTGGTTGTACACTTTGACTCAGTATAGTTCATCAAAACATTTTGACTCAGTATAGTTCATCAAAATAGTTGAATTTGACTCTGTATAGTTCATCAAAATAGTTGAGGACTTGATTGTAAAATATATTGTACATGTAACAATCAATACTGTGCACGCATAAAGAAAGATCAAAACAAATGAAAATCTAAATGTTAGATTTTCTTAACTATTTCTTTCTTTTACTACACAGTACCTTTCTTCATCATGGTGACCTTGTTAGAAGTCTGACAGATCATTAGTGACCATGCTTTCCCATGATGTTATGTAAGATACTTTACTCTCAGAGGTCCACAGAGCTTTCTTTTCACTTACATTTACAAATAGAACTGTGGGATTATGCATCTAGGTATTTCCTTCATTATTTATTATCATGAGCATGTGTTCTTTGAATAAATTTGAGAAGTCATTTGGATTGATGGATATGAAAATTTAATCCATCAGGGACTGGATTTAGCAAAATTTCAATATTAACAATTAACTAGTAGACTTGCTTGTTAAGAACAATTTCCCTGGAAACAGTATATCATAGTCAAAAAGTAGTATAACAAGCCAAGAACTCTTTCCTAGTAAACCATTTCCTGCTGTATTTTTTGATATTTATTCTGATAGAGAGGAATATAGTAATTGTTTAATTGTTTCCTGTTGATATGTCCGATTCAGTAGCTCTCAGTCATCAGTCACCCTGTGGCCCTGCAGCAGTAATTTGGCAGTTCCATAGATTTTTAAGCCATCAGGGACCATTAGATCATCTTGTCTGATCTTTCTGCATAAAGCAGGTCAGAGAATTTAATCTAGTTATCTCCTTTATTGAATGGAGCATTGGCTATGTAACCAAAGCTCATACTTATGTCACAAAGTTTACCTTTTTGTTGTTTTTAAATGGGGAACGTTACCTTTTATTTCATACCTAAGATGTGCAGATCCATTAATGTTTCCAAAGACTCTAAGATACTGGGATTTAATGTGCTATAAACGTGAACAGTAGAAATATTTCCAGTGATGACCTAACCAGGATTTTTTAATCAATATGATGAATTGGATAGTAGGACAAATTAATCTGTAGTGTCTCCAGCAGGAAGGAGCTTTGCCAATTCAATTCAAGATTTTTTTATTATAATATTTGCTGATAATTTGGAGAAGGAAAGATATACAGTGCAAAAATGACATTTTAAAAAATGCAAAATAAAAATGTCAAACAGAAAGTAACTTTAAATATTCAATGTTATTATATTTAATTTATGAAATTTTGTTTAGATTTTAGATTAAAAATTCACAGAGATTACAATTCCTTTTATCTTCATTAGCCCATATATGTGCTATTAATTATTTGTTAGGCATTTCCATAGGCATGTGATTATTTTACTGGTGAGAATGTAAACCTAAAATTCTTTTACTCTAAGATCACTGGGACAATATAGTGGTGTTGAGCCACTGTGTGAGCCAGAGCCTCCCTCTGAAGTTATGCAAGAGTATTGCCCAACCTCTCTAAGATTACAAAGTGCCTCCCAGTTCCACGCCTGCTCCTCTGCCTTTGCATCAGACAAAAGTAATTTATACACAAATGGATGGAGCCCTCTCTGAACAACTGCAGTGACAGGAGTAGGTAGTCCACATGATTTCTGACTTTAGTGAATGTGGTTTTAGTATGGCTTAACCAGGCTTTCTATCAGTTGAGAAATCTACCTAAAAAAAAGCAAACCTTTAGAAAAGTACTTCTGTTCACTGGTTTATATTTGCCTTTTTAGCATCATTGTCCTTCAATTTTCCACACTGAGCAGTATTGTTCTTGCTGCTGTGAGTCTTCTCCGGATCTTTCTTGAAGAAGTTCCTATTCAAGCAGCTTTCATGAACTTTCTTGATGGTCAGAATTTCAATTAACAACAAATCTCCTTTAGAGGAGGATGTAGTCAAGGCCATTTTGGTTTATTATGTATACTGTCTATTTATATTTACCTACAGTCTGTGTATATTTAGTCTACTTAAAACACACACACAGATGTATTTGCTGAACAAACAGTAGCTTCTATTCCAAAGTTACATTTGCAGTGAACAGAGTGAAACTTTAAGGTTGGTATTACTTATATGGAGTGAACTACTACATAAGAGACAATGAAACTGGTTTTAATGGTTTAAAACCCTGCCACATCCAAAGATTATTTTTTAAAAAATTAAAATAATAAATTAAAGATACTAAGACTTCAGGCTTGCTGTTTTACCTTGGAACAGCTAATATGGCAACATGTCATTGTTTAAGTCCACCTGGCAACTAAGCACTACACAGACACTCACTCAGTCCCACCCTACACCCCCACCACAGTGAAGTGGGGAAGAGAATCAAGGCAAAACTTCCAGGTTGAGATAAGAACAGTTTAATAATTGAAAAAAGTAAAATATAACAATAATAATAGTAAATAACAACAACAACAATAATAATATAAAAGTAAAAACAGTGATGCACAATACAATTGCTCACCATATGCTGGCTGACGCCAGACCAATGTCTCTGACACCCAATCAGCCCCCCTTCCAGGTAATTTCCCCAGTTTTTATACTGAGCATGCTGTTCTATGTTGTGGAATACCCCTTTGGGCAGCTCAGCTCACCTGTCCAAGCTATGCTCCCTCCCAGGATTTTTGTGCTCTTCCTCACTGTCTGAGCATGAGGCACAAAAATGTCCTTGACGTAGGATAGACACTTCTTAGCAACAACCAAAACATCAGTGTGTTATCAACATTATTCTCATACTGAATCCAAATCACAGCACTGTACCAGAAACAGAAAAGAAATTAACTCTGTCTCAGGCAAAGACAGGACATGATAAAAACAAATACTCTAAAATTTTAAAAATTAAAAGGAAGTTGGTTCAATCCGTTGGAAATTTACAGATTCTGTAATTTAAATTTTTGGAAAGCAGTAAAATAAGTGGCACTTTTTCATGGTCCTGTAGTAGCTGCTTATCTGAGCAATTTGACTCTGATATCCACTGCAAGCAGCAATAAGTAGATTATGGTCCTCCAGTTACTGCTCCATTTCTTCCTTGGTATTGAAAACCTTTCTTCATCATTCACCACAAAGGTGTGGAAGAGGAGGAGGAGGTGACCAGTAGGGTTATGGGGGCCCAGAAACACACTCCTGTGGGAAGGGAATCCCATGAAGGAGACTGTCAGAACAGGTAAGGAATCTCAGCATGTGAGCCAGAGAGCATTAAGCAAATGTTGGAGATTCCCTCTTTTACACACAAAAAATTATGAAGCTGAGGGGAAAGAGTCATTCTAGTTTACTTACAATAGAATAATAATACCTTTTTTCTTTTTTTTTTTTCTAATTACTGTTTTGGAAAGGAATGTGGATAGGACCATCACTACCATGCCTTCAAAAATGCAACTGGATTTAGCATATGTGACAAGTAATCTGAAAGGTGCTGTTATTCTTGGTTTAGGATTTGTAATTGCACTCATATACATAAAAACCATTTGTGCCTTTTTAAAAAAAATTACGTTAAAAGATTTCAGTGAAAAACAGCATAGATACCCACTTAGAAATAGCAGAATGGAAAGAAAAGAAATTATTAGTTTAGGATCCTTGCAAATCTTGAAGTTTCCTGGCATGCAAAACTCCTACATTTTTCTTGCCAAGAACAAGAAAATACATATTTCATCACAATGGCCTTAACTTTGACCAGTGCATTGTGGCTTTTATGTATTATTTGTATTATATTGATTTAGAGTAGAATTCATCTTCACTACATTTAGTCATTTAAAGTTAAGGGTTTCATCTAAGCTATTTGTCCAGGTTCCCCTTATAGTAAATGGAGAAAGATAAGTTCCTCCAAATGGCAATTCATCCCATTTTAAGATAGGTGTCTGAGATAGACTGGATGAATTGCTCTCCACTGCAGTCTCTCTCCATTGCTCTAGAGAAGTGCAAGTGACTTGCCTAGGCTAAGCACCCAACTTTCAGATGGCTAAAAATTAGTCAAAATCAATCCATCCCACATATCTTCTTTCAAGGGATGTACTTAACTAAGAAATATCTCATAGTCAATTTGCCATGTGTTATGTTGCTAAAATCTGATAACTGATATTTCTTTGGAATCATATCCCTTAATGAGCAGCCATAATATCAAATAATAGTAAAATTACATATGAGCAAGTGGTTGACCAATACATGACATTAATGTGCACATAAATCATTCTCACGTTCTCCCTCAAAGAAGGGCATTCATTTAGACTTCTACTAGAAAACAAAGCTAGGGGTTTTTTTGAAGCACCAGTTACGATTTTATTTTTAAATATTTCAGAGCTGCAAGAACGAAGCACTCCTGAAAAATCAGGCTGATAATTTTATTTTGGGGCCAAAGTAGGGGAGAAATTGAAGTATTTTTTTCTATTTGACAGGAATTGTATGTTCAGATTTTATTATGTGTAAGTATGAGATGTGTAGTACCCACAGCTATTAATTTCTTTGAGTGTCTGGGTTTGGAAATGATGCAATAGATATCAACACTATTGTCTCTTAGCAACCTCAATTAGTGTTTGAAACAAAGGGGGGTTTGCAAGCTTTGACTTTTTCCCATGTGTTCACAAAATCTTGTTTGTGTGTGAGCACATTAGTGAATGAATGCACTACTAACAGTTCTTAAAATGGGGGAGCCAGGCCATCAGCTTCATGAAGTATGAGAACAGGCATTGCAGGGCAAGCAAGAATGGCCCTTGTGGAGCCCTGCCTCTTTCCCTGTGCACCTGACAAGATATGCACATCCCCTAGGTGGCTGAATTTGCCATGCATGCCTGCACATCACAGCATGCTTTCCTTCCAAATGCTGGTAGGAAGGGCTAAAAAGTCACTGCAAATTAAGTGTCACACCTGGCAGCAGTGTAGGCAGCAAGTTGTTACCAGACCTCCTATTTCCTTCCTGTCAACAAATTGCCCTCTGACCTGGAAGGATATGTCTAGAGTGAGAAATTATTTGCCCTAGATCCAAACTGGTTCTATGTCCTGTTCAATTAAAAGCAGGCTTGAAAGGATTTAAATGCTTTTAGCTCATTGGATGCACCAGTTTCATTAGCCAACTGCTCCAGAAATAGCAATATTTTCAATGCCTAGTCCTATGGATGTGTGTCTTATGGAAGTACAAGGTTCCTACTGATAGATAGGAAGATTTCACCAATAAAAAATTTATTTTGGTTTCTTATTTTCTCTCACTAATTATAGCTATATCCTCTGACCATATTTTATGAAATATCTCTTCCATCTCTAAAGTTTGGCACTTGCATATTCAAAAATAAATCACATTCTTGCTTCACAAGAGCTCGGTATGAATAAATTTGCATTCAGAATAAGTTGGTGGGGACAGAAGAGTGAGTCTGGCATTGTAATGACAGAGCTGTATGACTTATATTCATTTTGTGACACTTCATGTTGCTAGAATCACATCAAGCCCTGACACCCCTCAGTTTGCAGCAACCATGAAAGACTATGTAGACTCCCTCTAATGCCTTGCCATGCCTTGCCATGCCTTGGCTTGCCATTTCCTTCCCATTCCTTCTGCTGTACTAACACTTTTAAAGAAAAATCTAGAGGGAACATGTGTTTGTCTCACTATGGGTGATCTTGGACATTCAGCATCTTTTACAAGCCTTGCATGTCTGCTGCAGCATCCCTGGCAGAGCAGACAAGCAGAAGCTGCATCCAAGGTATATATCCAGAAAGCTCCCTGCTTCATTTATGTTGCCTGTTGCCATTTACATCATTTAATTCAAAAGGCAGAAGCACTTTTTATCCAATAACAACAGACTTAGGATTTTTTATTTCCCTAGAATCATGAGACAAAACTCCCTTCAAGAGCAAAAACCTAAAGCTGACCATTACTTGGTCTGAAACTACAGTAAAGACTGCAATTCTAATAAATGAGGATCCACAAATCCTTGGATTGATTGCATATTCAAATTTTGATATTCACAGTTTAATTCCTACAGGGAACTTGTAGGAAATAGGAACTTTTTAAAATCCCTAAAAATAAATTAGTCCTTCAACTAGCCTAGATTTATCATTAGTGTACTGAAAAGAGCAAAATAATGATAAACTAATAGAGAAATATGTTTCTGTGTTATTTTTTAATACTTTTTTTTCTTTGAATGGATACAGCAAATATACAGCTATAACATTCCAGCAGAAATACATGATGGCTGTAGGTATAGACAGAGAGGTAGATGATCGCACGCTGATTGTCAGAAAGACCAAGCACAAGAATTTCTGTGGAGAAGAGTGGAAAGATTTGCCAGGAGTGCTTCAGCCATGACAAAAGGAAACTTTTAAGATCCAGCTCTGTTATAAATGTCTTAGAAATTCAGCTTTTTTTTTAGTGTGACCCACTTGTGTTTATCTGGTGTGCTGCAAACTCTTCTCCATGTTTTACCTTCTCAAGGCATGACTTTAGTCATGGCTTGGTTGGCTAGAGGTGTTCCACAGGGACTGACGTGCTGCTGGTGGGACTGCAAGGCTGGGCATGACACTGGCAGCGCAAGGGACACATGGACAGTGTAATTCCCCTCAGGCTGTGCAGACCCCAGCTGTGCTGAGGATAAGGGCTCTCAAAGCCCAGCAGACAGACAGACAGACACATGTGGTCACTCGCCCACAGATTCAGTCCCTACACATCAGCAGGAAACAGAGGGCCTCAGTAACCTGTCTGGTGAGGGAGAAGGAGGTGAGAAGCCTCAAGCCTTGTGTGATCCCTGCTGCCATTTGTACACTGGCTGCTGTGACACAGGACTGGTGTAGCATCCCATGAACTCTCCTGCTGTGGTCAATCCCCAAGCCCTCAGCCCTGGAAACATTAACTACTTACCATAGAGTCATCCCTCCCAAAGGGAAAAACAGTCTCCCAGATGGACTTGGTGTCGCAGTTTCCTCCTTCCCCTGTCACTGGTTTGGCAACCCTGGTGGCCACCCCCCTTCCCCTGTAGGCCAGTCAGTCACCTCTGCCCAGCCCTTAGCTCTGCCCCCCACCCCTTCCCCTTTATAAACTGCCTGCTGGAAGTGGTTTTCCTCCCTTTCTCCAGATTTGTCCTTTGGTGACAGTGGAATAAAACCTTGCAAAAGAGCCTTTCTTGCCTCTATTGCTGAGCCAGTTGTGGTGAGTGTTGAGTGGAGGCTTGACTGCCTTGCTTGAATGTTAACTCAACTTGCTTTTTGACAGGAGAGGCTTGCTGGGGACAAGAAATAGCAGCACCTACCACTTTAACACCTGCAGTTTTTGACTGGGAACAGGGTGGCATCTGCCAGTGCTGGCTCTGCCCACTCCAGCAGCCCCTGTCTGACACCTGTGTGTGTCCACTCTGTGTCTCTGACAGCTCTGGCTATTTGCCAGCATTTCCAGGAACTTTGAGCCTGGAAATCTGGGATGGTACCACCTGAAACAAGAAGGTGGTAGAGCTTGCAGTTCCCATGCTGAACAAAAACACTGGATCAAGGTTGGAGAGAACAGACCCAGAACCTTGTGGCAGGGCACACATATCGATTTCCAGGATATCGACCTGGAAACCTCTGCCTACGGAATATGATATCCAGTCCTGAGGGTTGATAACAAGCAGGGAGAAGAAGGACAAGGGAGCATTAAAAGGAAGGAATTTTAATCAGTAGGCCCTTAAACAATATGCATAGGCCTTTTAAGACCTTGTAACTCTCCAAAATCAGCAGTAGCTGGGTAAGAACTTTCCCATTGGAGTCCAAAGATTTAAGTGCTGTGAAATTTTAAGTAGTCTGTAGTTATTTTGGTGGTTTCCTTTATTGTTTCTTTCCTTTGGTAAATATGAATAACTTTTTAGAAAGCTGAAGAAAATAATTCAGCATTTGAAGGCAGATGCCTGTGATGACCTAACAGACTTTTTTTTTCCCTTTTTGTTTTCATCACTAAATACTTCTGTGGTTCTGTCAATGTTTCAAATAAGATTTCCAAGCACCAGTGAAATAGTTTCATGTTAGGGGGTTATTTTTATAATTCAGTGCATCCAAACTTCATGAAAAATATGCAAATAGCCTTCATTATAACCATATCTTGTAGCAACATGCAGCATACGTAGTGCCAAAAATGAATGCATTCATGGCATCTTTTGGGTCCTAAGATCCAATTATGTCTTTTGTTGTTGCTTTTTGGCTTTCTGTGTCAGCTGCATGCTCTGCAAAGTTACTGATTACTGACCTGTTGGCAACTTTACAAATCAGCTTTGAAATGCAAGCTGTCAGTAGCTCTTGAGTACCCCAGTCCCAGGTTACCAAGGCCATGAAATGCTGCATTGAATTTTTAATCAGTTTTCCCTCTGCTTCTGCTTAGCTTTTTCCAGGTTAAGGTCAATTTTGAAACCAGCTGAATTCTTTAATAATCACTGTCTTTGCAGTCCTCACTGGGTTCAAAAGGAAGAACAATTTTTTCACTGCATTAATATTAATTTTTTTACTGTGGGGGCTTATTACAGGGGCATATTTTCTGTTTAAGTATTCATTGTTAGATCACAAAGTGCACTGCAGTCTAGCCAAAGTATTGCCTCATGAAGATAGGAGTGAACTGCCACTAACCTGAATTTTCACTGGTCCCACTTTTAAAAGGAAGCAAGGCTGCTATTGTAACCCATTTTTCCCTGCAGCCATGCTACTCAGAGCAGAAAGCTTGCCACCTCAGACACATGTCCTTTGGCTCACCTTTCTAAATGTGACAACTGCAATTTGTTTAGTAATTCTACCACCAAGCTTTGATCTCTGTTTTAAAAAGTTGCAGCTCTTTGTCCAAGTAGGCAAGACCAGAAGTTGTCTTAATTAGAGTGCTAGAAATTAGGAGCGAAACATGAAACAAAACAGTCTGTATTCTCTCTTCAGTTTATCCACAGAAGAATATATAATTTAAGAATTTGATTTAATGAGTAGGTGTTTATTTGATTGCAGTAGTGACTAATCCATTAATACTTTCTTTTCAAAGATCCTAGTGATGCTAGGAGATTACCTTGCAGCAATGTTTATTTGAAAGTTCCTGTGCTATGATGACATACCTGATCAGATAGCTAGCACTCTTTTTTCACCATGCAAGCTTCTTGCATGCTTTTACAGAATCTCATAACAATGGGATTTTTTCACCCTGGAGTGAAAAGACACTTAGAGTTACCCTTTACTACCAAGGAAAGCAGGTCAATAAGAGGTACCACAAAATGTGGTAGCATTTCTGATTCAATAATCAATAGCATATGATAAAAAGATGTTGGTATTTAGTCAGTTCTTGAGCCTATCCGTTCTCTTTGAGGTTACATTTAAAATGACTGGGATTTCTGGGCAGTGATAGCAGTGCAACTCTAAGTGTATTCCTGCAGTTGTTTTAAAAGCTGTTTGCCCCCATACTTTGAGGAATCTTGAAGCAGTTGTTGACAATAATTGCTCAGAGTCCACTGAAGTTGGTTTTACTTATGTCTGTGAGCAATGCCTTATACTGAATAAGTAGAGGTGCCTTATAATAAGATTTGAGGAAGGTGGTACACTCAAAAAAAAAAAAAAAAAAAGAAAAGGAAAATCACAAAAATGGAGGTAGCTGGGGAAAGAACTTACTGATTATGCACATTTCATATTGAAAAGTAGCTGATGATTAATGAATAACCTTCAAATACAGCACCTGAAGAATCAACCACAAAGTTAAGCAAACAGTTCTGTTGTTTCCAGGTGGTTTTCTGTAAGGTAAGTTCTGGCGTCTCTTTAAGCTGTAGTCAAAATTCTCCTGTGTCTGGGGTTTAATGATCAGTCCTTCCCCACAACATTTCTCATACAAGTTGACATATTTCTGCTTCCTTTTTATGGATGATGGGCAAGAAAGTAATTTGGTCAGTCTCTTCTAACTGATGGAAAATTATTAGTCATGAGGGAGCTTAATAATAATTGAGTACCTTCTTCTTCTGTCCTTTTCAGTGGAGATTTGTCAATAGTTAACATGTTTTGTGGTAGTAGGATGACCAGTGCATGGAAAGACACACTTGCTCTACTGTTATCAAAAGGTTATTCCCTTATGAAGGCAACAGCAAAGATACTTTCTCAGTGGCATTTACTTACAACATCTTTAAGGAATGTTCTAATTACCTGAAAATGATGTCTTGTTAGCAATAAAAGAAAAAGAAAAAAAAAAAGAAGCAAATGAGATGTTTCCTTGAAAAATTTAAGAAAATTCATATGTTCTATCAAGTTCTTGTATTGTTGTGCTGTGGGAGATCTCTTGCCTTCTGGGAAGTTCTTACTGCTGGGCCTGGAGCTGCTCCTGTTCTAGTTATAATACTGGGTTTTAACCATCTCTGCAGAGAAGATGAAGAACTGAGCAGGTCCCAAACTGTTCAGAGTTTTATGGATGCAGGGGTCTATGCTGTTAAACCTGTCTTAATTTGAAACATTGGAGGTGATAGATTCTTTATAGATTTCCTATGAGCAGGTTGCTATGAATATGTAGTTACTGGTCTCACAGACAAGTTGGGATTTCACTTAACCACACAGGAGAAAAGCTTTCAATGAGAGCTCAGTATTCTGGTGCTATTTGTAGTTATTTTATTGAGCCAATTTTAGTAAGTACAGTCCGGCACACTTTATTGACATAGTTGAGAACAAGAATGATCTCTTCTCCCTGTGGCTTGGAAAACAGGACAACATTGGAGATAGCAATTATTCAAAGATCTTTGAAAGGAAAGAGGAGATAATAACACCGAAAATAACAATGATAAAGGACAAAGACTGGATAAACTGAAACTGAACAAGAAGTGTAGTAAATAGGCAATTTGAGGCAACTTCATTTTGAGAAATAACTCCTGAATCAATGATAGCTGCTGATCACAACAACAGTTATTTGGATAGGTAGCACCCATAACGTGATAATTGATGAGCAAGCCACTTCTTCCTTCTGTCATTTTTCTGCGAGATTTTTCAGATTTTAACTTTGTGGTTTTGATCATCACTTCAGGTTGATCATAGGAGAAATGATAATGGTTTTCATTGATAAGTGACCTGTAAAGCTGACTGATACCCTTGGGACTTAAAGTTCAGTACAGTTCACATCACTACCCACACGGTGCATAACTGCATAAAGAAAGTGTAAGGGAGAGTAATTATCTTTTCCAAACATGAACTCAGAATCTCTGAGTTCAGAATACAAAAACGAAAAACCGTGAAGAAAGCTTTTCCAAGTGTTGCTCTGACATGCTTTACCTGGCAACTGTCAGGGTTTTGAGAAAGTCACAGAAGCTAAAGTGTGACAGTAGTGTACTGTGAGGTCCATGAAGAAGGTCAGAGGGATGTTTGCACCTTTCCTATGAAGACAGGCTGAAAGAGTTAGGGTTGTTGATCCTGGAGAAGAAAAGGCTCTGGGGAGACCTCATTGAGATCTTCCAGTACCTAAAGGTGGCTTATAAGAAAGAAGGAGGCACATTTTACCCCAGGAGATAGTGATATGATAAGGTAGGATGGCTTTAAACTAAAAGAGGAGTTACTGAGATTAGATGTTTGGAGAAAATTCTTACTGTGTGGTAAGGCCCTGAAAATTTGCCCAGGGAAGTTATGGATGCCTCATCTCTAGAGGAGTTCAAGGCCAGGATGGATGGGGCTTTGAGCAACTTGGTCTAGTGGAAGGTTCCCTGACCATGGCAGGAGGTAGAATAAGATTATCTGTAAGATCCCTTCCAACCCAAACCATTATAAGATTTTATGATTCTGTGACTAATATTTCTCATGGGCAGTGAAATCCCTCATTATACCCCAACACAATGCCATGCCTCCCTACCATTTGGTATATCTTAAAAAGTATATAAATATATATAAAAGCCAGCTTATATCCCAGTGATCTTCAGACACAACATTTCTAGTCAATGCCTCAAAGATGAACACCATAGGGTACACTAAGTCAGTTTCTTTACAGCCCAGATGGGAAAGGTAACACTGCCATGTCCTCTTGCTGCCAATGCAACCGAACTCAGCAGGGGATGAGCTTAGAGGAGCAAACATGCAGCAGGAAGTTTTAGGGGTACACTAAATTCTTATTTTCTTCCTGTACAGCAAGACCAAATTGGGAACACTTGTTCTTAACTTAGTAGTGACCAGGAATAAAAAGCAGAGTTTGAGGCATGCCATTGTGTATCACACCCTGGACTCTGGAGTCTGGGTACAACCAGAAAGGCTCAGACTGTTTTTTGTCTCCTGGCCTGTTTTGGTTTTTTTTTTCCCCAGTCATGTATGAAGCAATGAAAAGAGATCACAGGAAAACCCATCTCTTTGCTCATTATGCTTCCTGCTGTTTAGTGTGCAGCTACTCACATGAGGTATGTATTTGCATGCAGCTTTTCCTTTGCTTTGCCTGTGACTAACCAGAGAGAGGAACTCCAAAGAGACTCGTTAAACCTATGAAAGCTGCCACAGTTTGTCACATGTGGCTATGCACACGCAAGCAGAGCATTGCTTTATTGTAAGCTGCAAGTCTCTCTTTCTGCAACAATAGTATTTCATGTCATTGCTTTAGTCTCAAGAGAAGCTGCTATTAAATGGTAGATGTTAGTTTAATATTAATAATTGTCTTAACTTCATACATCTACAGGTTTTCATCTAGTAAAAGGGAGCTATTCATTTTTTTCTCATGAAAACAACATTCCTCTGAAGGGAATTTAACAGATGTACGGAGGCTGATGGCAGGTGCAGCATAATGAAAGCAAGACACTTTGAACTGTCAGTGGCTCTCTAACTGCTCTTTGTATTACCCTGGCAGAGGTGTGCCTGCTCCAGTTCAAAACAGCTGCTCTCTCACAAGTGTACTCCTGGCTCCCATTCACCACCCTGCAAGGAAAAGCAGGGCTGCACAAGGAGAAAAAATATAGAAAAAAAAATCTGGATCAGGTGAAAAACATCTGCCTGAACATCAGTATAGTTTAGAGCAGTCAAGAGAGCCTGTAATGTTTTATATAACTTGCATATTGTCATTTTTAAGGGGGAAGGCTCAGAAAATGAAGATTCATTAAAGCTGTAGCACTGAGTGTCAGGCAAACCTCTTTCATCATCCAGCACACCACCGTGGGGAGTGCTGCTCTTCTGCAGAGTGTTCTCCGTTTTTCTCCAGGTACTATTAAATTGGTGCTAGGGCTTCTGCCACTTTTCTCTTGGAAAAGATATTAATAGGTCTTAGCAGTAAGGGATGTTTCTTTCTAGCTAAACTACAAAAAGTCTTTATCCCATTTTATCTTATTTTAATTATGTTACTAGTTTGTAAGGCATTAAAAGCATCTCATTGTGCCCTTTTTTTGCATTCTTCACCTTTTTGTCATTTGAATAACAAAGTTGCCTATATTCAACATTCTCCACTTATTAATCTTTTGACCATTTAATCAATTTTGTGCCTTTCTTTTTTCTTCATAATTCCCTTGTCTCTGTCCATATCTTTCCTGATGAAACTCTCAGAACTCTCTGCAATATTAATAAAGAATGCATAAGACTGTTGTAAAAAGGTTTCTTAACATGGTTTTTGGGTGGCCTGTAAATCTCTTGTGGTAAAGTCATAGTGTAAGCTATACAGCTCACCTGAAATTATTAAGTCTTCATACTAAGATCACAAGATATATAATTTTGAGACTGGTGCGGAGGTATTTTCTAATACTATTGATCTTCTAAAACTATTTTTCTAATACTCTTTCTTCAAGTCTATTTTTCTTTCATTTTTGTTTGTCTTAGTTAATTAGTGGAGTTTTTTCCAAGAGGAATTTATATCCTTCTACACTGTATATAGAAGCCCTTCTGTTCTGCCATGTTCTTTTTTATCCATGTGACTACACAAGGAATGGGACTACCTTTCCTGAGGCAGACACTGGGGCTTCTGGACTGTGGTCAGAAGGAGCAGGGATTGAAAACAAGACTATAACTACTCTATGCAATTGTGGATGCAATAGTCTAATGTTGTCTGCTTCTAGAAGGCATGGGAGGATGCAATTGCTATTGCATTTTACCATTGATGAAGATTTAAAGAGAAACACAAAATATTCTCAGTGCCCACAGAAGGTTGTCTCAATTCCCGTTGTCAAATATCTTATTTATTAGAACAGGAGAAATGTTCAGGCCACGTCATTCCACGTTACCATGGAATCTGTCATTCTCTACAAATACCTGAAAGGAGGTTGTGACAAGGGATAGGACAAGAGGAAATGTTCTCAAGTTGCACCAGGCCAGGTTTCAATTAGATTGGAAAAAGGAAAATGTCATCAGGCACAGGAACAAGCTGCCCAGGTAAGTGGTGGGATTGTTGTATCTGGAAGTGTTCAAAAGGTGCATGGATGTGATGCTTGGGATATGGTTTAGCAGGGAACATGCTGGTGCTGGGTTAACAGTTGGTCTCAGTGATCTTGGAGGTATTTTCCAGCCTTAGAGATTCTAAGATTCTATGAATCTTGGAGGACATACTGTATCTTTACATAATTAATTGACTAAATGCTGCCAAAACAAATTATACCTGAATTATTAGTATATAATCAGAGATCTGTTTCTCAATATCTGTCTTCCCATTGTGAGTGTACTGCATTCTCTGTGAGATTTTGACTGAGAAAGGGAGATCTGCCATCTAGCACACTGTTTTTAATCAATACTGATTCTGAATATCTTGCAAAACAGTGGTTTACTCTACTGATTTAATTTTTGAATTGTATGTATTTGGAAATACATATTTTACTGCCTTTCCTATGAAGTAACAGACCATACTACATAGGCTTATTGATATGCTTCATTCAAGAAATGGTGGCCCCAGCTCAATAAAGCACTTAATCATGTGCTTAAAATTAAATATATCCTTGAGTATATGACTGAAAATCCCCCTGCAGAAGGGTTTTGCTGAACAAAGGTGGCCTTAGGCATATGTCTGGGTACTCTGCTGAATGAGTGAGTACCTACTTGTGGGCCCTACTACTCTGTGAGTTGAATGGAGTCACTCAAAGTGTATAAAATTAAGCATGTTTATGACATGTTTATGATTTTGAAGGATCAATACTTTATATCTGGGAGCAGATATTCACATGAGGAGCCCTTTAATAACAAAAGGATTCAGAACAGGTCTTTTTTAAGTAGCAGTTTTTTAAAAAATCCTTAATAAAAAGTGTAAATTGCAAAGTAATGGTGTTAGTTCAGTTCCCTAAGGCAAGCTTTACATCATCATGTTTGTGTACAGTAAATAAGCCTACAGAGAAAAAAAAAACCCAGACCAATAAATGGATTATAGAAATGAGTTCGTTAATGAAACTTTACACAGCAAGATATTTGCCAGTGAAGGCAAAATGTGTGGCTGAAACACTGTTAAAAATAAAGTTTCTTTAGTCTGTCTAATATTTCATTGGCCTTTGATACATATATTTACATAAATATGTTTTCTTATGACTCCCTTGAAGAAGGGATTTAGTGTTTGGATGCTGAAGATTCATGTTAAAAAATATATTAAAAAATCCTTTCTGCAACATAAGGAGAAACTCAGGAAATCAAGTTACCAGCAAAACAATAAGGCAGGTTAGAGTGAGCTGAACATATTTTGTCCTTAAGTGTGAAAAGGCAAACAGCCCTGAAATGTTAAGCTTCTGTGTTAAAAAACTTGAGGCCCCAACCATACAATGTCTTGTACACATGAAGCCTGAACTAATACAGGGCACCTTTAGATCAATCATCTGCTTTTATCAGCCTTCTCCTCTTTGTCTACTGGCAGAGTGGATTTAAGCTATTCTTGTGTGATACAAAATTCAGAGCATCTAGCAGAGCAGAGGAAATTTCGATAAAACTTCATTTTTACAGATCACTTACATACTGAATGAAGCTGCTCTTATCACTAGGCACATGCTTTGACTCAAATACCTGCACTGTCCTGGTTTGTTTTCTAAGCAGCCAGTGCCCTTCTGTGATGAGCACTGAGTACCTCAGAGAGACAAAGGTGTAGGCTCAAGCAGCTGCTGCACTGGCCAACATGCTGCTGCTCAGCCAGGCTTTTAGGAAACATACACAGACAAGGAAGCTATGCTGCAGACTCCTGAGGTCAAACATTTATCATTACAGGCATCATTTCCTGATATTAGAGGCTCCAAATCATTAGTCTTTTAATACACAATATCAATAGATGTAATGAAAAATGCACAGGATGTAGAGAATCCCCTGAATCTTAATGTACTCTCTGCCATTGGAAGCATAATGCAGTGTCTGTGTCAGCTGAGCTGGAGAAAAACAATGGGTCAAATGGTGAAAATGGAGAGGAAGGCAGCAGCTAAGCCTCTGATTCTGGTGTGTGAATGCAAATTGCCTCTGTTCCCTGGGTCAGCACAAGCTGTGCCTCTGGAAATATCCCGAGATGAGTGGGATTTCTGCAGCATGCATGGCTGTTCTGGCTCCTGCACAGTGAGATGTTTCACACTGTGCACAGCAGATGGGAGCTGGGAAGTTCAGCCCAGGCACTGAAGCTTGCATACATACACACACAAAAAATAAATACATATATTGTGTGTGTCACCAGGCCCTGGCAGAGCTGCTCTGGGAGCCCCTCACTGGGCTGTATCCGGGTGCATGGGCACTTCATCCTTGCATGCCCCTGGCACATCACATGAGCAGGGTTGCTCTACCAGCACATGGATGCTCACAGATAAGTGATACTAAACCTTCAGGACCATTGCTGAGCCCTTTCTTTGCAGATTCTCCAGCAGACCAAACCCATCTTTTCCCAGGGTGTGAGTATTGTGACTTTGCTGAGTTTAAAAGTAACTTTCTAAGGATCTACAATCATTGAAAGTAAGCAGAAAATTTATCTGATTAAAAAAAATTAGTTGCCTTTTTAAATTGTAGCAGCAGATGTAGCTGTGAATAACAACAGACTGATGAAATCCCGTACCCCTTGTTCTGCTTCAATTTTTTCTCTGCTTTGAGTTCTCACAGGATATGCAGAAGATCTTCAAGTGAGATGGGGATCCTCCTCCTGTGTCAGGTTTTCTGAATCACAAATCCATCAAACTCAAAGAGACAGCAATAACACCATATTAGTTTCTCCATCCTATTGAGCTTTTATATTGCCCAGTCCAGAGGCTTGGGAAAGCTGTTTTTTGCTCAGCATAAGGCAGCCTCACCTAAAACCAGCCAACTAAAGCCTCAACTAAAGCCAGTCTAACCTCTCTCCATTATTCATGATTAAGAACAGTTTATCCTCAACCGGTTTTAATTGTTAGATGCACTTTGAATTTTTAAAAAAAAATTTCTACCAATTCTGTTGTGCAGTATTGCTGCAGTGATTTCCATTTCGGATAAAATAAAATGCTGAATTAAATTTCATTTATTACCTTTATCTCCTCCACTCCTTTCTCCATGTCTGTTTGTTTGCTCAAGTGTTGAATATGTCTATATTTTTTAATGTAAATGTACTTTTACAAGTTTTTACACGCAACGTTTAATCTGTACAGCATTGGTGTGGGAGATAAATAACTTGGTTTTGATTGTACATGGCTGTGTATACATGAGGACATTTCTTGATGCGGTGATTTCATTAGTTTAGTCAGAATCTCTAAACTGTAAACCAACAGTAACCCTGATGACAAAAAAACGATGTTAAATTTCATTGAGAGGCTGCTTTCTGGAAAGATAGCCATGAAAGCACAGACAAAAAGTGCTTTTTGAACTGATCTCTTCAAAAGATTTTCTACCCAGATGCCCATGAGAATCTGAAATATACTGACACATATGGGTTTTCTTCAGCTCTTGCTTCTCTACAAGGCTTGTGTGAGAAATATAGTTCCAGGGAAAGCCTTAAATATTTCTATTTCTCACTGCAAGAAGCATTACTACCAATCCATCACATAAGCTGAGATTTCCAAACTCATTTCTAGCCCAATTTAGCAGACATACAACTTTGGATAATTAGGGCAAGTTCTTTGTTCTTTTCTGAACAAAACTGTAGTTCCCTGAGCATCTCCCTTGCCACAGAAGTTACCTCAACTTTGTTCCTAGGCAGGAAGCTGCATCCCAGTATTCAAGTGCTGCTCTCAGGTTTTTGAAGCATAATGGAGCTTTAGGCCTTTGAGGGGAGGATGAGGAGGATTTGAAGGAGAAGGTCAGAGATTGCTAAATTAAGGCTTTTCATTTTGTTCTTGAGAAATGAAGAGTGAGATGCAGTACTAGAAGCCAATTCACCGCTCAAGAGGCCAGAAGCATCCCCTGGAGATGTTTCTCCCACACTTCACTCACCACAGAAAGAGCCCAAGGTAACAAGGCTCCTGTTTGGGTGCCTGAAATAAGTGCTTAAAATTAGGTAGACTGATCTTTCTCTCCTTTACATTATTACAAATCCCCCTTTTTGCTCTTCGGTAGAGCTTGCACAGGGCAGTTCATTAACACAATATTGATGTTCTGTGACAAGTGAAGAGGCCAATAAGTGCAGTGCTTGCTGTAAATTTTTTCACCCATTTGACACTTGTTTTTTCCTTAATTCTCTTAATGGTGCAGTGTGTTTTCCTATCCCAGTGACATTCAGTTGCATGTATTGTTAATTTTGGCTTTGTAGCTTGCATTTAGATTACAGCTTGTGTGTCCCCAAAGTGGTATCAGTTGCCTGAAATCTTGACTCCTCAGTGTTGTGTGGCTTGCAGAAATGTCAGCTGGTCCAAGGGAGCGGTTTTAAAAGAAGCAGAGCTGATCTGACATTCTTCAAAGGAAAGCCTGGGAGACTCATCTCTGCACCTGGGTTTGTTACATACACTGAGCAATGGGAAGAGAGCTATGAATGCTGTCACTCGAGCAGTGAAGAGGGACAGGCAGCCATGTCAAAAATGACAACGTTTCTTTTACTAGTCTTGCAAAAGATGTCTGCAGTGATGTGACTGCAGATGACATCAAACAACATAAGTGGCTGGTTTCTGCTGTAGATGGAAATTCATCCAGTTCCCTGTGTTCACTGTGATGACTTTCAATGCTAATTCTCAGTGAGTGAGGCATGAAATATATTCACAGGCTATAAACAGTTAGGATACTTTTAAGTTATTTGAGGTACCTGTGATGTAAACATCTGTGCCTCTTGCTTTTGTGCATTTTTTCCTGCATTTCAATTATGTAGTCAGAGAAACACTGGAAAACGGGAGAATAAGTTTGCTGATCTAGTTCTTTTTCCTTTTTGAAAGGAAAGAGTGCCTCATTGTCTGAGTAGAGGGAAACATAAGATAGAAGCACACTTTCATCTTCACCAATAAGGAAGAGATCAGCTGAATTGATGCAAATGAGGTGCTTTTGAAAGTGATCCCCAAAGCTTGCTGTGTTCACTAAATAAAATCGTGGGTTGCTTAAACTTTCATTTGGAAATCTAAACAATGTGAGATGGTATAAAAGATCAAAAAGTTTTATCTTGAGTTTTACTGCATAACTGTAATGCTCTTTGAAAATGAAGCTAAAGCCAGCATTCAGCACTGACAGTGTCCTGCAGCTCCAGCAGCCTGTGTGCTTCACTGTATTTTAAGAGGATGCTTCTAGGTCCTGACTTCAGATGACACTGTGCTTTTCTTAGGGTTACCTGGAGGAGAGAGGCTGCAGGGAGAAAGGAGGGAGAAACCTCCTGTGCCAGTGCAGAAGGTCACAGGAATGTGCTGACAGAAACTGCTCCCTGGCATCTGTAGAACTGGGAGGACAGTCTGTCAGTACCTCAAATCTAATCCAAGGCAGGTGGGGTTACAGTTGTATAAATAAGAAAGCAAGATCTTGTTCAGTATAAACTGATACCTTTTTTTTTAAATAGCAAAAAACTTCTTCCTCTTTCATGCATCACAATCCGCATCTGCATTTTCTGTTAGCTCCTCTGCTATATACTCTGCTTTTACAGTCAGCTAAGAAGAAAGAGAGACATATTCCTGTCATGAATTTTGGATTTCAGTCTAATGGATTTTCACATAAAAGGCATATGTAGCTTCACCAGCAAGGGCCTGGCACTTCTCCCTTTTGCAGAGGGAAGATCTAGAGAGTAATGTGCAGCCTCTCTTCCTGACCACTCACCTTTAATTCTGGGTTTAGTACAATGGAATAGCTTTTATAGGATAGGATGAGAATATTTTCACCTTGAAATAGATTACCAGATGAGAAAAAATAATTTAAATAAAGAGAAGTAAGCCCAGGACTCTTGCAATCTGGGTGTGCATCCTCACCACTGAGCAGCCTGAGTCATGAGCTGTGGTGGATGTCCCTGGAGCCACCCCAGAGGTTTGCCCTGTCCTGCCACCAGGAGCCTCTGCTGGAGTGGCATGTCAGCTCCTTGGCTTCTTCATGACCTCTTAGGCTGTCGGCATTTCACCTGGTGTGCTGGGCTGAGACCTCCAGCACCCAAGCAGCAGCCAGCTGGCTCCCTCAGGGTTCGGCTGAGGGCACCCGAAGGAGCTGCCGAGGCTGGTGAAGCGAGTTGGAATGCTGAACCACCCAGTGGTGTTGGGCTCCTACACTGTAATAGTCTAACGTGGGTTGTGGGTTGAGAGGTTGCTGGGAGGGCTTCAACAAAACCTGCTGGATGGAGCCTCTCAGGGAAGAGCCTCAAGTTGGTTGTTTCTGGATCCTCCTTGGCTGCAAGCATCTAAGAGTTGCTTTTCTCCATCAAGGCTGAGACACTTATGGGTGTAGAAGGAAGCAGAAATACAAATACTTGAGTTGGAATTCATCTCATCTACCTTTAGGCATTTGTCCCATGAATGTTTATATACAAGCTGGTTACATCAGGATCCCATTGATAAAAAATAGGCCTTGCTGGGATGTGATTCATCAGGCTGATGTTTTCAGCATCTTTGGAGTCTCCTCTGTATTAGTATGTTTATTTGCCATACCTAATTATTGTAGTCTTCTGATAAAGGTGCAGTAAGAACACTGTCCTTCCTTTTTAAAAATTAATTTCTCCAGATATCTGTGTCATAAAAGAGTAGTAAAGAGGAAAAAAGATTTAACGTTTCTCTCTTTTGAAATGCCAGGAAATAAAGAAGGGAAGTAGATCTGAATTTAGATGGATCCATAGGGTCCATATATTTGTGACCTGACACAGTATCCATTTGCTCATTAATAACTCTTCAACATTCAATAAAGTAGAATAAAAGCTTCTATTTTATTAAATATTAATTAACCTTTTAATATTTTTAGGGAAGGCTATAGGAGTAAAGCACTGATGGAGGGAGATAACTGAAGGGATAACAGTAAATGAGACACAATTTCCCCGATTTCTAGCAAAAGCTCTTTTGGCTTTGTGCTACCACTTTATCTAATTATATCTGATTTTTTTCAACAACAAAACATATAGAGAAAGAAAAAGAGAAGAAAGCACAAACAGCTTGGCTCTTTGGAAAAAAAAAATTGTCACTGAAAGCAATTTTTCCCCCTCTTTGTTTACTGATGAAGGTGAAGCAGTAACTCAACATGCAGGTACAGACGTGATAATTTACTTGTCAGTTAGGTGGTGGAAAAATCATTCTTAATGATAATTGTTGTATTAAGGTTTTTCTTCTTCTTTTTTTTTTTTAACATGAAGGCAGCTGACTATTCTTTTTCAACAGTGCACTCTACTGTTATTTATTCCTGGCCCTTATAACCCTACAGGTATTTGTTCACCATCAGAGTCAGAGAGGGATATATTGTGTTTTATCATTCAGCACAAAGGCTATCTGTGGTCCTGAGTCTGGTCTTCTCTACCCATTTGGCAATGCTATTCATGGTTGTTAAGGATGTGCAGATAGAAAAGGTACCTATGATTTGGTTGTATTCACTTGTTGACAGAATCAACCCTTACTTTCCTTTAGATGGCTATTTCTCAAATGCAGTAGATCATAAATTTAATCAGTGATTTTATAGTATCTTTAGCACATCTGTTGAACTTGTATACATAATGAATTTAAGTGATTTAATAATGTATTTTAAGCATTCAAAATAAAAGGCAAGGGGAGTTACCTCTTTGGAAAGATGGTGGTTGTTTAGTTCAACTGGCTAGAGGTAAAATAAATTTTGTTTGTTTGTTTGTTTGCAGTGATGGGGATGGTATGCAGTTGACATAAATGGGAATAATGCAAATTAATTTGTTTTGAAAACCTTCACCCTGAAAAGTCAGATGATTCAGCAGCAACGGAATGTGGTATCAAGTAACCATCCCAGTTGAGAACACAGTGAAAAGACAGGAGAGCAGGTAAAGATTGCAGCTGTCATAAGCAGTAAAAGGTGTACTTAGTAAAGAGAACATGCAAGTACAACAGAGGTGAGTTTTTCTTCACTTCTAATTAAGCCAACACAATAAAATAGAAAGGAATATTGTGATGTATCAGTGCATGCAGGAGGCAGTGTGAACAGGATCCTGGCCTCCTGGCTTGGCTTCTTTCCATGACTCTGATGAGTAAAGCCCATGCCCATGAAGAATTCAAGTCCCCAAAAAGATTTCTTAGCCAAAGATCTGTGAAGGACAGGACTTGAAGTTATGTATGGGCCATTAGCGAGGGAGATGCCATCAGCAACAACTTGTTATGAACAAATATGTTTGTCAGACCCTCTATAACCCATCACCTGAGTGCAGGTCAAGTTACAATCTACTTCCATCTACTGCAGCCCCACTGCAGATGAAACATGCAGAACCAACAATTATAATGGGGCCACAAGTAAGATGTACACTAGGAGATAAGAATGGAAAGAAAGATTTGCTGCATGGAAGGAGAGGTGAGAGATGAAGCTGGAGGTCAGTTTCCTGCTCCTATTGTTACCAGTGGTTTGGGGAGCACAAGGGCTTAGCATGCTGCTCTCCCACAGCAGCAGCTGCCACCCCAGAAACAATGATACTTCCCTTAAAAACAGCAAAAAACCTGTGTTTTCAGGCCTACAGGCATAGCTCACGAGGCACAGGAGGGTCACAATAATCAGGTCATCCTCAGCAATCTGCTGCTTTATCTAACCATATCCCTTGGTCCCAGCATGGCCAGATTGCAGATCTGTCCTGCCCAAAATGAGCAGTTTGCCTGATCTTACTTAGGCAACATCACCATCTAGTAAAATTTTAATGATGCCACTTTAATAAGGCTGGAGTTTCCTTTTTTCTCCTTGTCTTCTTTGTGACACAGCAGAGCCCTTCAGAATGTATTAGCCCTCAAAGCAAGACCTTCACAGAAAGAAAGGCAAAAATTATTTCCAAAATTTGGTAGTAACAAATAATTTCTTTATTAAATATATTACAAGAATTACATTTCCTTTTTACAGCTCCCTTTAGTCTCCCTAAATCCACTTTATAAAATGTTTTGCAGCAAAAACTGTTTACAGGCAAGGTAGTCTTTGTGGATTAGGGTGTTTTAAGTATCATTTTTCCTTTTCCACCAACAGAGGGAGTACAGTTATCTTTCCCCTCCAGAGCTTTTGGTCATAAGGCTTAGTTATGTGAGACCAGTAACTTACTGTGGGTGTTACACGTGTTAGGGCAGCAGGTCAGTCAGGTCTTGCTTTGCAATCTTTAGAAAATCATGGTGCAGTATAAACCAGATCAGACTGTGTAAGATTAAATCAGAATATCTGGTACTGTGGGCTGAATGGATGTTGCAACAATTATGAGATGCATATCAAAATTTTGCAATGTGGTGCATTCACTTAAGGACTAGTGATGAGATCTGTTAATTGCATTATATTATCTACTCATAACTGCACCATTAATGCATGTCAGCACCACTCCTGACAGGGTTGGCTTGAGGGGTTTTTACTGCCGTAGGCAAACTGGAAAGTGTGTGCCACTCTTAGCCACATTGACTTCCAGAGTAAACAGTCAAAACATTCAGTTGTATCTAGGTTTCAATTTTAAATTATACACCGATGACTTATTTAGGTAATTAGGGCTATATTATCCACCCCAACAGCCAGAAGATGTTTTATGAAGAGGAGTCTTCATAAAAGTAATTACATTTCTTTCCTTATCCCTTCTGGACTATGAAGTACTAGTGCAATTGGACTGCCTAGTGAGAATTTGGGAAATGCAAAAAGCATGAGGCTGGGAAAACTAGATATTTATTGCCCAAGGCCATATCCTCTTTGTGGCATCAGAGCCTGGCTGACCTGAAGGGAAATGCCTGAAAAAGTTAGTACTGGCTCTGTCAGTTCTTTCTACCCTAAATTTTTCTCTGTGTCCTTTTGTCTTGTATTGCTCCCAAATTAATATTAGCCCCCCCCCCCCCCCAAATTCCTCACTTCTAATCAAAATAATACTTCTTTGTACTATTGCCCTTCACCATATATTTGCAAAGCCTTTGCCACTGTTTTGATTTGAAATCACAATGTGCCCCAGAGAGCCAGCCTCCCCTGTCTTGCACAAAGCCACCTCATGCTGCCCACTCACCAGTGCCTGTGAGGATAGGGCACTTGTGTTGGCCAGGCAGCTTCACTCTGCAGCCTTGGTCCTGGTGTTAACTTCCTGCTCTACCTTTCTGGCTCTATGGGAGATATCTCTGAATTCCAGTGAGCTGCAGCTGACCATAAGATTCTTTTGGTTACTATGCATAAGGAAATGCAGATTTGTTGGCTCTGTGCATGTAAGCTTTATGTCCTGCCGAGTTTCCCTCTAGATATCAAGCTGTGTGTGTGTGTGTGAGAGGAGATTGGCATGCCCTCGTCTTCTGTCCTGCCCTCAGTTTTGTTGCTTGCTACACAGGGAGAGCGAGGGAATATGGGGGGAGGAAATGTCTAATGGTAAAAATCAGAATCCATGCATGTGGAGTGAAATTTTTTTAATATAGGCTGAGTTCTATCTGAGTTGGAATCAGGTTATTTGACATAGCTAAAAGCTCAGGAATTTCTAACCTGTTTTTTCTCCTTTGCAGTCAAAATATCTAAATTTATTGTGAGTCAGAAAGTTGAAACATAATGCAATATTTTCTGTAGTGCTTTAATTGAAATTAATTATTTCTGCAATCTCAGGTTGAAATACTTCATCTCAGTGTACTGAATTAAAATTGAAATGTTTGGTTCATAGAAACTCTTCAGTTTCCAAAGGAAAGCTCTATGGACATTGTACTTTGCTTGTTGTATTTCACCCTGCCTTACCGGAAGGGCTAATTTGCTGTAGTATATTTACCATCAGCCTTGCAAACCATGAGATTAAGTTTCCTTCATGACTTGCCCATAGGGGAAGATACACAGCACCACAGCCAGCCCAGGAACTCCATGAGAAATCATGGAGTTAGGTAGCATCTGCATCACAGTTCCAGTGGGACTCCCACGAGGTGGTGAGCAGATGCAACTTGACATCAGTATGATTCAAATGAAACATTTCTGCTCAATAAACCAAAGCATTTTGATTGAGTGGGAGCCCCCTGGAACAAATAACTTTGTTTTCATTTTCCCAGGTTTGGTAGAATTATTTTTTCCTAAGCAGTTAGCATAAATCACTTAACAAAAATCTGCCTGAAAATGCTAATATTTCCACTGCAAAAGAGGGTGTGCAAACATTTGTGTGCATATACAGATATATGTAAGTGTATCTGCATATGCACCTATGAATTGAAGGAAGCTTGCATATGTTTCCCCTCATTTTCATTTACCTGGCATGCTTGCCTGCATTTTAGAAATGAAGGAGAGGTGTGACCCCAGAAATTAAACTTCCCATGTTAGACAAATGGGTTACTGTGGTTAAGAACATCAATTTCTTTCTATTTCCCTTCTTTTTTAAAAAAATTTTGACTCTGTCACCTTGAAAAGTGAGTTGATTATGTGGTACAAAATATGTATTAGAGAGTGCTTGGTCTGAAGGACTGGCTGGCTCAAGGGATCAGCAATCTAATGTGGGACCTTTCACCCCTTAGCCACCAGTCTGAGTCTGGCATAGGTGAGTAATAAAAACACAAATCTCTCTGCAGCTGGCAGCCATTTGGATGAATAAATAAACTGAGCCGATAATGTCAATATAATTTGGCAGAAAAAAATCCCACATCTGTGCAATAATTAGCACTTTTGGGGTATCTCAGCAAACAGAAAAACCTGAAAGGGCATGAGGATTGAAAATAGCAGTGTGTCATGTTTCTGTAATATTTCCCATCCTGAATTATACCAAAGCATTTTATAATTTATTAACTTTGTTCATGTTCCAGTGTATATCTCCCTGCAAATTCAAGACACCGGGGTCTGCTGAAATCAGATCATCCACTCTACTTGATAAGGACACCACGAACACTGAATTGGTTTGTATTTAAAATTTCCTAAAGAGGGAGTTCTGGGGCTCTGCTTGAAATACAAGAACGCAGGGGAGCAAGGCGCTGAACTGGCTCCAGGACTCTCTTCCTACAGTTACTTGGCAACATGGCCCTGGCTCTCCCTCCTCGACGCAGTCCCCAGGACCTGCTTTTGGTTGGGGTTAATTAGATGTTGCTCAGTGCATTCCCTGGCTAAGGCTAAAGTCTTCTGGGAGCTTTCTTGTGGCCTAAGGCTGAACTCACAATAACTATGCTAATGAATTAATGGGAACAAGCAGGAAAAGGGTGAGTTACACAAAGCTATCTGTGTTTTTAACCCCTGTATGAGCTGGAGTTAATGTAGGGCTGGCAAAATCTGCAGCCCTGCTGGACAGGAGCTGGCTTCCCACGGACCCATTTGGATGTCTGCACTGCACTCCCCGGCACACTGCTTCCAGCAACGCGGCGCGGAGGCACCCCAGGCTGCCTCTGGAAGCTGTACAGAAGTATTTTTGCAGAGCTTAAGTTAATAAGCTCTGCCAGACCTGGGCTAGCCTGCACAGAGCCAGTATGGATGTCTGCAATTGTGGCACTGTTTATCAGCAAACTGGATAATCTGGCAGAGATAATGGAGAGCTGACTATATATTGAATGTTTGTTTGCAAGGAAAATTACGTGTTAGGGTTTTGACTCTAAAGCATCAGTGGATTAAAGTCAGACAGCTGACAAGATTTCTGCTCCTATCTGTCTGCTGGCCTCCTTCTCAGAGGTTGCTGCCCCTGTGACAGGGGTGGTTTAAAAGCTCATAAAGCAGCTTCTAAGTAGTTATAACATGTTGTGGTAGGAGTTTTTTCCTGGTATGATAGAAATGATAAACAGTATGTGTTGTAGAAGTTTCAATAATCCAGGAGACTAATTCAGACACCTTGTACCCTTCCCATTCTGTTTTCTGCTGGTATGTCAGGTTTTTCAATTGAGTTGCTGGAGAGGCAAATGTTGTCTTGCTTCTGGCTGCATTCACTCCACAAATGCTTAACTTTAGCTGCAGAGAGGATAATGAACATCCTCTTTTGTCCACCCCAAACTTTGGCTGTTTCAGAGCTGTCTGGATGAACACATCACAGGCTTGATATTTGTGATGTCACCTGAGCTCCAAGTGGAAGAACCATCAGCACATTGGCAGAGCTCTGGAGTAGTAACACACAAAGACATAAGAGTTGTAAGGATAAGAGAGGAAACTCGGAAGATCAGCTTCAAACAGTCAGTCTTGAATGTTGTAAAGTCATAGATACAACTAAGAGGAAGTGCACATGTTCATTTATATATGGTTGTGTAAGCATCCTAGAAGGCCCAGAAAAAGTAACATTTAAATTCAGTAAAGAAAGAAACATGTTGGAATTATAATATACACTGGAGCTCCCTATTAGTGTGATATGGCAGTCAGGGAAGATCAGATATTTAAATGTAGGAGAACCAATTAGCTAACAACAATTAAAAAATTAATAAATCATAATTTTATTCTATTTAAATATATATATATGTGGAGTTAGTTTCTCACAGCAATAAGAGCAAACCCAAGCCTAAAAGTCTGTCACATCAGTTCTCAGGCCCATTGTGCTTTTAAAAAGCAGGCGGAATAATTTTTCCATGGTCCTATCTGGGTGAAGCCTCTTAGTCTGTGACTGCCAGTCATGGCAAAAGATTAGGTACAAATTTTTATGGCAGAAGTGTCTGTGCTACAATCCATCTCCACACCATATGAATGCAAAGTTTTGCACCTATTTTTCAATGGAGATGCATTTTAAGCTGTAATGTTTTATTTGTTCTTATACTGAAGGGAATACAGATTGTTCCCCTGTCTTTAAGGGGAAGTGCTTACAGTATGCCTTACATGACACAATTAACTTTGTATTTTCATCTAATTCTAGGTATCTATTTCCTATTTCCCTTTTTAATAATGCAATCTGGGGAAGAAGACATGAGAATGTAAATTTCCTTGGAAAATGTTCTAGTATATGTGTCACGCATATCATGTGACTGAATTTTTTTTGTCTATTTGCAGCTTTCGCACTTACATGAAATTTCAACATTAAGGGTCTGATTCTGGCAAATGCCAGGGCCCTTCAGGAGTACCCTGATGACCACCTGTGTTACAATCTCTTCACAATGAGAAAAGTTTAACTAGTCCTACAGTAAACAAAAATATGGCTCCAAAGTTGGTATAATTGAAGAAAAGACAGTGTTGGTTTGATAGCTACATGTTCTTCAAGGGTATGTATCCTTCAAAGGATGTATAAAAACCCATTGATAAATGAGAGGCAGCAGAGTTCATGTTATTTGGCTTCAGCTAATGTGCCAAACCTGGCTGTTGAAGTATGGATACTCCTGCAATGCTGACGTGCTCAAGCCCCCACAGGGCCCTGCTGTGTACAAACCTGAAGCAGTCCCACACATTATTCCCAAAAGTACTTTGGGTTGGCCAGTGGGTTGTGTTTCCTGGAATTAATGGGTTGGGATGCTGGACCTCAATAATTCCCTCTGGCAGATATTAGATTTCATGTTAATGAGCTTGTTAAGGCCCTGACAACCAAAACATTAAGGAAGATGATCTCCATATGACAAACTATATTAACAATTTTACTATATGCTATGTAAATATTTTCAGGATGTAGAAGAACCATCTTTAAAAAACTCCACCTTAATTAATTAGGAATATCACATTCTTAATGAAATTACACAAAGGTGTATAAACTATTGGCATTAATAGAGCAGGATTTTATGGATTTCTCTATTATGGCAGCCACAGCAAAGTCTGTTACCTAAAACTCTTTTCTATAGCAGTCTGGGCTTATCCACACTACAGGAAGATCCTCTTAGAAGGTGCCCTAAGGGATCACCTTAAGCTTCTATACAGATATGAGCTTTGTCTTGGTCGTAGGCCAACCCCAAGGACAGTCTTGCTGGCATTTAACACAGACAGGAGCTTCTTTGGACTCCATGACTCCCTGCTTGGTAATATAGATAAATTCAATATGTTTTACAGGATCTGAGCATTTATTAAGTGCTGCTGTGGCCCAAATATGCTTTTAATGCAACAGTTAAACAAGACATATCAATGGAGAAAATAACCATTGGATTCAGTGAGGATTGTTTCAGTCTCCTGAGGTTTCAATATAAATATGGATATGTTCACCTCTATTGCTATGAAGTGAAATAGTCTGTGCATTATTTGTCTGAAGCAATCTGTGATTACTCTGATGTCATTGCTCTTCAGAACCTTGACTTCAAAGATAAATGTGAGAACAGTTGTGCAAGTTGTGTTCAGTCTCATCACTAAATTCATCACTTAATAAGTAGAAGTTTATCATGTCTACATAGAGATTTTTCTGTTATTTTCCTGCAAAAATTCACAAATGGGGGTCATAATTTTGTTATGATATAATAAGAAACTGTGCAAACCCAATGCACTTTTACATTTTCAAAAGGCACGGATTTTGATCAAAGGGAGGACCATGAGCTCTCCAGAGAAATAAAGTGTATAAAATGGGGAGAGCCCATGTCAGATATGCAGCAAACAGAAAGTCTCCAGTTCCAATGTCTTAGATGCCTGAAAAACTGAGATTGAGGTACAAACATACTTACTTTTAAAAAAGTGAAATGGCCTTTAAAGACTTTTCCTAAAAAATAGTATTCTGGGATAAGAAAGGTAGCAGGAATATTTGAGCCTATCAGGTTCCTCTGCCTAGAAAGCCTCCACCAGCAAATTACTGTTTATTCTTAAACAAGAGCCTTGACTTATTTTTGATCAATCCTTTAGTGATTTTTCTTAAGGTGAAAATGTTCAAAGATGCCAAATACCAAACTGCCCCCCAAAAATGGCATTCTGGGATTCTGGGTGTACCAGGGATGAACTCAAAATCTAGAGCCATGAGGCTGAAGATGAGCAGTTTAGAACCAGTCAGAAAAATATTACCCAGTCCTACCTGTATTTAATTTTACTGCACTATGGAACAGAAATGTGGGGAAAAATTCCGTTTCTACATTTACCATGTCAGGTGAAAATTTTGTACTGCAGCCACAGCCATGTGGTTATTTACAAAAGCAAAATTTGTACTTACTTAGGAAAATATGAAGACCCCACTGAGATATGAATGAACAATATGGAGAAACATTGCTTCCTTTTTTTCTTTTAGGAGTTAATTCTATTACTATTATTTTAAATGTATTCTAGGCGATGGTTAATGAAGAAAACTTGAAATAAGAAAAAAATAATGATAAACTATAGTTCTGTTGCAACACAATTTAAACTAAAATCTCTGTTTGTAATAGTTTATCCATATATTTATTCAAATATATGAAAATTTATGCAAATTTCCAACCCATTGTTTTGTGGTTAGGTATACTACAAGGGATGTTTCAGGCTATGCAGCTTCCCAAGCTAACAACTCTCACCATCTTCTATTGTAATAAAATTCAAACAACAACTGATCTTGAATTCTGAAACTGAAGAAAGCAAGCAATGGTGAAGTCATATTATCCAGCATCTTAAAAGAAAATGGCAGAGCTACCCATTCTTACAGGTGCTATATATAACAAAATGCCTTTAGATCATTTTTTAGCTTCTTGTGTCCATGCAGTTAGGTATTTAATTACCTGTTTACCAGCTTACATCTTAGAAATTTAGCATTCAATAAATTGGTGATTGCATTCAGATGAAATTCAAGAGAATTATCACCACTCTAAATAATACTTACATTTATTGCAATTCTTAAATGACCCTTTTTAAAATTGTAAGCCTCTAAAGTACATCCTTTCTCCTAAAAGACACAATAAATCACTTAAGCACCCCTCCTGTTCTACTGAAGAGGCATCTGATTAACAGTCTTTTTCTAATAGAGGTAAGAACTTGGGAGGGTCAGAAATGAAATCTAAATGTCTCTTTTCACAGCTATTCAGGAAAGAATCTGTGTAGTAGTTTGATCTGTATCTGCACTTGGATTGAGCAATTGTGTTCAGGCAGAGAATTGCCTGGCATTATCTTATGACTCACTTGACAGAGCTTACCCCTACTTTTCATTACCTGAGAAGAGATCATTACAAAACATACAAGTAGTATAATTTTATAGCAATCTATTTTGAACTAGCAAATTAAATGGGAAGAAGAGAGGAAATGGAATGCAGCAACCATAATGCTTTGAATTGTGTTTTAAAGAAATAGGAGTTTAGCAGAAGTATGGAAGAAAGACTGGGTTAGGGAGCAGAAGCCTTTTCACTATCTTGTGACATGGCAGAACTAACTGCACAAACCCAATCCATGGTGGAGAACCCTCTCATCGAAAAAGGGTGAATATGTGTGGGTGTCACAGGTGAAAAATATCTTCAATTGTGAAGAGTAATATGTACCAGATAAATGGGTGTATGTGTGTATGTTTCAGCAAAAGTCCAGAAGTGTTATTTTGAAGTTTCAAGCTGAAGCCTGCTGCTTGCTAACTACAACTAATACAAGTTGGCTCTGCATTTTCCTAAAACTTGAACTAAATAGCAGTGAAATGTCTTGAGCTCTCTGGTTACCAAAGAGATACATGTCAGCACCAACAACTAGAATAATGATCATGTGTCTGCATATAAGCTAGATTGGGAGAACCCTGGGCTTGGGATGCCTGCAAAAAAGGAGGCTGAATCACTAGGGTTTCCAAAAAAAAAAAAAAAAGTGGTTTTGGAGAGAAGAAAGACCAGGAAAGAAGATGGGGAGAATCCTGACTGGGGAAAGGGTGCTGGTAGTCAGAGAGATGCACAGAGATGGAAACTAGGAGATGCTCAGGGACTTTCACCAGCGCTAGTCCAGAAGGGTCACTGCGAGCACATGGAACCCACAGAACTTCCTGCCTAAGTTTTCCAGAACAGCACTGACTTCTCTACCTGGGTGGAAATTAAGGGCTAGAAAGGGTAAAGTTGGAGAGCAAGGGAGTATAAATAAACAAGCAGGCCAAGAGCTCAAATCTTTCAGGTTATTAAGTCCAGTATACAGGTCCACTACCAGTTACTGTTTATTCTGTCTCTCCTGTGGCAGTGGGAGAGGGACAAGGTGACCAACAGAAAGACTTGAAAGCCAGGCTTGAGGATTTGGAGGACTGCATTTTTATTAAAATCTGTGAGGGAGGCAAAACCAAATTGAATCACTGTCCTCTAAATTCACAACTGAAGCAAGTCCTTAGTAATATTTCTTGGGAGAGGAATTAATTAGAGGGAGAATAATTTTCCAGCCGAGGTTTTCCCATTCATTTAGTTTGAACTTCATTAATGAAGTGTAGGGTTGTACCTAAAAGTGGGATCTCTCCCACTCTCCCAGCTTTACTGTGGGACCAGCACACCTCTTTGTCCCTTTGCTTCCTACAGATAAAGGCTGATACACCTGCAAGTCCCAAAAATGAAATACAGCCAATTTTATGGGATACTCCTGAGAGATGTTAAATAGTCAAGCTGGTTCAAGCATCTACAAGACATAGATAAAAACTATAATTAATAGAGGAATAGCAACAGAAGATGCTGCAGAGACAGCCTTGAGCCTAAGGTTTTATTAAGAAGACACTCAAATTGACTTACCAGCAGGACAGTCAAAGCTGCCTGGAAGCAACTTATCCACCAGGTTTCAGGCACTTTTCTAGCACATGGATGCAGAAGGCATTTTTGCAGATAAGATAGTCTTTAGGCAGAAATGTAAGATGTCTTAGAATGCTTTAAAGACCACAAAGCATTTTTTGGCACTTTGGCAGCTCTTATCTCCATGCTGAATGCCTTTGAATGAAATACAGTCTCTCTCCCAAGCCTCTCTGCTCCATAGAAAGCTTTTCTTCCTTGATTCCTGTGACCTGCCTGTCTGCTCCTGTTGTTGCCAGCATCCTCTCTGCTGGAGCCACAGACTGCCAGCTCCTTGCTGCAGCTGGAGCAGGAGGATTGCTCCAAGGGCAGGAGACAGCTCCCAAGCTTCTCTGAAAGTCTCACCTGCCATGGTCACTTCTCATGAGGGAAGAAAGCCTGCAAGGCAGGAGCACACAGTGCAGCCAGCACTGTCCTCTCTGCCATATCCACACTGAATTGAAACAGAAACAATACTACCACAGGGACCAGAATGTGGGAATTCTACATCTTTTATTGTGGAATCTTATATATGCCTGTTTTACTTCTGTGTCCTCCTTCCCTGTGCCTTCTCTTTCACAGATCCACACAGCTACAGTGGGAGGGTTTCAACCACCCCACTCCCCCCAGGCCTCATAAACAGCCTGGTGCCTTCCTCCTGCAGGTTTGGAAAGGTGAATTTAAATTAAGTGAAATGACTGGTGTGGCCACGTGTGACCACAGCTGTCTCCTCTGTTTAAATTCATTTTGTAGTCCTCTCAGAAGCAGCTGTCACATGTTTTTTCTGGAGTTCAGGGAGGAATGGGAAGAAAATTGACTTCTTTGGAGAAGGAGGGTGGCAGAGGTGGCAGAGTGCAGATGTGGCAAAGAGCCACAGCAGGGATCCAGGAACCCCAGGGAGGGCTGGGGTGTAAGGATACATGGCATACATTCAACTTTGCAGAGAGAGACAGAAGCAAGGACACTGTGGGCCAGGGGAAGGATTGTGCAGAAATCTTTCTGCTTTGTTCTGTTTACACTTTGTCAGTTGGAGAGGTTTGTCATTAAAGATAGTGATCCTACTGTTGTTCTAAGAAAAAAATTGCTTTAAAGAGGTTGCTGTAAGAAGAAGCCTAAGCAGATCTATCACAAACCTCTGGCCTGCTCAGGGTCTCAAGGCATTTAATGCCTACATGGTGCTCCAAGCACAAGGTGTCCACAGGATTTAAGGTGACTGCAACTGCTGCTTGTTGTCGTGGCTTAAGCCCAGACAGTTACTGAGGCAGTAACACAGCTGCCTGTTCACTCACCTGCCACTTCCCTCCACCCTCACCCTGTGGGATGGGGAGAAGAACAAAAACAAAGAAAGTAAAACCTGTAAGTTAAGAACTGTTTCATAGAGGAAGTAAATTTAAAAAGTAACCATAATGATAATAGCAATCATGATAATGATAATGATAATGATAATAATAATAATATTAATAATAATGATGAAAGAGAGAGGGAGAGAAACAGAGAAAGAAAAACCCAGGAGAAACAAGCAATGCACCATACAATTTCTCACCACCCCACTAATCAATGCCCAGTCTGTCTACCAAGAGCAATTGGTGGCTCCTAGCAAACTCTTCCCAGTGAATATGGTGAGCATGACATTTTTTATGATGGAGTATGCCTTCCCAGCCATGTTTCCTCCCAGTATTTTTGTGCATCTCCTCACTGGCAGAGCATGAGACACTGAAATGTAGTGTTAGCTGTGAGTAATGGGTACCCAAATTTGGGGCACTTTTAATTGATCTGAGTTCTTACAATTGGAGATGCTAAAGATAACTGAGCAGATAGTTGGGAGGCTCTTGCTCATTTTAGCTAATGATACCAATAGCATCCTTTTCAGTTCTTTTCATCTGCTTTGTCTACTCTTTCTTATTAAAGCCAATTAGAAAATTTTCCAACTGAAATGTATTATCTCTGATATAATTAACAGTAAGTCATGAATACCAGTCATATGATTGCTAATGAAAAGCTGTTCTGTTTCTTAAATTAGCAATCTTAATATTTTCTGCAGTAAATTTTCTTCTTTATTTTTCTAAATCAAGTTTAGAAAAGTGCAATAGAGCAGTAATGGGACAGGGGTGCTATAAAAATCTTAGTGAATGGAGCAATTGTAGCACTTACAACAGATGAAATGTTTGCAATTAATTTTGCAGTTACTGCTCAAGACACTATTTTGGGAAATAAAATATTTTGCTAACTTAAATTAATACTGTTTGTAGACATTTCATGTTGGAAAACATTGGGTAAAAATTTACTCTTCTGGTCTCCTAAGATAACTAAAAGATACATGTTACTGCCACCTCATTAAACTAGAATCAGCTCTGTGATTTCACCTCTAATATTTTCCTAAACACTTGTTTATATTTTTAATTAAGTTTGAGACTAAGGTAAGGGAATAAATTGAAACTAATACAAAAGTTTATCTCTAAAAATGTACCAAAATATAACAAATGATTATGCTTTTAGATTGTCATGTGCCTGTAGTAAACAAAAGAAAGTCTGTGATGCAGCCACTGAGAATGGAAGTTATTTTCAGGAGTAGTACTTCTTCTGTTAAATTTTAAATTCTGTTAAATTCTGTCTCATCTTACAGGCAGACAAAAAGCCACCATGCACATGGACATGGTTATAGCACAAAGGCTGCAGTGGGTAGGTTTTAATGGTGCTAACTAAAATATACAGACTGAATGAGATGAGGAGACTCCTCCACATGGCGTATCATCCCTTGTCTGCAAACAGAGGCATTGCACAAAGTTGAATATTTCCCACAGTTTGTAGATCCAGTCAGGCTCCTGCAGTCCCCAGGCTGGATGCAGAGAAGCAGCAGCAGCAGCTATTTATCTTATCTGTTTTGGAACTGAATGATGTGAGAGACTCCCAGTTTTGTAGAAAAACAATGACTGGAACATTGTCCAAATAATGTTATCTGATACAATGGGCATCCAAAATATTTTCTAAGATTTTATATTTTCCTTAAGAAGATAATTCATGAAGGAAACCCATCATACTGTGACTTTGCCAGGTATGATTTTAAATCTTGTTCCTTTCCATCAAAAGTTAGCAGCACTGAAAGCCAAGGTTGACTGTATAACATTACGAAGACTGCAGCCCCATTAAGATAAAAGTTCCAGAGAGTGAAACTAGTTGAGGCTATTGCCTAAAGCAATCCCATCAGGCCTCCTGCTGAAGGTATATATTCTACTGAAGAAAAGCCACTATATGTGCTTTCTGCTTTGTAGCAATGCTTTTCATTTTAATCTAGCTGTATTTGTTCTTGTGCTTTTATTCCAAGCAAACAAAAATGAATTCTTAGCAATCTGGGAATATATTTCCTGATGCCCTGTAGCAAATACACTTTTTTCAGCGATACAGGCTACTGGAGAGGGAAAATGAACCCTTTATTTGGTAAGCAAAGACATCTAAAAGTGGAAAAGTGCAAGGGATGTTTTCTGACCAAGAGTAATTACAGCGAATAGAAGTATTTTCTATTTGCAGAGCAGGTAAGCTTAACTTCCCCCTTCTTCAGGTTTGATCTAAAGCAGGAGCTGCAGTGTCTGATCTCCATGGAACAGAAGTACAAGAAGGTCACTCATGGACCTGGCCTTAAGAAGAAGAAACAAGCTTGTGAAATTTGTTTACTGACCCAGTCTCTATGGGAGACATATATATATATATATATATACAGTTTTAATGGCTCCATGTACAAATGTGAGATAGCAAAATACACAGTTCAGTTGTAGAAGCATCAAGTAAATCTTCATCAAAATATTGTAGGTTGTAGCCCTACCATAAACCCTGAAGGCCCAATCATTAATGTGAAAGCCTGCATTAACAATAATGGAGTTTTATTGGCCTAAGCATTTGGTGTACACAACTGGCATGAGATGATTTTTGTTGTTCTATTTCATGGTCTAATGCACTGAATATGAAGCACAAACTTCAATGGGGCTGGGAGGCAGAAATGGGGAATGCACTGCCGTGATTTGTGCTACCCAAGTTAACACTCCTCTCCAGCCGCATCCCTCTGACTAGAGTGTCAAGTGGGATTGTAGGCTGACTCCTATGTCCAGCAAAGGATTTGCAATACTTCATGATAGGCACTTTGGCCCCTTTTCCAGGCTCAGGTTAGGCTGCCTATGGGTAGGTGTACGTCCTCATTTTGTACCTCAAATCAGCTACACTGTGCTATTTTTGGGGGAGCTTTGCCTTTGAGGAGAAATTCAGAGTGCCCTCAGTTACCTTTATTTTTAGATAAGAGGAGAACACAATCCCTGTTTCAGTTCAGTGTCTGGAACACCTGCCCAGGAGGTGGAAAACTCCTTTGGAGCCTAGTGCCATTGAGCTGAAAGGTCTGAAACCCACTTCCCTGCCCTATCCACAGCAGCCTGCAGCATAGGCAGAGGAGTTGAGGGCTTTCCTCCATGCCTCTCTCTGGGACTGTGTCACTTCAAGAAATCAAGAGTCACAGGAACTCAGAAAACTGGAGGGAAAAAGAGAAAGGGGCTTTGAGGCTTTGAACTAAGCCCACCAATAAGAGTAGGAATGAGTAGCAATGACTCTTCCATTTTGCCATATTCATAACCTTCAGACAAAGTATGTGAATCAGTCCCATGGACTTCAGAAAATGAACCAACCTGTTTGAAGCTTGGTCAAAATCTACTCTATGTACTAGGGGATAAGAATTGCTGACTTCACTTCCATTAGGTGGCTTTTGGACACACTGTCTTATCTGAGTGTTCTGCAGTGCTGTAAGCTATTGTAGACTAGATATTGAATGTATAACTGTTTAAGAGATACCTTTTGCTCAAAGGTGGTTAAAAGCCCTTCTATATTATAAGAGCCCTTCTAATTTATAAATACAGAAATTCTGAAAATCATCTAGACCTCTTCTGTTGTTGCTTTATTTTTGTATACTTCTTGAATGTGATGAAGTAATTGCACAGAAAGGACAATTATATTTTCTTGCTATGAGAAATTCCATAATTTCTGACAATTAAGTTATTTAACAATAGGCAATGTTGATCTGCCTGTGTGCAGTCTGGTACAATTTATAGTGTTTGACTGAAACAAACAGATCTATTTTACCCTCTAAATTTCTAGTACATGATAAATACATACCATTCTTGTATTACCATAAGGCTGTTTTCACAAAGGCTGGGCAGTAAAGGGATTCATATAGAGAAAGTTCATGTTGCAATTATAAAGGCTTTCCATTGTTTTTACTGATGTTTTTCATATTTATTTTTATATTTATTTTTATTGAAGCTTTATACTGCTATTTTCATTTTTGTAATGACAGTCCCTCTAAATAAACAGGAAAAAAAATGTGATAAAACACCAGTCAGTCATTTTCTAGTAATTTCTTTGAAGACTAGAGAGCCTAACCTACATTATTTGGTGGAAGGTAAGATGCAGTGAAATACAACTGCTCTCCAAGATGCTGGATGGTTGTGATGCTGAGAATCTTTGTACAGTTCTGTATGTGCTCAGACATGTGTTCATTTCTCCATTTATGACTTGAACTGGACATAAGCACATGTGGACTACTTTTGCTCATTCATATAAATCCAGCCAAACTTCACTGGCAAGTGTTTTTAAATAATTTAGATTGAAGTTCTACTGTTTGAAGACCTGTGATTTTCAGACTCCAAGAGAAGAATAGCATCATGTCTAGCCTGTTGCATATGTCTCCAGTATTCCATCATTCACGTATCTTCTCTGTTCCCTTATCTCCCTGACACAAGCTTCTAAAAGGTTTTTACCCTATTTGTGTTTTGAGGTGAAGTTTCTGAAGCTGTATAAAGAGCATTTGAAACTGAGAAGTTTTGATTCTGCTTTGTAGATTGTTTGCTCACAATTCTGGCTGAAGCAGAACAATCTCTTCTTCTTCATGGATGGCACAAATATTCAAATATTTTTTATTTTTTATCTAGTTTATTTTCACTGAAATTAACAGTTACATCTACACAGGATGACAAGTAAAAAATATCTAGTTAAAGCACTTTTAATCACATCCCTGTGTTCTTTTTTCTAACTTGATAAATGTTAAGCATTTTAACCAAAAATTTGTAATTACAATGCACTTTAAATTCACAGTTGAGTTGAATTTGTACATGAAACTCCCAATAGTGGAGTTGTCAATATGCTCTGGTTTTCAGCTCTTGAGCATGTGATTTAGGGGTTTTGTGTTTCTGGAGCTCCTTGTGTACTACCTAGACTGTTATTGTCACTGATTCATATCATGATTGTTGTTGGCCATGAACTCTGGAGATATGCTCTGACAACCTTACCATTGATTATACTAGATACATCAGATTTTACTGAGTCAAGCAACATTTGAATCAAGTGTTCTACTCAAAAGGAGAAAAAATAATGGAAAAGTTGAAAATTAGCTATCAACCAGATGTTCTGGAAATTGATTTAAAATATCAGCTTTGAATGGTGGCTTTGTTTGGATGCAAATAAACATTTATGCAATTGTTATTACAGTCTGGAGAAAATCCAAGATTCTCTTTTGCATTATTATGTATCTATTCTAGTTATTGTGGTGTTAGAACTGTGGCCCATGCATTACTCTTGTCTCCCTGGGGAATCACATTTTTCTGAGGTAGGAATACAGGACTGCCTCTGGGTCCTAGAAGCCTCTCGATTTTCTGTAGGAACATGAGGAGCTCAGTGGGCTCAGTCTACAGAAACCACAGCTGGGCCATCTACACTATGATATTACAATACTGTAGCATACATCAATATGAAAGAGAAGACCAGCCAATCCCCTCTAACTTCATCACTGATTTAGTTTTTTCCGTGAAAATCATACAATAAACTCAAAATTGTATCAACTCATTTGTAGGACACATGAAGCATTTGCAAGTCCAAAATGACTCTGCAAAGCTTTACCTGCTTATGTAAGCAGGAACAGAGTCAGATATACTAAATGTGGTAATTAATGCATGCTAAGTGATCAGGCATTGGAAGAAGCTGTCCAGGGAATCACTGTCCCTGGAAGTGTTCAGAAGGTGTATGTATGTGGCACTTGGGGACATAATTTTGTGGTGAATATGGTGGTACTGGATTAATGGTTGTACTTGGTGATCTTAGAGGTCTTTTCCAACCTAAATGATTCTCTGACTGTATAATTCTATGACAAATGCCTATTAAGCACCCAGGATGCATGGAATTTGTTATCTTTGGGATTGAGCTGGGAGAGCACCCAAGGGGAGATATGAGGGAGAACTTCAGGCAGACACCAGTGTCAGCACAGTAGAAGAATGGTGCCTGTTGGACCATCTCAGCAAAGAGGAGGTAAAGGGAATGGCTGGAAGCTGCTCTAAAAAGCCAGTTTGGGAATCCCACATGAATTTAGCAGATGGTTTTGTTGAATGTGAATTTTGTTGAATTTGTACAGCCTTTGCCATATTCCTGCATAAAACAGATCATTTTTAAACATTTTTTTCTTAAATTATAAAAATTCTACATATACAAGGGAATCCACATGCCTGAGCCTTCAGCAGCTGCCATCTGAGACACTGCTCTGTTAACACAATCAGTGCAGCCTGGGATATTTCACCTCAAAGAGGAATGATTTTTTACCACTGCAAAAGAACATTGCAACACCTTGCTGTCATCACAATGGTTTCACTGAATCCATACCTGCAGTAGAAATGAAATACATCCCTTTTTAAAAATGCCTTCATGATGACTACATGAACATCAACAATGTACTTGAGACCTTCAGCAAATATATGAGTTATGTAGCTGTGTGCAATTCTCACAGTGTCCAAGGATCTTCCACACACAATCAATGGCCAGTGACATCCCCCAGACCCCACAGGGTCTCTGGCATCCCTTGGGGCCAGTCGTGATGTTACAGCTCTTGAACTGAGCAGCAATATCTATTGTGTGCTGTCCTTGTAACATCCAAAGAAAGAAATGAAACTACTGGCTGTTTACTATCATTTCCAATTTTGAATTATTGTTCCCTGCCAAATATCAGCTGGGTTTTTACACCAGTGGTGTGCTGGAGGTGGCTTCCTGAGAGTAAAATATAATGTAGGCACTGCACTATCAACTACATACCTTTTCTCAAGTAGTACAGCTTTTTGCTAGGCAACCATGAAGGTGTTTTCAAATGCTCTGCTGCTGGGGTTAACTCTGTATTTTCTTTAAAGCAAGCATTAGGCCATTTCTGTTTTGATTGTGTCAGCCCCCTCCAGAGTTACATATCCCTGCCAAGGGGGATGCACAACATGTAAAGTTCACTGATACAGATCTCTTGAGGCCTCTGGTTTGGCTTTAGGGTTGAGAAAGAAATTTCAGAAGGCACAATGTTTGAAATAAAGTTAGCTTTGGTTTTGCCTCTAGAGAATAAGATCATGGCAGATACAAACACAACTGAATATGCACTAAACCAACTGAAACCTGCTCCATGCCTATTCCTTTAAAACAGAAAAGTGAGTGCTGTGCTGAAGAAGTCCCACAGGACACTCTTCCCTGTAGCAAGCAGTATCTTCAACTTCCTATTGATTCCTTACCAAGTGATCTGCATACATGCACAGACCCCAGAAAAAAGGAAAGGATAGATGCAGGAACCATCCTAAAGATAAAGAATGATTCCAGATTACTACAATGATTTCAACCAATATGTGTCTTTTATTTCTGTGAGATGTCCTTGATACTGTGTTGAGGCTAATTGTTGGTTTTAACCAGAGAAGCAGGTTAGAAACTTTGTGCATATATTCCTGTGTTAGTAGCAAGATTTGTTCCTGCCCATTATTACACTTCTTTAGAATGTCAGAGAATCTTGGGTAATGTTATGTGTCTTCAGGAAGAGCCTCAGAAGTGCTAAAGAGATCTGATAAAATGTTACATAATTTATTGTGTATTTCATCTGAAAAGGAGTTTTTTGAGACACTGGTACTATATGTGCACACATACATATATGTGGGTGTAAATACACACCTCTATATGTAGTATGTATTTATGGAAAATGTTCCATGCTAGTTTACTAAAGCCAGACAATGTAATTACTTTAGTGAACTCAAAGAGCCTCCCTGAGAACACAAAAATCTTCCAGAGGCAAGGCAGAGTCTTGGTGAGGTGTACAGAATGTTCTGAGGTCTGCTGATATGTCAAGTGCTGTTTCCCATTATCCTCATGCTCCTTGAGTTGTGCTGCACACAGTATGGAATATCCGCACAACAAAACCTTAGGTGCCTTGATGCCCTCTACTTCCTGAAGACTGACCAGTGTTTTTCTGGATTCCAAGACACAGCACTGCAGTGCACATTACAGAGCTGACCTTAGGCCCTAAACTTCTGGAGGCAAGGAGTCCTGATACAGGCACAGGGCTCCTGCTTTTGTAGTTCCTCACACATCCTAAGGAAACACAGGTGTACAGGCAGAGTCAGTATGCAAGTGTATGTCCAACTTTGGATGCAAACAGGGTATATGTGGGGACCAGGACTACACAATGTACTGTACTGTAGACTGCAACTCCAGTGCACTCTGCAATATCTGACAACACAGATACTGTAGATATCTCCAGAGGTACCTCTAGGGACACTTGTGATTCAGGACATCACAATGGGAGTCGATTCCTAGCTTTAGCACACTTAGTAATCACCAAAAGATTTTAATATTAAAAGAACCTACATTCCTAACCTAGGCATATTCATTTAGATAACCAACCTTTCCCTCTGCACCCAGTGAGGAAGGAAAGCAGAATCTGGTTAAAAATCACAGTGATGTAGGATGAGGTCAGCATTAGCAGCATTAGAACTGAAAAATTTCAAGCATTTGTCTTGTTGGCATTTATATCGAAGTTTGTTTGCCATTTGCATTTCTTTGTATTTCACTGTGAGTCTAGGATTAAAATGCACACTGAAACTCAGCTGAATTCATAAAGCATCCACTATAAAAATTCATGCTCAGTCAGAAACTTTGCAAAATTTTAATGAAGCCATAACTAAATTCAAAGTTGAGTTAGCTGTGCTTTGTTATTTTGTAATGAAAGTTCTGCACAGCCCTGCTCAAATGGAGAGGACTGCTGCTGCTCCTGTGATTAGTAAACACGGGAGACACGCTGAGCCAATGTCTCCCTGCGGCATTCTCACTGAAGTCAAAGTCACCCTCGAGATGAATTTGACCTGTTGAACTCAGTGTTTTTAGAACTAATAGCATAATTTCTTCAACATACAGCTACAAGGGAGAAGACTCACAACTTGAAGGCCGAGTTGCATGAATTCAGTTTAACGGAGTAGAGAAAAGGTATGGAAGACAAATCTGCCACAAACCAGATTAAATTCTGATTTTCTGAAACATTAGCTGAAACCCCCCTACATGGTACCTGCTTAATCTGAGGCAGGATCAGAAGACAGGACAAGGACAAGTGTTTATACAGGTTGCCCATGAAAATTTCCATGAATCACATCTTGAATTTTCACTAACTTTTTTGTTGTTACTGCAAGGTCATAAAACAAATGTTTTTGAGGCTGTGGAACATTTTTTGTGGGAAATTATTTATTCTTTGTTTTGATGACAAAAAAATTGGTGCTGTGTTTTTAAATTGGTTTAAGTTGAGCAACTTACTCTTCTCTCAACCTTAATTTTTCAGCTAAAGAGCTAAACCAACATAATTAGTAAATTATATAAAAGCTAGGTTATATACCATTGTTGGGTTTTTCTAATGCAAATGATCATATTTTGAACATTCCAGTTTGAACTATTATCATTAGGATTTTTTAGTTGATATATCATCAGTAATTTTCCTGTGGGATTTCTCTGGCAGCAGAGCCACAGCATTTTTAGTACTAATACCTGCAGATCTTTAAATACACGTATGGCAAAAGAACATGGAGGCTATCTTTTCTTAGTAAAGCTTCACTAAATCCACAATCCAAATGGAATGTGCATTTGGAATATCTGTCAGCAATGAAAGTGAGTTTTTTGTAAATGCTATCTCTGAAATACAACTATTGCCTTGAAGAAAAAGATTATTTATTTTAAAAAAATTAAATAAAGAAACCACCAAATAAACAAAAAATGTGTTAAAGTCTCAAAGAAGACCCAGAAAGATGACATTTCCATATTTTTTAGATATTCATCTCTCATATCAAGGTCATATAAAAGTCATGCACTAACACTTTCTAATTTTCATCCTTTGAGTACAATTAGCCTGTTTTTTTCAGTAGTGTTAACACCATAAGTAGTCACAGAAAATAGGTGTGTTTTCTTGAAGTGCCAGTCATGAGACAGTAAAGCCTGTAAAGACTGGGAAAAGTACACAAAGGTGTTTCGTTTTCAGCTCATACTATGTTTTATGGTTTCATCAAAATTACTTCTGTACAACCTTCTAGGAATACTGGAATGGCAGAACTTAAAAACGTTAGTGCTGAGTTAGAAAACCTGGCCAGCCTAAGGGAAACCTTCAGGACAAAATAGATAAAGCTATTCAGTAAATACTTGTATCTAGAGACAAAGAGAATCAACAGCAATTAAAACTGGCATGACTGAACAAGAATGCTTGAAAACATGACCTTGAATTTCCTTTATGTTTGCTGGAATTTTTTGGCCAGGATGAAAGAGTGTGTGTTATTTTGCTGCATCCCATGGTATCCTGGAGAAAAAGCAGATGTGACAGACCATAAACATCTGGCAAGGATAGAACAACCAGCGTTTTTTAGTGTGTAGGATGGACAAATGGAATAAAGAGGCCCTGCCAATTTACAGAAGTTACCCTTTTACTGTATATGGGATAGTCATATCAATATCTTACTCCTTACTTTCATTAGTTGTTTCTACTGCACGTATTCTGGAGTTAAACTCCATTGATCTGCATATATCCATCAGACCAGGAGTGCTATTTTCCACTTCTTGTACTGGATGGACCACTGTGCCTTGATATTGCAGAGGAAATCAAATGCAGCCCAGCTCTCAACATTGGTTCAGGCAATTCAAATGTGTCCCTCTTATAAAGCATAGTCCATGATTAAGTCAGTAGTGTGAGACTTACTAATGACTGTGTATGATAAAATAAAAATAAATATAACATGTGTGTTGTTTCTGTGTACATAGAAAAGACAGTTTAAAGACAGTTTAGAAAATATTATAATTCACTTTCAGAAGCAGGTTAATGAGGGTAACAAACTGGTTGGTTTTTTAAGGCCTTTCTAGCACATTTGCATTGCTTTTAAGCCACAAAAATGGTAATCTTCTGCAGAGGAGAAAAAAAAGTGACTTTACAAAGGGACACATAATCATAGTGTTATTTTATGAAACTATATTACATTGTAATCAACTGGAAGAGCTAGCAGGTTTTAATGCCAAGTGTGTTTTCTTATGATAAACACTTGTCAATATAACACTATCTTGTGCCTGCTATATCTTGTTTCCACCATGACCTTTCAAACCACATGCATGTTCTTTTCTCTCCCTCTGAGAAAACCTTAACAACATTCTAATCATCATGAAGAGCAATTAACTGTCTTCAACCAGCTGTGCTACTCAGCTCATCTGGGAATGGGAAAAAACCTGCTCCTTAGTGCAGATCCGCTTACCCAGGCATGGCAAACAAGGCTAGTGCAGAGCAGTTCTAAATATGAAATACTGGCACTTTTCACCAAGTTTGGAAGCTTTGGGTGAAGAGCAATGGTATCTCTTCTAGTAAAGGCAAGCCTCATTCCTGCTTGCTCTACAGTCTCTGTAAGATTATGTATTAGTTTTAATAATGTGCTTTTTAAAGGTCAGCATTTGAGGAACAGCACTTATTTGTTGACATCACTGCAGAAAGCAGCCTTACCCTCACTGAGCAAAACTTTGTGGCAGAAGTATTTTATGATCACTGAAGAAAGAGCAATAGTTTCTTGAATGTGCAGTTGCTGAAAGGGCACTGCAGAGACTTTCAGAAACAATAGCTGGAATTTAATTATATCGAGATGTATTTGGCTTCTTTCTTTCTACAAATCTGGGACTAAACTGTGTTATGTATCAGTCCTAAAGCTTTTGCAATTTTTTGTCTATTAGCAAATGAAACAATAGTTAACATAGAGCAAGTAAAATTAATCTGTATACAGAATGCTTTCATAAATAAAAAGATGGAGGCAAAATTAGTGGCTAACATATGATAACTTTTTTTTTGAGCTGCAAAATAGGATAAAAAACTCAGGAAGACCATATGCTCTTTCCTGAAATCATCAGGGATTTTGCTCTGTATCACTGGAAGTACGCATAAAAGAGGTGTACCTTCAATTTTAACATGTGTGTACTTCAAACAAGAGAAGTAATTTTTGTTTGTTTATGTAGTCATTTTAATGGCTGCTCCTAACTGTCTTGCAGATTGCTCAGAAATTAATCTAGCTAAACAAAATGTCTATGGTATGCCTAATGAAAATTCAAATATAATCAATTTATAATGGGGCAGATCCTACAGAAACTTTTTGGAGTTCCTTGAAAAATGCAATCATATTTTGTTTTGGTTTTTTTTCTCATTATTTTTATATATATACTACTAGAAAAAAAAATGTGATTAACACAATTTTCAAAAATATCTGAATTATGATTTTGTGAACCAGAATTAAACACCTGATGGAACTGCTGACTGCTTTCCTTCAAGTCTGAACCTTTGTCAAATTGCTGATTTTTTAAAACTCAGATCTTTGTTTATCCTCCTGCTATATGTTTTCTAAACATTACTCTTTTTACTGACATTTTCTCAGAAGTAAACCACACATTATAACCCATTCTAATGTGGAAATCTAGGTACCTGCCATTTAGTTCTTGGAAAACTCAGCTCACTTTTCTTTAGCAGCCTAACCATGAGTTTAAACACAGACATATCCAGTGGTTTTTAGTTCAATCCAACCCTTTGTGTGCAGGCATTGGAGCAGGAGGCCAGATGCAAAGTACTCACCACGTGTCAGAATCCACCTTCCATTAACTACTGAAGAACAAACTGCATGACAACTAAATTAAGAATAAGATTAGCAGTAGATAAGCTAAAAAAAAGTCTTAGTACAACTTCCAATGAGATTTCAATTTACGGGATCTCCAAATAAACAATTTTTAAAAACTGGGAAATAAAGCAAATTAAAAAAAAAAAAAAAAGAAAAAAATGAGGCATGGTTTAATGACTCATAGTTTAATGCCTCAAGGAAGCAGTAAGACCCACAGCATATTATATGTGGTGCACTGAGAAAATCTATTTTTATTATATGGGGAACTAAGAGTAATGGTTACTAGAGAAGTTATTCAATTGTTTAAAGGGAGGGTGGTAGGTCAGTTGCTTATAATTTTGCTATATTGAAAAAGTTGAAGAATTTTTTAAAAAAGAATTTTTAAAAAAATACTTGACTGGATTTTATTGGGAATATTTTTAGTGAAAATAGCAGAGCTGCTTCTGAGACAAATGGATTTTCAGCAATATCTACTAGGACACCTGAGTTGGACAGAGCCAACAGCATGAAAGAACCACTGATAGCCAGAGGACAAACTCTGTCTCCTTGAACAAATGGAACATATACCACTTAGCAAGGTTTAGGAGGCTTGAGCAGAAAGCACCATATCCCTGCATGCTGTGGGGAACAGCTCTCCCTCTCAGTGGATGAAGTGTAAGAGCCATCTGCTTGGCCAAGTGAGCTGAAGGCCTGTAGAGGAAATGGCTCAGGTTAGAGAGCCATGGCTATGTGACTGTGAGCTGGAACAATCCATATCCTGTGTGGGACAGGGACACGCTCACTGAGGAGACATGAGCACAGCTGAGGATGAGATGAAGCCTATGGACAGTCAGCTGCACAAAATCCACAGGCTGGTGCTGGTAGAAATGAAAGGTTTCTTGATTGTATGTACCTAACATCCCTACTCCAAGACAGTGTTCCGATAAAAATCCTAGAATCTTTTGGATTTGAGGCCTTTGTGTGCAAGAGCCTATATTTTTATTTCCCTCATGGACAGGCAAATCTCAGTCTGCCTTTTAGGCAGGTGAGGAAATGGGACTTGACTGTGTGAAGGAGGCTACACTAGAACACCTCGGTGTGAGCAGAAACAAGTCTTGTTGGTGCTTTTCCTCTGAATCTTTATCACATTCAGTAAATCATTCTAAATATCAGCCCATCACATTAACACAAAGCAAAACAGTGTTTGGTTCTCAGAAGCCTTGTACAGAGAAAGATTCTGTGGCCTGAAACAGAAATAGGTCTGTAAAATCCCAAACTGAGACAGGCAATACATTTGCCAGGGCTTGGCAGATGGCAGTGTACTTCTGCCCTTATGGAGCCTGGGTAATTACAGACTTTGCATATAGCTCATGGTTTGGGATAATGCAGAAATCTGTAAAATAAAGGTGGAATAAATTGTTTTGCTGTTGATTTAGAAAAGTGAATGTGAAATCTTCAGAAAAAAAATGTGGAAGATCCAGTTCCTTGGTTACAAAACAAAGTCTCTGGATGAAGACCTGTTCTGCTTTTTTGGGGGGCCTGGATGATCCTCTTTCAAAAGTTTATGGATTTCATTCTGGCTCAGGATATTGTCCATGAACATCTGGCCCCTTAGACAAGGATGCAGTCTGTACCTAAAATGATGAGTATCCATTGTAATGGCAGTAAGCATAGAGCTGCTATCTGTGAAGCACAGCTCTCACTGTCAACATGATTAATGTGCTGCTCTTCTTTGTGAGATAGCTCTTTTCTGACTCAGTTGCTGACTTGTATCATTGTGCAATCTTGAAAACAAAAAAAAAAAAAGGTGGGCAGTTTTATTTCGTTTTATTTCTGGGTGTTGTGAGACTAATTTAGACAGATTATTAGGAACCCTATTTCCACCCTAGCTCCTCTGACATTAAAATTCATTAGGATCCGGAAAACAATAGTTTAGAAAGTGGCCCAAGGAAAAAATCTTTTTGATGCTCAAAGAGAAATTATGTACCCTCTACACAATGAATTGTTTAAATGGACATACACAGAAGAGAAGTATCAAGAAATATCAAGAAGCTGTTTTCATGCTGCTGGGAGGAGTACTGAACACATCCTTGTTAGAGCATGAGGAGGAAATACTCAGCAATTGAGAAAGCCTAGTAGGAAATGACCTATTTAGTTACTGAAATTCAAGCAGCATCTCCTGATCAATTACATTGTTCATTGATCATGGATTATGCATTGCTTTCAGGAATTTCTTCAGCAAAGAGAAAAAATGGTAGATTTCTAAAATGCAATCCATTGTTTCAGATATGTCTCAGCATGATCTGCAAAGGGAATTTTGAGGCAGACTGAAACAACCTATCATAGAATCATAGAATGGCCTGGGCTGGAAGGGACCTTAAAGGTCATCTAGCTCCTCCTCCCCTGCTATGGGCAAGGACACTTTCCACTAGACCAGGTTGCTCAGGGCCCAATAAAATCTGGCCTTAAGCACTTCCAGGACTGGGGCACCCACAGCTTCTCTGGAAAACCTATTCCAGTGCCTCACCACTCTCACAGTAAAGAATTTCTTCCTAATATCTTATCTAAACCCACTCTCTTTCAGTTTGAAGCCATTCCCCCTTGCCCAGTCACTCTGTAGATAGTCTCTCTTCATCTTTCTTGGAGGCTCTCTTCAGGTACTGGAAGGATGCAATTATGTCACCCCAAAGCCTTCTCCTCTCCAGGCTGAGGAGAGGAGAAGGCTTTGGGGTGACAAAATTGCATCCTTTCTCAGCCTTTCTCCACAGGAGAGGTGCTCCTTCTCTCTAAACAACTTGGTGACCTCCTCCAGACTTGCTCCAACAGGTCCATGTCCTTCCTGTGCTGGGGACCCCAGAGCTGGATGCAGCCCTGCAGATGGGGTCTCACCAAAGAGAAGCAGAGGGGCAGAATGCCCTCCCTCACCTGCTGGCCAGACTATGTCGAGATACAAGGTACCATGCTGATGGGATCTAAAGCCTGAATTTCCCAGGCAGATTCAGATATTAAGTGCAGTGCACATAACTGGAAAGATACAACCAAAAGGAAGTTGTGGCTTCATGTGAGAAGTCTCACTGAAGGCAGAACAGGCACTTGGCCTGGATAAAATCTTAGCCTGTGGCTCCCTAAGACAGAGTTTAATTCTTGGTCCAACTGAAGACAAACAGAATGACAAAACTCTCTGTTCTGCACCGCATCATTTCATGGCTTTTGGCTCATCTAGGGTGGACCAATATCTGTAAGTAAGAAAGAGAAGAAACATATACTTGAGGCAAGGCTGAACATGTATCAGACCTAATCCTTTACAGCATGCAAACAGATTGGCTTTTCATGTTGAAAGCAGTCACCTCTATTGGGTACTTTTGTATGGATTAGTGTTTGAGAAACTAAGGATGCTGATGATCTGGATTTATTTTTTTATTTTTAGAATGTATCTGGTTTGTATCACCTTGGGGTTTTGCTCATTGATTGATGAGATTTGCTTAGGGGGAAGGAAAAACTGTAATAAGATTGCAAGTGCAGAAGAACTGACTGTTCACACTGTGCACAGTCACAGAACACTGACTGTTCACAGTGTGCAAAAAAGTGCTAAAGCAGAAGAACAGTATTGCTAAGGGAGGACAACAGAAAATTGATAGAAAAATAAAGAAATTGACCGAGGATAGTGTTACTTGGTAGGACCTGAGAGAGTAAAGGTCTTTTTAACTTAGCAGTTGAGGTAGGACCATGTATATGACCCATGAGATAGGTCCACTTTGTGCAAAAATAAGTGTGCAGAGATGATTTGCAATAGGATCTGTGTATGCAAAAGCATGTCGGGGCTTCTTTGCTGTTGCAGTCTAACAAAAGCTTTATAGGAGATAATTTAACCAATGTTTCCTTCAAGCTGACAGCTGGTTTGCTTTCCCTTGAGGCTATGATACATTACTTTTTTTCTCTTCTTGAGTCCTGTCAAAAAAAAAGCCAAAACACGTAAAACCTAAGTTGCTTGTGTTGTTACTTGAAGTCCTTTCCTTTTCATTCTTTTCTTGTCTCCAATGGGAAATTACAAGTAACAATACCCTTTTACAGGATTAAAAACAAGATTATGAATTAATAAAATCTTTAAAGGAAGCTAATTTCTTACTTCAACAGTGACTTACCTTTATCATCTCTGCTGATGTCATATTTAAAGTCTCTGAGAAAGATATAGCTAGCTTTTTTCTGAAGAAGTACCAGTCCATGGACATCTATGTAATGTTAACTTTATCAACAGTTGTCACAATTGGTGGATTCCTCAAAATAAACACAATAAATGTCATATAAATGTAGCTTATTTCACAGTACTTTTATGCAGTAACTAGTTCTTGCACCTATTCTTGTGACTTAAGCATCCTCAAAAGTACCAAATGAATGAATTCATTTTGCTTGTCAGACAGAAGTACTCCTATTGCTTTTCCACGATTTTAAAGAACCTGAAAGTGCAGTCTAAGCACCTAGAAAGAAGAAGAAACATCAATTGAATAAAAAAAAAGAAAAGAAAATGTTTCTTAATATGTAAAAATAGAAAATCATAATCTCTATCGAGATCTTTGACATTTACCTTTTTTTTTCTTTACACAATTTAAAACATTTTCTTTGGACTCTGTAAGGACTTTAGCAGTGTACACCACAATATCCCTCTTTCTAAATTGGAGCGAGAGATGGATGGGCTGTCCAGTGGATAAGGAATTTGTTGTATGGTCACATGCAGAGGGCAGCTCAATGTCTACATGCGACATCAGTGACAAGAGATGTCCCTCAGGGGTCTGCATTGAGACCAAAACTGTTTCATAAGTGGCACAGATGAAGGGATCGAGGGCACCCTCAGCATGCTTGAAGGTGACACCAAGCTGAGTGATGGGCTGGAGCACCTGAAGAATGGGATGCCATCCACAGGGTCCTGGACAAGCTTGAGAAGCGGCCCATGGGAATCTCATAATGTTCAGTAAGGTCAAGTGCAAGGTGCTGCACCTGGGTCAGGGCAGTCCTGGTTATCAGTCCAGGCTGGGGGATGAACAGATCCACAGCAGCTCTGCCAAGAAGGACTTGGGAGTGCTCGTGGATGCAAAGCTGGATGTGAGCTGGCAATGTGCACTTGCAGACCCATATCCTGGGCTGCTTAAAAAGCAGCATGGCTGGCAGGTTCAGGGAGGTGACCCATCTCTTCTGCTTCATTGTGGTGAGACCCCAGTTGGAGTTCTGCTTTCAGTCTGGGGTCCTCAGCCCAGAACTGAGATATGGGAGATGCCTCTATTATTGAGTGCTTAATATCCTATTTCTGCTCAAAATAATGGCACAGGTTAATTAATCCATGGTTGAAAATGCTTGATCTAAGTTTTCTGACTGTGCTCTGTGAAAGTATAAGATTACTTAAGGACTCAAATACATCTGGAAAACGCTTTTAAAAGTTGTGCACTGTCTCTCCACAGCTAATTTTTTTGTTCTCAATACTTAAATTCTTGTCCTGGTAATGTCCTTCCAAGAGGCATCATACCAAAAGGTGCTATTTATATATCCAGATTATTTGGCTGTGAAAGTCACAGCTAAAAGCTACAATTGTAAGGACGCAAAAGCTTGACAGTGCGAACTGCAAGCAAAGTAAGGCTCAAACCCAAGCACCCACTTTGGCATATGCAGAGCAGCATGCCCTTATTTAGCTTTGAGTACCAAGCATCACTTTGGGTGCTGCATCCTGGGTCAGGTAGTCTTGAGAAGGGAGGGTGCATCTTGCATGAGAGCACATGAGAACTGGAAGGACAGAAACATCCCATGTGGGGAAGGAGAATTTATTCAGAGATGTTCACAGAGTGGGATCCTGATGGAAAACTAGCTTTCACATCAGTTAAAATAACCTATCAATAATAGAAATTAACCTGCTCTTTCTACTGCCATCTGAACATACTAACATCTCTTGAGCCACTGCTTTTTTCCACAGAAATGCTACTCTCTTGTTTCACCACCAAATTTTATTTTTTTAAAAGGGCTAAATTTCTCTGGCAAACTTCTTTAAACATAAATTCAATTTCTGTTCTAATTCCTTAAGATTCCTTAAGACCCATTCTTTAATGAGCACACAGACCTTTTCAGGGTATATGACTTGGGAATTCTTAAAACATCATCATAACATTGAGTTACATCGCCAATAAGGTTTCTGTAAAAACAAAATGCATTATACTCCTGGTCTGGATTGAATGTGACACTAATTGCAGACACTATTGCTTCTGGCTCATTGCCTCAGGGTGCTGTTGTTTTAAAAAGTGATCTCAAAAGACAGTAGTGTCTTCAGATTGGGGAAACTGGGATTTGAATTCCTGGTAGAAGACTGACTATCCTTTGGAATTCTTATTCTAAAGAGGAATAGAAGATGTCTCAAAGTAATCCTAAAAGGAGACTACAATTAATAGTGGCTCAACAACCTCAAAAGAAGTTTAAAAAAATAGTTCCAAAAATGTCAGAAATTCTCAGTTATCACAAAAAAGTAAAACTGTCAATGATATATTTGTTGTAGAAACCTGAAATGAGACTTTAGCAAACTAACAATTTTATATTAAAATTTTATATTTATATTAAAAGTAACCCTCTATCATCTTTTCTAACTTTTTAATAATCCTTTTGACTTATACTGAGATTTCCAGTCAAGGCTAGCCAACTCTACAGATATCACTCATTATTTGTATTACTGTGTATATGACTGTGTACATCCATGTATTTATGTACATGAACATATATAAACATTTATATAGATATATGTATAGTCATATGCATTTGTGTAAAAACTCACACACAAAGGGTATCCAAACACTCTGGGCCTATAGGCCACAGTTAACCCTTAGAGTTATCAGCCACCTGTATTTTATATTTTTAACAAAAACAATCATGAATATTACTGCTTAATAAAGAATCATGGACACATTGTAGCCTGCTAATCCCTGCCCTCACAAAACAAGTACTACAGTCTGTGTTTTAAAGCATTGCAATATGACTGAGTGGGAATTAGGAATTGATTTATAATTACGAGGCAATTCAGAAAGTTGGTGCCATTTAGCGACTTGACTAAATTTAGGACATATGTATTGTTTTCTGTACAAAACTCTGGACAAATCACTTCCTTGTCTTTCATCTGATAGTGATTTTGATCCCTTTCACAAAGTGGTTTGAAATCTACTAAACACTGAATAAGCATTATTTAGAGATAAATTGGTACCCAGATGTTTTGGAAGACAGAGAGACTATATTGCATAATAGACACAATAACCATGTCTCCTTTTTCCACCTCCAAGTCTTCCTATTTAAACTTGTCTGTGGTTTCCCCTCAAAAGCTCAGAAAAAAGAGATTCTAAATTCTCCAGATCAAGTTTCATGAGCTGCACACATTTAAAATGAAGCAAATTAAGTATGTTCTAAAAAGGGGTTTTAGCACCAGCATTCAAGATGAATTGCTAAACTTCCCTCTGTAATGTTGACTGTAGATCAATAAGGGTTCTTGAGCACTAGAAATGCATAAATAACTTGGCAGAATAAGCCTCATGTAATTATGAAAAAAATCCCATATTTTTAATCAAAATTTGGTGTGATAAAATATTTTGAAATAGAGATATTTTTAAAAATTCATTGAAAAGCCGTTGTAAAATTGTGGCATTTGTCAATAGCATGTCTTCCTCCTTCTCCCAGGCCAGAAGTAGTCTAGAGATTATGATATTTAGTTCTTAAAAGTTTATCCAAGCACATTTTCACAACAATTTATTGCAGTACCTTTCAACTAAACACAATGGACATAAATATTTCAAGCACCTTAGTATAAATATGTGGGGTTTGGACAGTAATTGTTGTCTGTTGTGGACATTGTTATTTTCACTCTTCCAGGAAATTATAGATACTCACCTTCAAAAAATTAAAAGTTCCATAAATGGACAGTAATTCTATTGTCAAACTGAATAGCCATGTTACTATTAGAAAAAAAAAAAGTAATTCTAATTTTGCTCTGTGACATAATATTTCTTCTCAATACATCCAGAAATAAATCTAAAATTTCAAACAATAAATGGTAAATTGAATTTCATAAGTAGAAACCATAACAAATCCATCTAATAACAATTGTTCAGCAATAAAAACTAATGGAAAAAAATTTAAAAATGCAAAAGGCAATATGGCTGGCAGTCACTGAGATCTGAGATCTGCATTTTCATGCTCCTCTTGACAAATTCGGCCCTAAACAAAAGTATACAAAAATCAGGACAAAAGAAAAAAGCACAAAGAGAAAGGATACCTAATATAAAATAGCTGTACTGACTGAGAGCAAAGGTCCACCTGACCAGTTTTTCCCTAAAGGAAGCTTAGGGATCCACCGTAAGAGAGCAAATATAATTCTACTAGCATTTTCCCACTTTCTGAGAATAGCTCACATAGGGATGCTAAGACTGTATGCACAGTTCTTCATTTAACAGCCTTCATCCAAATGGGTATGATTTCCCTTTGGTATTTTTGGCATGCAACAGACAATAAGCTATAAAAATAAGTTCCACAGCATAGATATGCTCTCAGTGAAAAGGTATTATCTTCTGTTTACTCTACAGGCTTTGGCTGGTGTTTTTATTGTCTACTCCTAGTCCTTGTTATGAGAACTAGACAATAATTATTTCATGAGCTGTATGGAGCAGGTGAACAAGAACTTAAAGACCTTCACTGTGTCTCTCCTTAGGAATCTCTTTTTAAAGACATGGAGTCCAAGGCTGTTTAGCTGAGCTTAGGCTGCATTCCTGAACAGTTGAAATGCATGGGATCAACACCAGCATGTTCTGGGAAATGTTACATGGCTTCCTCAGCTATGTGCTACTTGTCTTTTCCTGCTTGGGATCCTAAAGCAATAATGAAAAAGTACACCATCTTCCACTGTTGTTTAAGAAAGCCTTTGAGAGTCACTTTGATACAAAAGAAATTGAAGTTTTGTGCCTCTTCTCTATTGTGACCTCATTTTCTCTGCACCTTTGGCAATATATGAAGTTGCAATAATAATAAATATGCTCTCCTCAAAAGTCTTCCAAAAGCCTGCTTTTTCAGCCTGATCTCAGTATTCAACTGCTTCCAGCTGACACCTAAATGGTCTTTTTTCTAAAGATAACTTTTAAGTATTGCTTTTCCTTTCACCATGCCAATTCTTCAATACCTGGAATGTAAAGTTCCACGGACATAGTAAAATCAGTACTTTCTGAAAACTGCTTGTGACATGAGAAAAACCAGCATCAGTGTGTTCTTATTTTTCTTCTAAAATATCTCATTAATGTTGCAGTCCATCCACTTGAGTTTTTCTAAACAATTTCATTAACTTTTACAAGCTAATTTTATTCTAAAGCCTTCAAAATCAAAGTAAAAGAAAACATATAAATTGGAGATGGAGTGATTTGTGTCTGGAATTCTCTTCTACTGGTGTTGTCCTTAGTGATCCTGCATTTTCCACTGACAAACAAAAAGAGGATAGGAGAAAATTATTAATCTTTTTCTTTCTTTTCTTTTTTTTCTTTTATTTTTAAGAAATGCTGAAATAAGTCTTTTTCTCTAATATAAATTTACAGCATGTCTGCTCCTGAGCTGCATATACCTCTATTTGTGTAGTTATACATTTTGAATCATAAATTAACCTGTTTGTGTAGAGGTTGCTGCCTGGTGCTATTTGAATTTGGCCCTCCAGAGGCACATTATTAAAAGTTTAGGTGAAGACACATTAACATTGATTTTCATTCAGTTTTGCTGAGCCATACACCAGTAATTAACATCCATTCATCAACTCTGGCACCTATCACAGTACGATGATAGTGCAGAAGCAAAATTTAAAAAAAAAAATCATTTTAGTATTTTAAAGTCAGCATGAAAGGTATATTCTTGGTCTCTCTTTTTACCATAAGAATATAGGATTTCTGTTTCTTTTTAATAAATTATCAAATATCTCAAAGCCAGATAAGGCCTTAAAAATATTACAGATCCTCATAGATTCCATGTAATTAACATTCAGTCATGCCTGTGAAAAAAAAAAAGAGCTTTAAAAGAGTATTTATAATATTGGAGAAAAGCATGTAGATATATATAATATGCAAGAATGGGTTCTTGCATATTTTAGCATTATGTTTGCCATCTTTTAGGTACTGGCCCTGTGGCATTTCAGCCTGACCTTCTTGGAACTTTCCAAGAATTTTATTCCCCCAGAGACTTCATAAGCGCATCTTCCATCTTCCCTGGGGAAGTGAAAAGAAGCTATGTGGTTATTTGCTAAATTGCCCAATGTCTGAGGGACACAGATATAAAGTGAAGAGAGAAAACACTATTTCTCACATTTTCTTTTTCTTTTTCCTATGTATTTAAATACATATGTATGTATATAAATATGTATATAAATTTCCTATGTATTTAAGTACATAGGGAAAATAAAATTTTATAAATGTTTCCTATTCATGTGTTAATTATTGACAAATTAAATGTAAACATAATAAATTTATGAAGTTTAACTGCACTCAATGATCTTAGAGGTCTTTTCCAACCTCAAGAAGTCTATGATTTTAGGTGGCAGAGATACTTCAGCTTGTGAGTGGAAAATACTTTCTCATTCTTCCCTAAGTTTGTTCCTTAACTGAAGGGAAGACACCAAAAAAAGTGTATCTAGTTGTCACAAATACTATATCTAAGAGCCAAATAAATGGAGAAAAAGCTCAGGGTAACTGAAGTATTTTCCATCCATTTCATTCTTCAAACTTTAGACTCTAAAATAGTGATAGATTAACTTCCAGACATGATATGTCACTTTAAAATAGAAAATGCATTTTCTAAAGCATAAGAAAATGAAATTTTTAAACAAATGTTCACAAAAAAAAAAAATCCAGCTTATCTGATATAGTAAGAAAATCTAAAAACAATGCTGCAGATAGAGTGAAACCAGAGTTTTATATTCACAGGGTTCAGGGATCCTTAGGTGAAGTGTCTCCTTTGGATGCTATTTTTTAACTAAGGGATCAATAAAAAACTAGAAACACGCTAAACAAGTTGCTGAACTGGAGAGAGGTATCCGGGAACCAGGATCAAGAGAAAATGCCTAAAATAATGGTTCATATATCTGTAATGTGCATGTGAAACGTAATTGATGGCAGCTGGATGCAATCAGCATCATGCAACTTTGAACAATGGGTTCCTATGGACAGAAGTTTTAGGGGACTCACAGCCCTAGGACAAAATAAATATGTTTTGATTTGAAAGTAACTACCTAAAATATTAGGAATCATGAGAATGAGTGTATGCATTTTGACTGCATGTAAAATTTGACTTGCTGCCCTCAGGTTTGGTGTAGGCCCTTGGTCAGATTTATCAAGTGAGTTTTTTATCCATCTGCCTTTATAAATAAATAAACAAATAAAAAAAATAAACATACACATATATGTATGTTAATCCACTATTACTTTATTAAACATTCCATGAGAACACAAACCAACCAAACACTGGCTGCACAAAACCAATGCAATGCAAACAGCAACATAATAACATGTGAAACCATTGATTTTTAATGATTGTCAAATTGATGCTAGCTAACCTGGAGAGCATACAAGAAATTGCAATCAAGGATAGACATGAGAGAGAAACATTACTCACTTAGAGGAAATATGGAAGGCCAAACCGCAGCTGAAGTTGAAATCGCCTAGTGACACAAGGAGTAACAAGAAGAAATTCTGTCAGTTTGCTCACAGAAAAAGGTTCAGAGCAAAAAGTTCAGAGGAAATGTGGCACTGTTGACAAAAGGGAGGAGACAGCTCAGTGATGGATGACACAGATAACACTGAAGTACTTGATGTTTTCCCCACCTCCCTACTTCAGTCCCTATAGGAAAAGCCTGAAACCAGATCACTGCATCAAGCCAGTCAAGCTTGGGAAGGAGCAGAGCAGTCAAGAGTGGAATTGTTTCAGGCTAGGGGCTACTTGAAGGATCCTGATGTACTAAAATCCCTGGACCTGGACGAGATTCATCTGAAACTGCTGAAGCACACAGCTGAGGTGACTGTAAAGCTGCTACTTACCTGTGGCCAAAAAAATTGAGGCAATCTGGAAAAGTCCCTTACAAATTACAAAAAGAAAAAGAAAATATTATGCCAAACATTATAAATGGTAGGAGAGACCATCTGGGAGTTACAGACTATTCAGATTCATCTCAGTCCCTAAAAACAGATTTTTAGAGGTTTTTTCTAAATAGTTGTGTAGCTCAGATAGAGGTGTAGCTGTAGCTCAGACAGAGGTGGTTTTTCTTTTCAGAGGACCTGGTTTGGGGCTGTATTTTGGATTTGTGACCAAAATAGTGTTGATAATACAGGGATGTTTTTGTTAGGGCTTGAGCAGTGCTTACACAGCATCAAGGTATTTTCTGTGACTCTCCCTACCCCACCAGTGAGGAGGCTGGGGGTAGACAAGAAATTGAGAGGAGACACGGCCAGGACATCTGATCCTAAATGACCAAATAGTTATCCCACACCATATGGTGTCATGTTCAGCATATAAAGATGGGGGAGCATATAAAGATGAGGGGCCCCCAGCTCAGGGACTGACTAGACTTTGGTCAGTTGGTGGTGAAAACTGTTTTCACTTGCATGACTTGTCTTTCTTGGGTTCTATTTTCTCTCTGTTATTTTTTTCATTTTCCTTACAATATTGTTGTTGTTTTTAAACTTTCTTCATCTCAACCCACAGGTTTTCTCGTTTTTTTACTCTTCTTATTCTCTTCCCCATCCTGCACTGGGCAGAGTGAGTGAACGACTGCATGGTGCTTCATTGCTGTCTTGGGTTAAACATAAAGGACAAGTAAGTAGCAAAGGTTTACTAAGGACTGATAATGCTTATTATCTCAATTATCTTCAGGGATAAAGTAACTACCAATATGAGTGAAGGGGTAATAGTGGATGTAACACACCTTAACTTTGCTGAAGCTTTGGAAATCTCTCAGAGCACTCTAACCTGTAAGTTACAGGTTGTATGAATGCACTTTTAGGTAGGCTTAATATTGGCTCGACTTTGGTGCTCACAGGGTAGGAATCAGGCATGTAATGTCCAGTTAATCTGGTAATGAGCACAAGACCTAGGTGGGGTGACAATGGCTCCACAACTGTTTGGTGTCTTTGTCAACAACCTCAGCCATGAGAAAATAATTCTCAGTAAACCTATAGAAGATATTAAATTTGGTTTACACAATCAGTATTAAAGCTTCAATTGATCTTAAGATGCTGGAGAACTAGGCCAAAAGGATGTCCATGCAGCTCACGCATGAGTAGTTCAATGTCGTTTCCAGAGCAGAATAATTCAGTACAGCTATGAGATAGATGACCAAGTGGCCATGCAGGTGTAGTAAATCCCGGGCTGGAATCCCTGGAATCTAAGGTCCCCGTGTGTTCTCATCACATAGGAGGTAAACTACATACTGGGTTAAGTAAGGAGAATTTTCTCTACTAGAAAGGATCAAAGGAACTTATTATTCACTTCTACTGCATGCTGCCACATCTCAGCTATTGCATCCAGCTTTTGGTCCCCCTATTCAGGGCTGACGTGGAGGAACTGGAAAGGGTCTATCAGAAAGGACATCTATGAAGAAAGGCTGAAAGAGCTGGGGGTGTTCTTAAATATGGAGAAGAGAAGTGGAGACCTTTGGGGAGATCTCATTGGGCCTCCCAGTACCTTAAGAGGGCTTATAAGAAAGAAAGGAGAGGGAGGACTTTTCATATAAGAAGATAGCGACAGGACGAGGGGAATGGCTTTAGAATGAAAGACACCAGGTATAAATTAGATGTTACAAGAAATTCTTTACCCAGAGGGAGTTGAGGCACTGGAACAGGTTGCCCAGAGAACTCGTAGATGCCCAATTCCTGGCAGTGCTTGAGGCCAGGTCAGATGGGGCCCCAAGCAACCTGGTCTAGAGGATGGCATCCCTGCCTACTGCAGGGGGTTGGAACTAGATGATCTTTAAGGTCCTTTGCAACCCAAACCATTCTGTGATTTATTCTATACCTGGACTTGCTGACTGGCAACAACCTCAAACTACAGGTTGGAAGGCTCAAGCAGGGCATTATGAATACATTTTTCAGCACTGGAATGCTGGAAAATGGTGGTTTAGCACAGCACTAAGATTACACAGAGGAGTTATGGATTCTCTTCTCATGAAGGTTTTTAGGATATGATACTCCTGCTCTTAGTAGGACGTTGAATGAAATAATTTAAAGATCCTTCCAATGATTCCCTTGTTCTAAATCTAATTTCCTGCTTTCTAATGCACTGGAGTTTTATACTGTTTCCATGTTCTTAAGCATGGAGAAAATGTACTTTGATTTATATCTATGCAGATAGTGTTGTAGTCTGGGATGTTGGAGGTCTACATTTATTTTGAAGAAACAAGAAAAAGTGATGAAGTTAGAGCTGATTTGCTGTTCATCTAAGTAAGATGGTGTGTATTGCTGTTAGAAAGACTCTGACATGAATTTGGGTAAGAAAATAGGTTTTTGTGTCTTTGCTTCCTCCAGTTCAGGGATCAGGATCACCTTGGCACAACTATGTAGTAACCAAAAGAGCTATGGATGTTCTTATCAGTTAGATCTCAGTAAGTAGAAACTGTCAAATAGTGGACTGCAGAGAAGTGTTCTATATTACCAGCCACTACAAGAACACTTTGAGTTATAAATATCCATAAGCTTTAATGGAGAAGAGAACTGTGCCTGTCAGCAGAAAAAAAATACTATCAACCTGCGATGCCCTACACAAATAATGTCAAACTTGGGGCACGATGCAGATTAAGGTGCACTTTAAGCCATCTACTAAATGGAGTATTAGCTGGAAACTGGATTTCACCATCAATGAAACATAATTTAATATATCTGAAGGCCAGTATTGGTTCACCTATCTCAGCTGCAATTGCAGTGAAGAAGAAAAGTCCTTCTTACTGTAAGAAAGTACTCTCTTTTCTATTACTGATCTCAACAGTGAGTTTTGATCCTGATTGTGTTCGATGGCAGCATCATGAAAGGAAAATGTTTTTAGCCTTGAACACAAGCACACTCCTTGCTTCTCTGAGTATAATACCATTGTATCTCAGTGGAGGATGAGCAATGCTTTCCTAACTTGCTGCCTTAGAGTAGAAAAGGGTGTATTTAATTTGACATGAACATCTGATAGAAAATGTTAATCTGGGATTATCTACCCAGGTAGATAATCCAGGTTTATGATATTATAATCTAATCTAATCTAATCTAATTTCTGATGATATTTTGCAATTTGGCCTTTAGCAAGATATTGGCCTTGCTCACATATGTTAGGTTTAACCTACCTTAGTACTGTAAATAGGCTTACAAGGCCTATGCACTTTTTATAATATCTTGAGACTTTAGAAACCAAAAATGCGAAGTATTTTAACAGGGCAGAAAAGATAAAAGGGAATGTGAGGACAATCTTTGAAAATTCACTCTATACATTTTTTTATGATTTCCATGACTGTTCATGATAGAGAGTTTCTTTGATTGCAGGCACTTTCACTTTTGATTTATATGTTCACCTTTGACTCAAAGACTCCCCAAAATCTGAGGCCTAAAGACAGGAATGAAAGAATAAAATGAAGGGCAAATGACTTAGAGGATACAAGGACAAAGTTAAGAAATTGCAGAGAAAATTGCCAATAATGAGAGCAGAGTTATGCAGAGTTTGGAAGTCATGAATGGGGATAATGAGAGGTTAATGAATAGATCATAATAGACGTTGTCCATAATGTAGGTGATTACTAGACCAGCATTTTGGATGAAGCTGATAAAGAAAAAAGCAAGGAAAGGCCAGTGATGAAGCATGCAAATGAAGCAACTGAAGATCAAGTTTAGACCATATTTTGCATTGATACCAAAGAAAATAAACTAATTTTAAAATAAAGAAATTAAGGAAATAAAAGGAACTAGAGAATTTTAAAAAGAAAAATATGTGGGGAGAGAAATATCTGTTGTATAAGCTTACAAAACTTCAAAGAAGAAAAATGAATAGGGAGCTTGGAAGAATGCTCAAGTCAAGAGTACAGCTCAAGACGGTTTGCCCTATTGCCACTAGGCTCTTATTTTCTAGCCAGCTATGTATTGCCTCTTGATTTCTTTAATCCTGAAGAAATCCTACACTTACACAATTAAAACTGGTTCAATATTTGGAGAATACTTACAGAAATTCTTCAGATGGCATTCCAGATCTATGCCTACAGATTAGCTTCCCAGTTGTCTCACCAAACTCTGATTATACTTCATATAACATATTGAACAGTACAAAAATACATGTAGTAAGTATTCTATATTTAATGCATATATTATACAAGTTAATAATATATGATATATGAAATCATTTAAAAACAAATATGTCTACAGATAACGTACGTGGAGTATGTAGTTCTTCTTCATGGAGTATGTCCATGGAATTAAATTAAAGACATGGAGTAATGTTGGTCCTAAATTAATACCACAGACATGAAGAAAAAGTGTGTTGGAAAGTTTTTTACAGCATATCAGGATGAAAATGTATCAAATGCACCCTTTGAGATCTTTGTGCAACAGGTGAGGTGTGGCAGTTGACTTGGTGTCAGTAATGCAGGATGTATGATAACATGGATTTAACAGAAAAATCTTATGGACATGAAAAGATCCTGGAGTATCTGACTTTATGTAGCAAGGTTTTGGTAGCAGGGTGGCTACAAGGGTGACTTTTGGGAGAAGCTGCCAGAAACTTCTCCCATGTACAAAAAGCCAACACCAGCTGTCTCCAAGAAGGATCCACCACACTGGCCAAGGCTGAGCCCACCAGCAGCAGTGGCAGCACCTCTGGGATAACATAGATAAGAAGTGGGGAAAAACTTCTTCACAACAGCAGCCACAGAGAGAACTGAGAACATGTAAGAGAAATAATCCTGCAGACATGAAGGTCAGTGCAGACATTCCCCTGCAGCCCATGGTGCAGCCCAAGGTGAGGCAGCTATGCCCCTGCAGGAGGTCCCTGGTGGAGCAGAGATCCACCTGTAGTCTGTGGAGGACCCCATGGGAAACCCACACTGGAGCAGGCTTCTGACAGGACCTGTGGTCCATAGAGAGAGGAAGCCCCTCTGGAGCAGGCTTGCCATCAGGATTTGTGACCCCAGGCACCTATGCTGATGCAGTTTGTTCCTGAAGTACTGCGCCCTGTGGAAGGGACATGCACTGGAACAGTTTGTGAAGAACTACAATCCACAGGAAGGACTTACCCTGGAGGACTTTCCTGTAGCAGGGACCCCACACTGCAGCAAGGGGAGTGTGAAAGGAGGAATGAGCAGCACAACCTGTAATGAACTGACCACAACCCCCGTTCCCCATTCCCCTACACCTCTTGTGGGAAGTAGAGAAATCTGAGTGAAGCTGAGCCCAGAAAGAGGGATGAGAAGGGAAGGTGCTTTTAGATTTGGTCTTACTCCTTCTTATCCTACCTCATTGTTAATTGTTGATAAACTAAATTCATTTCTCCAAGTCTGTTTTGCCCATTGCAGTGATCTCCCTATCCTTATTTCACCCCACAAGTCTTTTATTTTATTTTGTTCTCCCCAGTCCACAGTCCAGCTGAGAACCTTGGTGGGCCTGTGGTAGTTAGACATGGTCAACTCACCAGAGATACCAAGGATTTTTCTTATCTATTGTGAGTGAAAATAAGATGTGACTTTTGGGTTTTTTGTAAGTTATCCCTTGAACTGTTTTTCTCCTTTGCATTCTGTTGGTTATAAAAGAAGACCAGTTCAGCTCCAGGCTTCCAATGCTCTCTCCTTACTCCAACACATCTATCATCTTCCTAGGGATAAACATGGTGTGTACAAGGGTAGATAACAGCAGAGACCATTTCCTGGCATTTCCTCAGGGTTTTACATAAGAACATGGGAATCCTCTTGCTAAAACAGGTTGTCTAGGTCCATCACTCAGACTCTGAGGTCTAGCAACAAGTTTCCCACAGGAAGATGTGTGATTCAAACCGTGAGAAAAATGCTTCATTAAATGGCTCATGCCTATTCCCTGAGCCTGATTTCCTTAAGGCCTGAAATGTGAATTTTGATCTCCCTTTCAAAAATTCTATTGTTGTTAGTAAATATTCTGAGACTAGATTTTTCTTTTCCTGCTAGGCATATAAATATCTAACCACCATCTAAAACTTGCTCAACTATAACCTTCAACAACATTCTCTGACATTGATGAAAATTAAACGCTTGTTACAGAGTGAATGTTTTGTTTTAGTAGTATGAAATTTGCCCCCTCTTGAATTCATTGAACATCTCTCTTCTTGTGCTAGAAAACAAAAAATACAGTCACAAAAGGCTTAATGGATATTGGGAGGTATTCCTGCATTTGGAGCTGACTTAGAGATGAATAGTAGTTAAAAAAAAAAAAAAAAAAAGAGTTACAGGCTTTTCTACAGTTATCTATTTTCCCATTTAACTTCCAGTAACAAAGAGAAAAGGAGTACAAATTATACTGTACCACAACAGAATGATCAGTGACAAATGTCTGTCAGTAAGATTACCATTGCAGATAGAATATGTAAACATACGTTTCGAAACCAATTTTTCCTTATGCATTCTGTCTCATCACAAAGATGCCAACTGGATAGGCTCACTTTACACATAAGATGAGCATATTTAATAAAATGAGAGAGGAGAAATGATAACATTTTATTATCTTGTTTTAGAACACTTTCTTTGGTCCATTTTTCTGTGGAAATAGATTAAGCACAGTTAATCAAGGTCTGTCACTGGGTTCCAGTGGTGACTTTATACACTGCAAAATAAAAAGGACAAATGTAGCACAAAAGGAAGGCACATATGGAGTTGCTTGTGGTTTCTTACAGACTTCAAATAAAGAACAGATTTTTACAGACTTTTAATACAGAGAATCACAAAATCACACTATTTTGTCTCTTCAGCTATTTCTGAAAGCAAATAAAAATATTACAGCGCACATGGTGTTGCAAGTCCTTCAGCAAGGCAGGGCTCCCTACCACAAGAATCAGTACCATGGTATCACCCAGAGGAGATGATATTCTCCTGTTTTTTAATATCTTTTATTCATCATAGTACTCTAGAACTAAATTAGGTTCAAAACTTCTTTCATGTTTGGTTATTATAGCACACCTGTTAGTTTGCACATTGCCCTAGCAAAGCTGTACCAGCACAATGAAAAAACCGCACTGCAATAAGATAGTCATAAACTTGAGTCTAGAAGACTGCTACTGATGGAAATCCAATTTTTCTTTTACTTTAGAGGTTTAGCTTAATTACAATTTATTAATTACCTGGAAAACAATTACAGTGCTGTAGATGTAGAACCTCACAAGAAGTATCTACACAGAGACTTTTAGAGAAAGATGTCCTTTAGTAGTATATAGGTAACTTGGTTAAGTTAATTTTCTAGATTTCCTCAGTGGACCATGGAAAGAACTTGTCATGGTTTGATGCTGCTACAATGCCAGTGCCCCCATGAAAATATATGCTCCTTGGTGTCTGCTGTGAGACATGACCAGGAATAAGCAAAGCAGGCCCCCACTTAGAAATAAAGAAAAGAAAACTTTATTAAATAAACTACAACTATAATTAACAGGAAACACACAGGGAAAATGAAAACTTTCCAAAAACATTTCCTCCTCCCCCCACCAAATTTCCAATACATCTATACCCCAAATCACCAACTCTCAGTCCATCACCACCCTTCAGACAATCAATCCTCAGTTCATCAAGAGGAGAGGAGTCCTTCTTGTACCATGGGCTTCCCCTGGAAACACAGCTGAAGCCTCGTGTGTTTCTGTGTCACTTGTGGCACCGCCCGGAGTACATCTGCCGTCGTGACCTCTTCCTTTTCATGTCCAGTGCTCTCACCACTGAACACGGACCAGAACTGCTTCTAGCGTCGTCTTTTTAAGGATGCTTTGTCCCATTCCAAAAAGAGCATAGTCTCTCCTTTGGGACACCTGTCCCCACAGTCTCTCCTTTGGGACACCTGTCCCCCCGAAATTTCACCCCCTGGGGCCGAGGGGTACCAACACTGAACCCTCTTGGCTCTGAGCCATTGCCTCCCCCTGGATGCAGTCTCTGTGTCACAAGGAACATGGTTCTGTCCATGGCTATAACAAGAAGAGTCCAGCTAAGGCCATTCCATCATCTCTTCCCACCTAAGATTCTTCTCTACTCTTCCGCATCTTTCACTTGCCCAGACCTTCACACTTGCACATTTCCTTCTTCCATTTCATCTCTATCTCTCTTCTAGGAAAGGTTAATGTTTTGCAAAGTTTTCATTGTCCAAAAAAAGGGTTAAAAACTCGGGCTCTGCCTTCTCAGGAACTCCCACAGCGGTCGGACACCCGGACACCTTCTCGCTGCTTCCCCTCCACCCCCCCCCCCCCTTCTCCTTCCCAGTCGTGCTGCCGGCACAGGCCCATGTTTATCAAGTTTCAAGGTAGCACGGTCCCAAGCACAGGCTGTACTCTCTCTCTCTCTTGGGGTGGCTGCCCGATGTCTCCTGGTGCTTCTCCCACCCTTCCATCCTTGGGCCCTCTTCACCTCCCCTCTGGGTCCAAGCCCCGGCCTACCTCACCCGACTGCATGGCTCCCCTGCCCCGCCCAGCAGCAGCAGCTGGACTGGGGAGAGACCCGAACTCTTTCCTCACCAGAACCCAAGAGAGCCTCCCAGGGGAGAGCTCTGCTTTTAACCCCTGTGTTCTCAGAGGGGTATCCATGTGCCCAGTGGCCACACCAGGTGCCAATATTCAAATCTGAGCACCCATTGGTGTGACCACAGCATCCCAGAAAACTTACTTCCTCTCAAACCATGACAGAACTAAGATGGGACAGATCATTCTTTAGACGTGCCTAAGAAAGGAGTTTAAGAAGAGGGATGCATTTCCCTCTGGAAGCATTACATTGTGTCTACTAAGGCAGAACCTACTCTAGATTAGAGAAGTGGCCAAACTTGTTTAAGAGTTAAAAAAAAGTAAGGTTTTGGTTTTTTTATCTGAATCAAACTCTAGGTGACTAACTGTACAGAATTTTCTGAAGAATGTTAAACTGAATTATTCTCCAAATCACTATTTTCTCCACAGTATTTTGGTAATATATTCTTCCTATGACATATAGTACAGCTGACAAATATGGGATTTTCTGGTTTGTCTCATCTAATCAATCTGTTTCTTTCAAATTTTTTCTTTGAATCTGATATTTCACTTTGTCTTAACCTACTTTCTGAGTTAATACACTGCTCTGAATCCTGACATATCTGAATAGTTTAACTGAAGTTGGAATGCTCCCATTTCTTCTGTGAAGTTCATACTTAGACATGTATGGGCTGGCATCTTAACACCACTCATTGTGTAACTAATTGCATTGGCCCTTATTGTGAATTTCCTGATTTTCTTCTGGTATAAGTTCACTCATTGTAACAATGCACAGAAGTGCAAGTTAATGGAAATCTGTGCTATTCACAAAAACAGGATCAATAATATTTAAGTTCTGAATATTTGATAGTATGAAGTGTTATAGTAATCATGTGATTTCAATGTGACAGGATTTATTACCTTTAAACCTAGGTGATTATTTTTACCTGATTAGCAAGTTGAAAATTCTTATCTATTTAGACTTCCAAGATTTGTCACATTACTCTTTCTTTGGTAGCAGTCTGTTTTACTGTTTTACTGAAATGTATTAAAAGTTAAATAAATCTGCATTAGGTAAATAAAAAGGTTATCTATGGAATAGCAAAGCTAGACAGAGAGGACCTTCTTTATGTTCTGGTACACGGTGAAGAATCCCCTGTGCTTAGCTGAGCTGGAAAGGGCTTATGCCCCAATTTTCTATGGACAGTTAATTTTTTTTTCTCCTTAGAAAATACTCCCTATTTTCAAGAGGGCAAATAATTCCTTTTGATTACAGTATTATCTAATTGTGAGGAAGAAGCTTGCCCCCTTGCTGCTGACTTCACCTGAGAAGTCAATCATGACTGCTACAGCTGAATCAGGAGGAAAACCGCAAAGCATTTTACTGACTGAAAAATGGAAAAGAATTATGTTTTACTTGAGACCAGAAAGCAAGTAGTAGTGAATCTTTATTTAGGAATTTTCCTGTTTCCTAATATTTCATTAATTGGCACAATCTATTCAAATTCCAACTTTCAGATGCAATATGCTGGGTGTCAATACATTCACTGTTCAGAGATGGGGCCAGGTGTTGCAGAAAAAGTGCTACCATAAACAAGCAACACATCTCAGTTGTACACAGACTTTCTGTGTACTTTCTTTAAGCTTGTCACTTACTGGTCTCTAAACACTAGTCAATAACTTTAATGACTGGTAAAAAAATGAGATGAAACTGCTTAAGAAAAGGTAGGTCAAGCATGAACACAGCTGGATGAGTTTGAGTCATTGCCAGCGATCCAGGTATTTTTTATCAGGTTGCAGCTTTCTTGTGCAATATGGCAGGAATAAGCCAAAAGGAAAAACAGAAGAGGTCAAAGAGCTACTTGAGAGATTAATTTAGTGTACTTATTTCTCTTTCCAGGTTTTAATGAAACTTATGTTTAATTTGAATATTTCACAACTATCTGAACAAGATGTAATTCATTTGAAACACATTAAAGTCTGATAGTCTTTGAAGCTTTAAATAATAGAACCACAGGCCTGAAAAGGACCTCAAGAGGACATCTCTTCCATATTGTTGCTCTAAAGCAAACTGAACCATGCTTATATCCAGCTGACTGATGTTTGTTCTAAAAATCTCCAGAGACTGAGTATTTACAATCTCCCATGGCATTATTTTCCTGGTTGTCTCAATCCTTAGCAATGGAATTTGCTTCCTAACATCTAACTTTCTTGTAACTTAAGCCCATTATTTTTCAGCCTCACCTACTGGTGATGCAGACAACAATGTGCTCCTTTCCTTTCTGTGTCAACTTTTCATGTATTTGGAGTCTATAGTCATATCTTGCCTTTAATTATGCACTGACAACCTTTAGGCTTCAAGAGAAACATAACTGACCAGCTTGAAATGCAATGAGTTTATTTAACAGAAAGAAATGTGTGATCAAGAAAACAAGAATCTTAGTTAAATGGTTAGCTGTTTCACAGGTTAGTCTGCCAGTCTGTCCTTAGAAGGTTCAAAATAATGAGTGCTTTGTAATTCTCTTCTTCCTCCAATATTAATGAATCTGAATTCTTTTGCCAGTTTTTCTTTATTTATAAGGCCTACTGTTAGGGGAAGAGGCTGTGTTAACTGTGAAATATTCTTCTGTTAGGCAATATTTGTCACCACAGCTAAATATACAGCTATATGTAAGCCAGACTAATCTACTCTGAGAATCTAAATGAAAATGAAAAAAAGAGTACATATTCATTTTCCCCTTTACATCCTACCTTACACTGACAGCCTCTACATTACTTTCTCAATTAATTTTATTGCAAATCTGTTAAATATCTGAGTCTCTTCTGCCTAAGTCAGGAGCTTATGTTAGTTAGTCTAAGGTTTAGGCCTGTAATCCCCCTTCTTACTGGCTGTATGACCTTCTGGCAAGCTGGTATACTAAGCTGGCACATTTCAGTACCTCATGTATTCATTTTCATAATAAAGTGGAAAGAGTTTCTCCCTGCCCTTTTCAAAAGTGGTTTGAAGTCACTACAGCACCTGCTTGCTGTATTTAAGAGAATCCTTTTGTGGTTTTGTCCCTCTTTATCACTGCTTCACAAAAATGCTGTGGACAAAATATTTAGGACACTATTTTTACCTTGGATATCAAGTTTTCTACCAACACTGTCCCATTCACAACCCTCCCTCAAGGTAACAGTAATAACTAACTGCATTTGAACAGTCTTGAAAGGATCTTGTTGCTTGGACTTGCAAGACCAAGTGGACTTGGTGGTCTAGGCACCTTGTGTAGTGCCTGTTCTTCAACCTCCAATAATTTCTTACAAAATATTCAAATAGCATGCCAGGTGTCATATAAATACTTCAAATAAACTGATGATAGTGCTATATTATCATAAGTTGTGACTATAGATACAATTCTAACAGAGTTTTACTAGTGATGTACATTCAAAAATTGTTTTGAGTTTTAAAAAACATTTTATTTTTAATGAAACATTCAGAGGAAATGTTTCAGCCCATCAAGCTAAACTATCAAGACTGGAAACCCAATGAGAATTTAGTTGATTCCATTCAGCAAACAAACTATTAGCAATGACTGACTTAGACACAGTATTAAAAAAATATGTTAAAGCTGCGTGACAGGCTTTTTGGGTCTCAGAGTGGCCAGTGAGGGTGACATTGAGGAGAAAGTGTGTTACTGATCACCTGATCAATGTGTTGAAGTGGATAAAGTCTACTTAAAACGTTCAAGGAAGTCTTTGGATCCTATGATACTGGTTCTTACAGGAACTTTAACATCTATTGGAAGGACACTATGGTGAGAAGCAAGCTATCCAGGAGGCTTCTGGATTGTATTTGAGGTAAACTCATGAGACAGACACTGGAAGTGACTCTGGCATTCACTAGCTTGCAACAGCTCTTTGGGACTACAATAACCAGTAGAAACCATGGCTGTAATGACACCAAAATAGTGAAGTTCAAAATCCTGAGGAGGCAGAGGAAGGCAAGCAGTGCAGTACAGAGGCTGCACTTTAGGAGGGCAGACTTTAGCTTATCTGGGGAGTTGAAAGGTGGCATTCCATGGGAGGCATGCCTCTGACAGGCAAATGAGTTCAGGGAATCCAGCAAGTCTGTAAGGACGTCACCTTTTGAGCTTATGAATGTTCATGCTGATAGTCAGGAAACCAAGTACATTTATCAATAGACCAACTCAAGACAGACATCCACCAGAAAAGGCAGCATAAAGGAGATGGAAGCAAGGATAGGCTTCAAAGGAGGAATTTCTGAAACATTGCATTAGTATGCAGTGATGGCATCAGGGAAACCAAAGCTCAGTTAGGATCAAGGCTTGCCAGGGACATCAAGGCAACAAGAAGAGCTTGTACATTACTAATAAAAGCTTGACAAAGAAAAATTTGTGTACTGATTGCTGAATGAAAAGGGTGATTCAGCAACAGTGGCCACTGGTAAGGCTGAAATGGTCAGGGCCTAGTTCTTTGAGGCCTGTGTGCTTAATGAGAGAGAAAAGAGGGAATAACAGCAGTGGATAAGGATCAAGTCAGAGACTACTTATGAGAACTCAACTCATAAATGCTCATAGATCTGACAAGCTGTATCAAAACTTTATAAAGGTTCTCAAAGGACAACCCAGAGAACTAAAGACAGCTCAGTCTTACTTCAATCCCTACCAAATACCCAGAGCAAATACTCCAGGACCATATTTCTGGGAATATGAAACAGAGGAACAATGTGATGGACAATATTTTCATCAAGTTTTCAGATGAAATGCATATGGAGGCTACAGTTGAAGGACTTGAGGGGCATTCTGCCATTTGGAAGAACCTCTGGGATGAATGGACAACGGGTTTAGGGAACAAAAGCCCTTCAAGGAAAGATAGAAAGAAATAGGATTTTCCAGTCTGAAGAAGAGATAGTTTTGAGGGGACCAGCAGCCTTCCAATACCTAGGAGGAGGCTATAAAAAGAATGTTGTGAGTTTTCCAGTGATGCATGTCAGGAGAACAAATAATAGACATGAATGAGAAAAAGAATGTTTCCAGCTGAGTATAACTCATGAGGACACCCAGTAAGTGAAGTATGTTACTTAGAGAGGGTACACAAACTCTACTTTGATGTTTTCAATACCAGGTTGTGTAAATCTGTATGCAGCACTGTTTAGAACAAGACTTTACCCTAAATCTCTCCTGAGGTTCCTTCTAACCTGAAGTATCTTATATCTCTATTAAAGGAAAAAAAAAAAATTCTGTTTCTGAAACTTGTGGAAGCTTGTTTTATGTACTCTTTTTCTTTCTATGTGAAAAAGCTCCTCATTGGTGCTGTTTTCCAAAAGTGCATAATGTCCTGATGTTGGCAACCATTTTAACACATTGGAACCATCTAGATTGTAAGAATGGAAGTTTAAACTTCCCAGACTTGATGAAGGAGTATTTGACTATTATCTGTGGCTGTTTCCAAAAGAAGCAGTTCTTAACTTCTGCAACTGTGAGCTACAGATTTCATGGAACTACAATACAAATGTTGTACATGTCTTAACTACATGAAGAACATGATGCTACTTTTAGCAGTTTTATGAACACTGGTTGAAGCTTTATTTATGAGCATTCTGGATTGTATTCTGAATTTATATGTTACTATAGTGTTTTCTGTAGTGCTGTTTCATACCATTTGTTCTCAAGAATGTGTCAGTACATAGGGCATATTTGTCTTTTGGCCATTACCTAACACAATTTTTAATACTGTGTCTATATCAGTCATTACCAACTGTATATTTGATGAATGAAATCAGCTAAGTCCTTGCTGGGGTTACAGTCTCAATAGTTGAGTTTGATGGGCCAATAGCTTTCTGTTGCACAGGTTCATTTCTTTTACAAAGCCTATTTGCAAACACTATAACATTGCTAGCATTTCCTGTTATGTGTTGCGAGTCAGAAGAGATTTTATTCTTATGTAGCATTTTTAGAATTATATGCATTCCCAACGTTTCTATTGTTTCCTCAAAATTCAGCTCACATCCTCTAGCTGGGACTAAGACTGGCTAAATATTTCCATATCTCATAAATCACATTGTTGGCATCACTGATGGTCTTACAGTTGTATATATTTAATCAGTATACTTTAATCCCAACTTCCTGTGGGATGAGGTATAAGGTGGTGAGGTGGTTGTTAGTTTTCTTTCCCCTTTCTGAACACCATATTTATCTCTGATGTGGAAAGAGGGAACTTGTATCGTTTCATTCAACACCATAAACTGCATGGGAAGGTCTTTGCTCTGGCTCTGTGACTATACTCCTGTACATGAACATGAATATTCTCCTAGACAACTGAGCATTAGCTGCCTGACTGTGATTTCTCTGGAGATTAAGTATTTTGTTGTGGTGTGACAAGTCTGTAGAAAAACTCAGTTTATTCCACTGAGATATTTTGGTGCTTTGAGGCACAGAGGGAAGCAAACATTTGTCTCTCATACGGTCTGTATGGGTTTTTTTTAACCTTGCTGACAAATATGTGAGACATAGGCCATTTGTTTTAGTTTTCCTTTTTTCTCCTGGCTCAATACTGCACTTATTCAGTGTTCCCTAACTTTTAACTTAGAAGGTCTTGCTGGCTATATACATCAATAAATAAAATAGGGCTAAGGGCTGTTTTCTGGCTGTGAGGCTAAATGGCACACAATGGCTGCAGGCATACTACGTAACACTTGGCCTTTAGTGTCACCTCAAGGGGACAAAGTGTCTGAAATAATGTGAGGGTCAGATTGCAGCTTTTAACACAGGTGTTTTTCTACTATGGAACAGAACTTGCTGCATGTTGTGTGTGTGGCAGGAGGTGTGTGTCAAGGTCCCAAACCTTCAGAGACAGTTTCAGAGAAACCATCAAGGGTGATGTTGGGTATTGGGAGAGATTCCTGGCAAATGCTATCCCCATGCCCGGGCATTGTCTGGCAGGGTGCTAGTTAGCACCAGGCAAACCAAGGAGAATGAAGTCTGTTAGCAGTCAAGTAGTGTGATAACCAGGGGTCCAGTGCTGGAAGTCAAGCTCTGTTTACACAGCCTTATGGCTATATAGGCTTAATGCAAATGCATGCTCAGACATTGTGTCTCTATTTGTACAGGTACATGCACACATGTACAGGTACATGCCCCTCCTTGTTTGCTGTGTTTGGTACTTCTCAAGGAAGCACTGTCACCTTTTCTGTACAGATCTGAATGACATGCTGTCCAAATCTTGTCCCAAGAAGTTCTCAAAAGTTGTGACATATTTAGGCAGTGTAAACCTCAGTGGACCAGAGATGGAAAGAGAAAATAACTGAATGGATACTTTTTCCTAGATCAAAAATGACATCTAACCACCATGATGTACATGTAAACTTAAAAAATGTTGAGGTTTCGTTTCATATGTAAAAGTGTGCATAGATTTGTCTGTTGGATTAGAGTACATTGCAGAAAGAACTTAATGTGAATAGTTCACATACTACAGATTTAATTAGCAATGGAGAAAATGATGTCCTACACTAAAAGCAGACCACACAGCAATGAACAGTTTCTGGAGGCTGGTAGGTTTTAAGCTCATTCTGTGGAAGCCTCTCTGTTATCAGCTCTAAGCTTCTTTAAACAACAACAACCAATTGTATAGTAGTGAGGGAGCAGACAACTCCCTGATGCCATAGCACTTTTGCTAATGTTACTCCAAGCTGAGTAAATATAGTATTCCTGGCACACTAGAATGGACATAGTTAGTGTTACAGATTAAACAGCTATAAGCATATGAACTTAACATGCCACTGGGACAGGAATCCGTTATGTCAGCCCATTTGCAGGCTCCATCAACCAAAACTACTAGTGGATTAGCTGTAGAAGTTGAAGGGCAAAGGCTCTGGTTATCAGGAGGAACAAAAGTAAGCATTGTCCTGATAAGACTGGGTAATAGTAGATCTCAAAAGCAATGCAACAAAAGTGGTTCTGGGTGGACATATTAGCATTTGAGGAAAACCAGAGGAAGTATTTCAGGCATGAGTGAATAGTGGAATTAAATCTTGGTTATGTTTCTCCAAATAGAAGAGTAAGCACATCCTGGACCTCCTGCCACTGAAAATCAACAGTGAGCGAATTCAGTGAACACCCTTCTGGAGCTCATTGATCCTGGGAAAAGAAGTCCTAAGGCAAATCCCAAGCAACATAAGTAGATTTGCTGTTTATGGGATGAGGTAAAACAGGGTAGAAGAAGGAAACTAGTGCATATATTTGAGTTAGAAGAGCTAGACACAGACTCTTCCCTGCCATGGCCTGCTGTGCAGTTTTTTACTTCTTATAGTGCAACTACCTCTATTCCTGATTTTTTAATCCAGGGTTTATATTTCCAGATTGTATGATCCTCTGAAGAAGGAATCTGATATTAATACTGAACCTACATACTAACAAGGGCTAGATCTTTTAGGGATTTCTTAAAATCAAACAATTCAACTTTGTCCGTTCATTTCTGAGAAACAGGGAGGCTAAGAGGTGAAATGCCAAAAGGAAATCTATTTTAATTTTGTATTCCTGCCACTGCCTGGGAAGAGAAATACCCCAAGAAACTATCCCTTGTCAAATTTTATAGAAATTTTCTCCAAGCCTAGGGAACATGTCTAAGCTTTTGGGCTTCTCTGATTCTGATGCTTCACTCACCATTAATTTAATACATGCCACTAGTCAGGGAGGTAAGAAGCAGGCCACTAAGAGCTTAAAACAAAGAGAAGTAGTGCTTTTACATTCATTGTTTCCCACCTCTAAATTTTCCTTTGATTTCATTTAATTTGGTAAACCTGGCAAGTTGCTGCCAGGTGGATCTCCTACACAAGTCTGTCTCAAGATTTCATTATCCTTTTTATTTCTAGCATCATTATTCAGACATCTCTGTTTTCTCTAGCTAATTAGCCCGCTGTTTAAGAGGTGCACATTTCTTAACATATGGTACACAGTTGCACTGCATGTGTGCTGTATTTTCATTTTCTAGTTTGAATCTTATATTTCTGATACAGTATGTCAGAAATATCAGATGCCCATCTTACAGAACAGCACTTACAGCTTCACATTGAAATGTACCCTAATTATACTTTCGAAGTCCTTACATCCCCATGTTTTCAATTAAGACATCACAGCCATTAAAGTACTGTGACAACAGATTGTGATTTAAAGATTATAGTATTTGGAGGTCAGAATTTAGCAGGAAATAAAAGCCACAGGAATTAAGTGTTTAAAATAATTAAGATTTAAAAAATGTACCTTTCCAATTCAGTGGAGAAAACAAACCCCAAACAAAAATCCTCCACATGGCGTGATACTGTCTCTTTGAGACACTGGCATTGCATGCAGCTGTTATAAATCTTCTTCCTGTGTAAGACTGCAGAGGGAGGACCTGACTGGCAACACAAAGGAAGGAGCAGGTCTGTTCGCCTGTCTGGGAGAGACAGAGGGAGAGGAGCGGGTGGAGGGGGAGCGAGGCGCACACACACGAGCAGCTGAATACAGAAAGATTCACTCCTTCTGTACAGCCCACAGACCATCTATGCCTAAGTGATTCTGGTCCACCATTTGCATGATATATTAGCCTTTCAAGCTGTCTTGTGGTATTATCTGAGAGACCGTAGCTTTTGCTTTTAGCTAAGCTCCTCTGCAATTGGTGTTATCTCCAGCAGGTCTCCATTTCTAACTAATATTAACCTTATAGCAAGGAAAACAGTATACATAGAGCTGTGTACATGCTGAAAATACAACAGGACTCTCTGAGGGCTGAATTAAACAGCTACAGTTACACAAAATTAAATTCTGCGTCATTTACTGTGCTGGAAAAATATTTTTTCTTTAAAAGAAAAAAAAACCAAAACAGCCAAATTCAACATTTCACTTACATACAATATCTCTGTGAAATTATAAAAATTAAAAAAAAAAAGAAGCATTAATTCTGGAGTAAGTGTGTTCATATGGTTTGTTACACTCATATAACCATTTAAGCTTCACTGTGCTGGTGTAACTGATAATATGTGCTGTACTTACTAGCTCTCAGATCCCTTGAGCTGCAGAGATGCAGATGTAACCTTAAATTCTTTCTAAAGCAAATCCTGCAGATGCTTTCTACCTCCCTCATCCTCCCTCAAAAAAAAATGTTCAACTCCCTCTATAGGATTAGCTTTCTTCTGTACCTACCCCCTCCATAAGGCATCGAGCCTGAATCGCTGTCAGTCATCTGGTTACTTCCCAGCTCCTCCAGACATCCCCTCCAGCCAACGCACACGTCCCTGCAAGCTCCTGCCTGAATCAGGAACTGACAGCTGCGAGACAGGTAGTATGAGGATCATATCCAAGAGATGAACAAATATTTTCAGCAGAAGCAAGCACCTATCCACTAATTCACCATTTTCCTAACAAACAGGAAAATAATGTAATTTTTTTTCTTTTTGTATAGCTAGCTCTTTTATCATGCACTGAATACAACAGAATTATAAGATTTTGAGTAGTTCTGTGACAGCAAGTATAACCACAAAATATATTAATATCTGTGAGATGTACAGTTATTTCCAACATCTGGGTCAGACATGAATGCTTCTGTGTTCTTATATCAAAGATGCAGCATGATAGCAGAATTTTATTTAACGTAAGGACTGCACAGCACAGTGAGGGTAAGAATTATACCAAAATGGCTGCAAACATTTTCCAGCCTGTGGGTAGAGAACGGGGCACCTAAAGAGCTGGACTGCTTTTCAGTAGTAGTCAGAGGCTGCAACTGCTATTGACTTAGTGCTCAGCTCATTTAAAATGCAAGCCTTATTTAGATGCTTAATATAGATTTAGGCGTCTGACTGTAAACACTTGATTAAAAATATTGGCCTAGCTTTACAAATAAAGGGCAAAGGAAACACATTACTGAGTACTGGAAAGCAAGAATAAGACAAGGAATAAAGACAATAGTAGTTCCAAGGATTTGCAGAGGACAAAAAAAGGAAGGCACTTTGATGCTATTTATTATTTTTATTATTAGTTCATTTCAATTTCATTTATTGAAATTATATTACTTGTATACAGCCATTGCTACTCTCCCTCTTGTTTTTTATTATCCTCTACTGTTCTTTGCACCTATTCAGCCTGAATGAGAGGAGAAAATTCTGTGTAGAAATCCTGAGAGACAGCCTGTTCACACAAAACTTTCATCCAAATTTTAGTAGATACCAAAGGGTGAACCTTTAATTGGGCAAGGAAGAAACTTATGGGTACCTAGCTAAAGCTGTACATTTTCAGATGTTCTCCTATCATAATGATGTCCTGCTGCCACACTTTCTACTTTTTAGCTGTCCAGCATGAAAATAATAAAACAGAGCCACTAGCAACCACCAAAAGAACAAATGCTTTTATTTATCATTCACCTGGATGTAGGATTTCAGTCAGACTTCTAAAGCATGTATGTGTAAATGCTGTCTGTGTGGCAGTTATTCAAGCTCCCTTTGAATTCTGTCCACCCATTTAGTAATCCCTGCCAAGTCAGTCTCTATTACCCGTACCTACTAAGATGTGTTTTAATGGTGAAAGTAACAGGTTGACTTAATAAAAATGCTGGCAGTGACACCAAGGAATGCTGGGACTTCACTAATCTGAAAAATAATGACCTGATGGGAGCTTTGTTCCTCTTTCTCATGGGTCCCTGCTAGAAACAGCCAAATAATTATAAAAAGGAGCCAACTCAATAAACACAGTGGGAAGTACTGTGGATGTTATTATATAAATGCATTATAGATATTTTTCAGCTTTGATTTTTTGGATATGAATTTACTAAAACTTTTCATGCTGTTTGAATTTTTAAAATATTTTTAATTTTTTATCACGACTTCAATTTGTATTACCGAAGATTTTAAAAAAACTCAGGCAAACACTAAAGCAACCCCCACCTGAATCAAACAGGCCAAATACTGTATGAGTCATATTTATGAAGCACTTTTAGTTGCACCAAAAAAAAAAAATCTCAGATACACTTTTGTATTTGGTTCCATACATATGGACATTTTCAGGGTAGATTTATCTCCCTTACACTAGGGACAATCTATTTTAAGCAAAGGCCAGATTCAGATTTATGTGGTTTCTAGGGACAGTGGAGGCCACAGTTCCTATGGTGTGTCTATGGCTGTGCTCATGGGGATTAGGGAAAACATGATGCCAGACTGAAAGAGCAGTTAGGTCAGGTGTAATACTGTGTAAACACATGGCATTTTTATAATATTCCAGTAGTATTTATTCACAACCCTGAATTTTCAAATAAAAGTGATTCATGAAATGTTTCCCAAACAGATACATCTTCTTGACTTTGACTGAAATCTGTTTTCCTAACAGCACATGCCCACAGCACCATTTGTCCTGCTCTCAAAAGAGCACTGTGCCTATGGTGCAAAAAATGTTGCCATAAAAAAAGCATGTTCTCTGTTATCTGTTCAGTGAAATGGGGTATGTGCCAGGTATACAGAGGAGAGAGGGATGGACATGAAGTATTTTGCCCCCTTAAGCCCATCATATTGAAGAAAAAAGAATAGAGGTGCTCTTCCATCCTGACTATACATTTGGTTGACAGTTTCTCTTCTGTCTCACGGCAGCATATCTGTCATAGATATAAGTAGCCTCAGCTAAGTCAGTCAAAACAGAAAGCTTCTTGTCATTTAAATAAAGTAGACCCTCAATAAAGCACTGATAAAAAAAAAAAAAAGGAAAGTAATACATGTACAGAAAAAATCTAGTTCTCTCAGGATCTGGCTTTTTTACATAAAGGTGAATTTTAATCCAGTGGCCAATTCCCTTAGAACTCTTTGTCACAGCCTCTAGCATCTCTTTGGAAAACTTTTCAATAGAAAAGTAGGTTAAAGGAAAAAAACAGAGCCAGGTTAATTATCAGACTGAAAATTAGTGTCAACAGGAACAATTTGAGTTTACTACCAAGATGAGAGCTGGTTGTGATTAACCCCATAGTTTCTGAAATGATTAATACCAACTGTTTCATGCTATGTATATATTTTTGCCATTATACTGATTACACAATTATGATAATACTGTGTTAGCTGAAAGAAGAACTCACAATTCTATTCTAACAAATATTTTAGCAAATTGAGGCACTGGAAAATTGAGGCACTGGAAATTGAGGCTGGCCTGCCACGTGTTCAGAGAGAAATCTGTGTGCTCAAACAGTAGCTGAAACTCTATTTATTGGGTTGGCTCCTTTTAATAATTATGTGTCTCGTCCTAGCAGGGACCTGTGAAAAGGACAAAGCTCTCCTAAAGTAACTATTTTTCTATTTTAGTAAAACCATAAAATCATGGAATCAAAGAACGGTTTGGGTTGAAAGGGACCCGAAAGATCATCTAGTTCCAACTCCCTGACATGGGCAGGAACACCTCCCAGTAGACACAGTTTCTCTGAGTGCCATCCAACCTGGCCTTCAACACCTCCAGGAATGGGGCATCCACAACCTCCCTGGGCAACCTGTTCTAGTGCTTTACTACCCAAGTGTTTCCTGGTGCCACTGGCAGCTTTTCTTTTTAAGTCAGCCTGTTACTGTCACCATTAGAACACATCTTAGTAGGTATGGGCACTAGAGCCTGACTTGGTTGGGATGACTGGATGGATGGATGGATGGATGGATGGATGGATGGATGGATGGATGGAATTCAAAGGAAGCTTGAATAACTGCCACATAGACAGCATTTGCACATACATGCTTTAGAATCTGGGTGAAATCCTATTTAGGATGGTCAGAAGAATCTCTGATTCAAAGTTCAAGGTTGAATATGGTACCTTGTCATGGTATGTCACCTAGGATGTGACTCCTAAGTACATGTAATACTTTAGGAGCCAAGATCCTCAGTGAATCAGAAACAAAAGTAATTTAGATTGAGATTAATCATTCCTTTTCTTCTGTGTGAAGACATCCAAAAAAACCTATGCATGCTCCATGGTATCCCAATGACTTTCATGACGGTAGCTCAGAACAAATACCAAGAAAGTTTCTTATTTCATGAAATTGTTTTTGTAATGGGCATGATTCCTTTTACTGATTATGTTGGTGAGACACTGATGGGGGCAAGCCAGAGTGACTCAGAGAGGCTCCTGAGAGACCTAAAATGATGAAATATTTTCATGGTATGCTTTGCTTGATGTACAAAGTCTCTTAAAACTTTCACAGAACACATTCCTCATCATGGCAACACAATGCGAAAAAGGGTATGGAAGAAGAAAAGCCCCAAAATACTAATAATATCGATAAATATAATACAAATGAAAGATATTTTTGATCTCTAACTTCTAACAGCATAGAGAAAAATCTTCATGTGCCATGCAGGGCAGGGATTGGGTTGGGGTGAGGTAGAGGAATTGGCAATGATGGTGTGAAACTGAGCATTGGAAAAGAAAGAATGTGGGGAGGAGGAAGGTGGTGTTTTAGTTTGTTGGTGTTTATCACTGCTCACATCTATTTTAATTGGCAATAAATTAAAATAATTTTCCTTTAGTTAAATCTGTTTTGCCCACACTAATAATTGCTAAGTGATGTCTCTGTCTTTATCTCAACTCATGAGCTTTTCTATCGTATTTTCTCCCCCTGTCCTGCTGAGGAGGGGAGTGAAAGAGCAGCTGGGTGGGCGTCTGGCAGCCAGCTGCTCAAGTCACCACAAGTACACTAATAGGTTAAGGGGAATATTCAACTATATTGATATATAATAGTAAATTGCCTGCCTTTAGTGAGCAACACAGAGCTGAGAAGTATTGTGTGTAGATGTTTAGCAGGATTCAGATAGGATTCAATTTTAATTCCATAAAATCTTTTCTGATTTAAGCTTTTGCAGTAAAAAAAAAAAAAAAAAAAAAAGTTACTCTTTCTTGATCCTCTCCTACTCAGCATTCTCCAGCACTCATTTTTGTAATGCACTGTCCAACTCACATGTTAAAGCTTCTGTGAAACACTACCTGTGGGAAGCTCTTGTAAAGAACAGTAATAGAGGAAAGTGCAATCAAAAGCAAGGAAGATTTTTGGAATTATAGATGTTGAGAAAAATATAAAAAAGAATATTTGGGTTAATCAGTAGCAAAACATGAAGTATCTTTGCCTTTTTTTATTGTAAAAAGGGACCTGAATAAATAGTTCATTAATTCCTAGAAAAGAGTGGAAATATTGGAGGAATCAGAGAAGCAAATGTGGTATTCCTCTTCAGTAAAATAAAAAGTGACACCCTGCCATATTGCAAGAGTAGTTTCCCAGTGTAATAGGTAACTATATATTTCAAAAAAAACAAAACAAAAAGCTCCATAAATTACAGGATAAAAAATTAAGAACAATTCATCCCATAAAATCTTTGACCCTGAAACTCTAAATGAAGTAAATACATCAAGAACCTAGTCCTGCTGATTTGCAGGAAATAGCTGTCATTTATTTCTATCCCAGTCTTGTTCCTAAGGTCTTTTGTCCAGGACCTTAATTTCAAGAAGGCTGTAACACATCTCCCAGCCTGATTGGAGCAAATTGAATCCACCTGACACTATCATCCAGGAATAATAATATTGCCCTTTCACAGAGATGTGAAGCTCCTGAGATCAAAATAATTCAGGGATTCTTCTTACAGTCAGTTGCTCCACTGGAATAAACTGTCATGGCTCTATAATGGCAATGAAGTTGTCACTATTTACACAATCTGAGATTTTTTTCCCTCATATCTGCCATCTCTGGCCTCTGGCTACAGCTTTCAACAGAATTGCCAAATGGGTAACAGCTGATGTACACATATATACTCTGCATGCTTAACAAGTTCTATTACACACACTCCATGTATTGCTGTATTATAGGGGAATACTCATCAGAATTCAAGAACTTATATTGTAATGCAAGAGACAATAGCTGGGTAGCAGAAAACACAAATGCAGTGAGACCATGTAAGTGATATTTTCTTATTAATTCTTGTATTCTGAACTCAAATCATCTTGGATAGGAACACCATCACATGAATGCAAACTCTCCCAAAGGTCTTTTGTGTGTAAAAAATAACAATATATAGGAGCATGTGACACCTTTTGCACAAATTTGCATTGATTTAGTGTAGCAAATGGCAATTTAGGAGTGAACATATACTTATTCAGAACCAAGTTCAGAACTGCTCACTTTTTGCTTAAAACAAAAGAAGGTGTTCAAAACAGTGGGAAAGGGAAGGCAAAACAGAGCCAAAAAGTGATGAGAAACTTGAGGATGGTCCTTTACATTGTCTTAATGAGTTCCACATATTTTGCCTACCAATAAATATTTTTCTCAGTGCTTAGCTACCACCCATGTATAAAAACACCATGTACAGATGGTGTTTTTAACAAGCAAAAGAAATCATGACAGGAACCAATGGCTGAAAGTTGGGCAAGGGAAATCCAAATAAATTTCAAAAGGAATCTGATTAACTTTTTCAAAGATACTAAGGCAAATTTTGAATTCCCCATCTCTTCATGTCCCAAATCAACACAGTCTTTAGAAGAAATACAACCAAACTTAGGAGCAAGCTACTGGGCTTCAGGTAGGGTAGCTGAGGTGTAAGGTGTGCCACAGCACCTCCTGTGTGTACAGGAGGTCTGACCCTTTGGCCTTTGTGTCTGATATTCAGATCTACAAAAACTTGTCAGCAGATTTAATTCCTGAGAGTAGTACAATTATAACCAGAGGGTTATTTAATGAAAGTGCTATTCATAATACCAGAACTTAAATTTGCAGATACTGTTAAAAGGAGAAAAGTCAGTAGCAAGATACAAGATCAAGGGAAGGAAACTAGATAAAATAGATAGCCCAGCTGCAAATCAAATTCAAGTAGATATGAAGAGTCCAAAGTCATCCTCATGGAAAGGATATCAAAATCTGAAATGAAATTTCAATTTGAAAATGAAAGAACTATATTTACTGAGCTTTTGCTAAGTCAATACTTGTCATTTCCCACAGTAAACTGTACTACTATAAGTCACAAATGAAAACTTTTGAAAATAGGAAAGTATATACTAAAATGAAAATATTACTTTCCAGATGGATGCCTTTATCAAATTGAGCAACTCTAGTTAGAAAACATTAATATCAAATGAAATATAAGGACAGTCATAGATGTTAAACTTGACACAATGATAAAAGAGGTTTCAGCCTACATATGTAGTGTCACATCCAGAAGCTGATTCTCTCTTTGTTTAAGTGGGATCACTGAGGTGAGTTCTGAGGCAATAAGGATCAAGAAATGTCAGAAATCTGTGAAGTGTTTATAGAACACTAGTCAAGCTAGTGGGGAAACTAAAGTGTAAGACAATAAAGAAGAATTAGACTGCTGTGCCCTAAAAATGCAGTGACCTAGAAAAATGTTCCTAATCCTAACATGAACAATTAGTCAGTATTGTAATTTTACTATCAGTTTTATAAGTTGAAACTGAGTAGATAGTCATATTATTGATGACATACAGTCACATTACTTCTCTCATGACACCAAAGGCAATGGGAATGAAACTGGGAGAAATTTCTTTTTCCAGAATTCTCCGTATTTTTTCTTTTGGCACATTGTATCAAAGTGGTCCTTCTATGTTTTCTCTGTGTCCCACTCTCATGTTGCTCAAGCTCTCTGTATACCTTTGGGAAACCAAGCCAAATAGGATAACTCCCTGCCTTTGCAACGAATGTCAATGCAGCATGACACAGATATGCTTCTGATCAAACCTCTGTTTGGGCAATGGTTTATTTTGCTACAATATCTTACTACAAAGTCCACCATAACTATTTCTCACATTTGTCCTTGGGAAAAGCTTTTGCCAGCTTTCTTCAACAGCTTCAATCAATCACTGACAGAGGGGTATAAGCTAAAAATCCCAAGATTTTGAAGAGAAGACAGGAAGTAGGAAGGAGGAATTTTAAATACAATCTACAAATATACAATGAAAAGTGGAGTCTAAATTAAGTGTTAAAAAGAGAGAAAATATCAGAAAATACTTTTCTTTTACATCCTAAAAGATAACCTTTTTAAGGAGGTTGTAAAAGCTGTTAAAATGAGGATGAGAAAAATTAATAGAAATGATAGTGCATCAATTAACAGATGGAGCCAATTATTTAAAATTATTTATTGTTATGATCTCTTTCTATGTTTCCTGTCCTTTACATTTTATGACATTATAAGGTCACAGTCCTATATCTCAGCTTGAGCACTAGTTTTGGACTACTGAACAGTGGCTATGCTTATCTGAGTTGAAGAAAAGTTTTCTACCTCTCTTTACTTCACAGAGTTTTTTATTTATTTGTGTTCTTAGAAATTTGTACTTTATTAAACCTTCCCAACATTTCTGAATGCCTCGAGTTATTTTTTCTGTCTGAGATTTACCAAAACTGTACCACGATTTCATAAAATTTTACCCTTTTTATTATTGTTGCTCATTTTGGAGGGTGGATTCGTTCTGGAATCACGTTTTCCTGCTCTGATTTCCTTTATTATATTTTAACAACTCTACAATTTCTTTGCTGTGTTTCTAACACATTCTATGCAACTTTTCCTGAAATTTACAAATACTTTTTAAAAAAGTGAAAATATGAAGATTAATTGTTCATTTTATCTTCTAAAAATATTCACAAGGCCATATCCTTCAACTGTTCTAGCATTCTGGCTTCATGGTCATCTTGGACTCAGAAAATTATTATTTACTTTCCTAGTACATATGTTTCCTTTTTCTATTTTATCTTCCCCAATACTTGCATTCTATGCTTAGTTTCTTGTCCTAATATCACTTTAATGTTCCACATCTAATAGGACAGTTAGGACAAGAGGCAACAGACAGAAACTAATGCACAGGAAGTTCTGCCTGAACATGAGGAAGGAGAACGTCTTTTCTGTGCAGGTGACTGAGCACTGGAACAGATTGCCCAGAGAGGTTGTGGAGTCTCCCTCCCTGGAGATGATTTCAAGAACCATCTAGATGCAATCCTGTGCAGTGTGCTCTGGAATGACCCTGCTTGAGAAGGGAGGTTGGACCAGATGACCTACTGTGGTCTTTTCCAACTTTACTCATTCTTTGATTCTTTGACAGGACACTCAGCATACTGAAGAGAACAGAAAATTGCTATGCTAACCTTCTCCCAGATACAGGTCACTCCATAATATACTTAAAATACATTGTAATATTTCAGAACTTCCATTCAGCCACAGAAAGACAAAAAAATGTATGATTTGAAGTCATTCTTAAGGGAAAATAAGTGTTTCAGATGTATGATCTAAAGAAGCTACAATCCACACAGAGCCACATTAACTAATGTGGTTGGAAGAAGGGAACAGAAATAATCCTTTAATTGTGCTAAACCCCCAAGTATTTGCATTTGAATGATTCAAGCTCTTTGTTCAATCTTTATGCTCTCATGCTTTCTATTAATTCTAGTCTCTCCTCTCTGATTTGCCATAGTCTCATGTTTTCCTTGGTACATTTCTGAAGATGTATTCTGGCCTGAGAATGTAGTTCATAAAGGACTATACATTCCTCATTACATAGACATTATTTTCTTCACCCTCTTTTCATAAACAGCTAAATAGTTAAATTATAATTTTTGAAAAATATTTGTTTCAGTGAAAAGGAACTTCTAGCTTTTGAAAAATCAAATTTTCCATAAATCCATACAATTTAATATAATGTTGATGATAGTGAAGACAATGAATATGAAAATAACAATATTTGTTGCTGCTGTTGCTGTTATTATTATGAACACTCAGTAAAAAATATTCAACTAGTCCAAAAAGGAATGAGTAGCTAACTTCGGTTAGTCCCTGAAATTGTGCTGATTGAGATTTCATTAAAGTAATATGCCTTTTTTCAGAAATTATATGCAAAATGTATTATGAAAATAGTTAAACCATCTGACTACACTATACTTAGTTTATCAGTAGGGATTAACTACTGAAAGAAAATATGACTAGAGGTTGCGATGGAAAGGTTAATTTTGTGTAGGTAATTCTCATAATTTAAAAAAAAATCCTTTTTTAAAAAAATTTTTTAGAATTTTTTTTTTAGAATTTGTGCTTTGACAAAAAATAAAGTTAATTAACAAAAGTCATTATTTCTGTGAAGGCAAACTATTCGTCCTTCAACTTCCAATACTCTTGTAAAGGAAGCAGGGACCTGTTATACCCATGTCTTCATTGTACAGCTTCAAAATATTAGATGTGGGATGAAGTCCTGACCCTGCTGAAGACCAAAACTCCCACTCTCAGTAGCAGGGGAAGAATTTCACTCCCTCCTGAGGTATGGGATCTACTCCAGGCCATACAAGGAAATATTGACAGAAGGAAGACTTTTGTACACAGAGAGATATACATAAGGAGAGATCATGTTGAAAACACAGAAAAATACAGGAGGTAGAATATTTTTCTCCCCAAGGTTCAATATTCAATTGAGTGTTTTGATGACAGCATTATGGTTCCTTCATCCAGGAGTCAAATAAATCTGGTTACATAGAGGTTAGATCAGCAGCCAAAACTTCATGTTAACAATAGAAGATAACAACACTCACAGTAGAGTTTCCTTCTCAGTGTCACATCTGTAAAAACATGTCAAGAAGATTACTTTTGGCTATGTACAGTTTTCTCTACAGCTGTAGGAACCACGTCCTCTCTTTCTTCATTTGTCTGTTACTGATTCTGTAGCTATATCACCTTTAAAAGTGCAAATGTTTTTTATGACTGGAAAAGTCAATCTCAGCATGAGAGAAACACTGTTTACAACACTGAGGGCTTTCTTGTCTGCCATTCTGCAGCAGGGCTGAAGCTCTTTTATATCTACTCTTGCAGTGTGTAGTACGGAGCTGCAAGCTTCCTTTGGCTCTTGCAGTGATTCAAGTTTCTTATTTTAGCTTCCATATTTCTTATCTTGACTGGGTGGTTACATCAACTACTGCCATTAATGCTAAACACATTTGTGTTCATGGTGTACTGCAAGGAGAATGTGCTACCAGAATCAGCAGCAGTCAGCTGACTGTGAGCAACTTCCAACATTTTTCAATTTATTCATTGATTATAACTGAACCATGCAAAAAATATGCTATATTGTGCCTTTACACAGGACTTTATATCTAGTGGTCAACTGGTTCATATAGTGAGGCTGTTGATAAAATTACAGACAGAACAATTTAGAAACGAATATCCTATACAAATATTTTTTTACTGGTTGAGAATAGGCATGAGTCCTATGAACAGCATGCCTTCAGGAAAGGCTACTGCCCTAGCACAACCTGCTATCTCAGAATGAGGATGTGAACAGGAAGTAATTTTGAGGAGATCAATGTTTTCCCCACTGAGTAGACAATAAGGACATTTGAGATTTGGAATTGCAGCTTTCTTTGAAGGTTAGAGGGTGAAAAGATGGAGTGAGTGAAGGAGAGAGAAGTGTAGTTTTTCCTCATTCAAGTAACAGTTTCATTATTCAAAACCTACATTTTCAATCTGGAATTAAAAAAAAAGAAAAAACCAAAAAAACCCCATGAAATATATACATTCCTAAATATGGAATCTAAATGTAAACATTTAGATTTACAGATTTGTTCTATGCAAAATAAAGCAGACTTCAAGCCTATCCTATGCCACTCATTATTATTAGCATGGCTGGAGTTTGGAATAGTTTACTGTTCATGCAATAATATAGTAGAACTATGATTGTCCTGTTTGCTTTCTGAGACCATACTTATGCAGGGCCCCTGAAAATTCCTAGTTACAGCACCAGGAGGGACCTCCCCATGGGCATCTACTTGTGAATATAGTGAGTGGGGACACACATGCTTTCAGTCAGTGAATTTGACTCCAAACAGCTCAAGAGGAAGAAGAAGACTTGGCTGTAGTCCTGTCAATGTCAGAAGGCAGCACCTGGTCTGTGGTGGTATCTGTAGCCAGCTCTTCCTCTTTTCTCTGTGTGACTGCACAGGTCTGCAAAACACATGCTCAGCCTGCTGGCTGAACTAGCAAATGGGAAAGAAGTAGACATGTCCATCAGCTTGGGATGGACACTCCTGAGTCTCTAGGCTGGGATCCCATGGCTGGGTAGAGGAACCCTTGGCCCTGTAGCTGATGGAGATGACATTTATTTATAATATCCATTAACAAGAGGTAGGTGTGAAGAAACTTATGTTGTTTTCTTTTGTGATGGTTGCTCCTCATCCAACATGCAGGACACGAATGAAAATCCAAAAGCTAAACAAGTTTTCTTGTGGTTGGAGCTTAAGACCTAAGCTTCTGAGGCTCACTAGTACAACATCCATAGCCTCTCAGTCAGACACAAACACATGCACGATACTGAATCATGAGTCATATTTCACATATACCTTCACTTGTCATAACTAGAACACTATTTATCTAGAACTCATGGATGCTTTCCTCCAATCATGAAGTATTTGGAATGTATTTGGACTTTTAGTGTGAGCTGAAAGTCATTAAAAGACTTGGATGACATGGTCTGGCTGTATGCAGCTACCAGAGAGCTGCAAGAGGAAATAACAGACAAAACACCATACAGTGCAACAACACAGCTTCAAGAAGAAGCAGGTGGCAAAAAGCTAAGGAGGATGACTTAATTTATTCATTCTCTTATGTGATTTATTTTTGAGACATATCTTCATTATATAATTTGTTTAATTTTTAGCTGTAGATATAAAGTCTGATGATTCTAAATTTAAATGTCAGTGATATCTGCAGAGCAAACAAATTCTGCAGAAAATAAAAGGATATGCAAGAAATTCTAGTGCACATTGCAGTTACTGGCTCATACAAATAGAAACTCTTCTTGTAGGCCAAAAGGAACCACAAAGAAAATACTGAAATGAAAATACTTGAAAATGTGCTTAACGCCATACCTATCCTAGGCTGCTTTATTAAGCAGCTTGAATACTCTGTCAGCTCAGAATACCTTTCAATGGTTTGGTTGTATTCTAACCAATTCTTCCTCTCACAAAAATAAATATATGAGCAATTCTCAAGCTTCATTTCCACTGAAAGTAATGTAAAAGTAAATTTTTAGCAGGTATTTAACACTGCTTCCCAGTCAGTACTGTTGCTACCTAAATCTGAACACAGAATTTTAAAATATAATACAACCTAACACAAATGGAATTACTTTGACCGTTTTTACTGATGAATATTACCTTTATTGAAGGAAAAAAGTTCAAAGAGTTGAGAAATGGCTGCGAGTGTACACAAAGCAATATACAGCAGATTATTTTCTGTTGGACAGGTGAGTACAACTGGAAAAAATAACAGCCATTCTGTCACTGGTATTGATTCACTGAATATTTAGCATTTGATTTGAATTCCACTTACAGAGCATAAAAATAATACTTCACTTAAAAAAACCCTGTAGATAGAGTCTTGCAAACTTTTAAAATGATACCTTTATTTTTAAATGTGTATTAGGCAAATTGGAGATTTCTACTGCTGCAAAACATGTACCAGTTATGGTCCAACAGTTGTGTTGTTATCCATGCAGTCAGATTACTGAAGTACAATTCCGTTTTGGGTTAACTTTATGGATGGACATTTTACAATGGGTTGTTGTTCCTTCCTTTATCCTGCAGTGAAACCTAGCATCTAAATTTAGCTAGTGATAAAAGGAGGAGAAATGCACATAAATGTTGAAGTTAACATCCACAGTACAAACTCAATTGACATGTCATGAGCATTGATTCAACATGTAAATGCACTTCTGCCTGATTAGCACTTGCCTAAATTAGAGGCTGCACATGATTTCAGAGTTGGAAAATCCAGCAAAAAGAAATGAAGAGTGGGTTGCACCAGGAATGTTTATCTTGCAAAGCAGGCACGCAAAGACTAAGTTGTTTAATCAAGGTAATAGTTACTGTATCAATTAGCCTTACTATATTAAATATTATTAGATTAATGTCCCAGTTGTAGATAAGGACAAAGACTCGAAGCAGTCTTACAATGGATGGAAAAATATTAAGCAAGAGAACTGTAAAAATTCTGTAATTCACTTATACAGGTAGGCAAAATGTTTTCACAAGATTTTGGGATCATGTGCCAAATATTATTCTGTAATTTGCCTGACTGTATCGGTCCATTTTTGTTTCATTTTGTCTTGCATTTTCAGTTGCTCTAAAATTCATCTGTATTGTGATAGTGCAAAATAATTCTAGTCATAGGTGAGGGTAGTGTTCAAATGTGCACCAGAAAGGTTACAGAAGAAAAAGAGAGCTTATCTCATCACATCTGCTCTCTAACAGATATCACAGCCTTTCTGACAGGATTCTAGAAGAAGAGACTTTACTGTAGAATGACAGGTATCTTGTGCTCATCTGAAAATGAAATTGTATGATCTGTGTGATGACATCATCTGTTGCCTGAAGATGGGAATCAATATCCCAGTTCCGTGTACAGCTTGAAGCAAGTCAACTTGGTATCTTAAATCTATCTCCACAGTGAAAATATTCTTTGAATCCCAATTTCATGTCTGAGTAACTTCATGTACAGTGAATGAAAGAACTGAAAAACCCTCATATTAATAAATTCCCCAGTCTATATGTAAGAGATTGTCCCATTCCTATGTTCACAGGTGTCATATGTATATTACCACAACATATATGAAGAGATTTTCCTGCATGTGGTGTCAAAGACTTCCAGTCATTTGAAGTACATGCCCAACCAAGTGTTTGAAAGTGTTCTGAGTCTCATTAGTAGATCCAGGTGCTTAAAATCAAAGTAACATAATTACATAATTGCAATGGATATTACTGCTTTATCTTGAAGACAAGGTACTCTCAAATATGAAATATCTCTTGCCACAGGGTAGAGGTCATGTCCAGCAGGGCATTGCTTTGTATGCCATTGTTTTATTTTGAAGATTTTCCTAGGTGAGGTAGTCATACAAAATTAGAATAACACATGACTTTCAGCATTTTTCCCTTCCTATAAGGGGTCCTAGATAAATCTGGTTGTGATTCCAAGAAACTCCTTCTACATAACTTTTTGTGAATGGAGTGTCAGGAAAAGATTATGACAAGGAAGTGACATTTACTGGTTGCTATCAGGACCACTGCAACTGCACAGCAGAAAGCAATCAAATACTGTTGATGTGCTTCAGACTCTGCTGAAAAACGGATACTAAAGCAGATGGCACAAAGATCTGAGGTCCAATATTAGTGTCTGTAAGATCTGCATAACACTTGCAGGGGGTGGGAGATGTCTGATTCCAAGAGCACATCTTACTCTGTTATCAAGCTGTGAAAACTCAATAAAAATTTTCATAAATAATGTGACCTAAAAAGAGTTATTCTGAATCACAGTCTGAATGCTAACAGGGTTTTTCATTTATTCACTGAAGACTAAGCTTACATTGCAGAGATCTGTCTTATTTTTTCCAGAGCTGAGTCAATGGACAGAGAAAGGTTCCTTCAGTAAACTAATTCAAAGCACATGAAGTAGGCGCTGAACTGCCCTCCAGAAGAACCATTTGTCAATAGAGTCTTGGGAGGAAAGCCTGCCTTAGCTAAAATTAGCCTTTAAGGTTACATTCCTTAATGCAATAAAGAAACCCTTTGCAGCAAAATTCTAATGAAAAACAAAGTACTAAATCTATTACAGTTATCAAAAGAAAAGAACTTTTCTCACACTGGTTATGCATACTTAATACCTCTTAAAACCTCTGTGATAAGTTAATTCCAATTGTTTTCAATGTCTCTCTGCTTCTCAAGATGGACACTTAAAGTTTTACCATGTCCTGTGGATCCCAGTCTTTGCTCTACAGCTTCTCTGATTCTGTACTTTTCACACAAACACATAGACTTGCAAATTCCTTAGATGTGTACTGAATCCATGGAGAAGAGCTAATGGTTTATACAATGTATTCACCTCATACCCACATGAGCTTTTATACTAGTGTGCCATAATCTAGTTTAAAATATATAATAGCTTGCCTCAACTTACATTTTTTAACTTTAAAATTCTCTTATGTATATAAAATAACATGAAATCTTAATTGTGCCAGGGATTACAGAAACATAATAGCATGCATCTGCCCTTAACTGCTTGAAATATCAGACAATTGAAAGAGGGGAAAAAGCAACAAGAATATTTACTGCAGCAAGTCCTTAAAAAAAACCCAAGTGTAAACTTCTCACCAGCTAGTGCACTGTCTTCTGGACCACACGATGCCTGAAATTTGAGACAAATAAAAAGGTAAAAAAACATCACCAGCTCCATTATTTTTATTAGACTGATTTGAACAGAAGAAAACTTAAGTAAACGTGCATAGGGAAGAGGTTTCTGAATATTAAAATTAATTATTTCCAATACTTAATGAAGATGCAAGATATTAAAAAACCCCATGCCCTCTCTTAACATGATAAATATATGGTCTTTGAATACTGTTATTAGCAGATTATTAGCAGTCTTATTTCTTTCAAAAGAAATTACTGTAATCTGATCAATGCCATTAGAATTAAACTGGCAGAAAAAAAAATCTTTGACCAGAAGAGAAGGACGTTACACGTTACTTGCATGTATAAATGTAATTGCGTGATCTCATTCTATTCCACTGTTACCTTAGGAATATTTTCTTCTTTACAGTAAATATTATTCCTTGGGTTTTATCAATATTTAAAAGACATTGTATTTGTTTTTCTGTTTCCTCTCTTGGGAAATGAAAATGTTATATGTAGTAGGTCATTCTACATGACTAACATTTTTATGGTAGACAGAGAAATGTCACCACACATTTCTGTTCCAGAAGAGAGACATCTGAAGCCTCTCCATGTGAAGTATTGCCTTTTTCCTCTGTAAAGGAATGGGACAAAATTTAAATTATTAGGTATTGTATTAAAATTATCCTCTACTTGTTCTTCTCTATAGATGGCATAATGAAAATTTTCTTCCCTTTCCCACGGTACAGAAAGTCAGGAAGGAAGACTTAGACATCAAGTTGGAAGTCTACACAGCTTTAACTTGAACAATTCAATAGAAAGAGTGAAGGACCATAGGACATGAAGTGATTTTCCTGAGCATCTCAGCCTAAAGGGTTACCTGGCCTTTGGATGTGTAGAGTTGCAACCGTAAGTTCATAAGGTTCTATAACACACAACAACATGAAGCCATTATCCTCTATATTTCTCTACTTTATTACAAATTATCACAAGTACTACACACATTGCTACTAGGAAATCCATGTCATTAATGAAATCCATGTAATTAATAAATTAATATCTATAAATATATATACACAAGGTATGAAAAATACTGTCAGCAATCAATAATTAATATCAATCAATAATATGTTATCAATCAATATTGCAGTATAACCAGTAACAGCAATAACCAAACACTGCCTCAGGTTACTACAATTTACCATTAGTGGAGCAAACATACCAGCAGCATAACAGCAAATATGATAGGTTACCTATAAGAATATCTATATATATCAGCAGGAAGTGAATTGGATGGATTTCTGAAGGGGCCACACTACCCAAAAAAGGGCAGAAGGATCCCAGAAGGATCAAGTCACCTCAAAAAAGGGGAGGACAGACTGAATCAATAAGGTAACAGTCTCCCTTCAAAACTGATCCATGTTATAGAGCCTGGAGTCGGGCAGGTGTTCCAAGTGAGAGCCCAAAAGCTGATAGAAAGTTCATGTGGGAGTCAACTGTGAGGTTCTCAGAGACCAAGAGGCTCCATTTTGAATAAAAAATAGGTCCTTTTTGTAACACACTGAGATAGTGTAGGATATCCTGCTTTTAGCAACCTTTTTATTTTTTTTTTTTTTTCCTGTAACAGCCATTAGATGATGGTGGTTTTAGTTCTTTCAGAGCTAGGTGATTTTTCACCTTATCAGATTCTAAATTGCCGCTGAAGTCTCCCTTGGGTTTGTGCTTATCCATGGTATCTCTGGCTTCTACATACACTGGCTGCACTTGAAAGTTACCAGTTTCACTTTTCAAAGATGTCAGTATTTTTTCAGCAGATAGTTTCTCTTGTTCAGTATTTGGCACCTTCCTACCAGACCACTTTTATGGCTGCTCACATCACCAAAGTAATTAAAAAATGAGTGACAGAGATTAAGGGAAATTCAGAAGTTGTTTTAAGTATCCAATAGTCTTTTACACAGAATATCTTGCTTCCTAATCCTGGGCTACTTGCTTCCCACCTTAAAAAATGAAAATACTATCTGCACCTGGCTGATATAACCTCCATCATTCTTTTGCAATAAAAAATTACACAAATGTGTGGCAGAAAGACCAGAGTAGTAAGTCAAATGTTACTGAGTGAACAAATGGTATAAAATTATACTGACTTTACTGATTTGGGCATATATAAAAACCAGCAGCACAACACAAATGGCCTTTAGACACTGTGCAACTAAAATGTCACATTCCCTGCTCTTTGAATGCTTTGATCTTGTGCATCCTGCCTAGATGTAATAACTCTCAGGTTTTACTGCAAGATACAATTAGTCCTTTGCTTCATTCCCTCCTAATATTGATTAATATTGTTCATTTATAAGAGTTGACTATGATTCACTGAATATAAAGGCTCACCAAAGGGACTACTGTTCCTTTATTTGATACCTGTTACTCTTTGCAGATGGAAATCAAAGATAAAACAAGAGACAATGACAACTCATTTAACATATCAAAAGCAAGATACTAATGTTAGAAATTCTCTTACTAATTTTCAAAAAGTTACTGACTTCAAGAAGAATTACTTTATTTCACTCACTGCTTTTGCAACTGGTATTTTATGGCAATGGTTTCTAGCTTTTGTGATTAAAATTTTGGTTGTTTTTTCCTATACAGTGAAAAAAAAAATGGAGAGAGCTATGGTTGAACAATTAAACCGAAAGAGTTCTATGTGAGTCAAGCTGCATACTTAATTAATTATCACTATATGTTAGCTGAATTTGGTATCTGATTTGAATTCTAAGTAAACCCTGGTAAACCTCTCATTATATGAACATTCAAAATGGCATTGCTAAGTGAAATTTGTTCACATTGTTTATCTGAGCATCTCTTGGATGTATACAATATTTACCCTACTGATTTTTTCCCCCCATTCCACAGATGGGGAGTGAGCAAGTGACCGTGGGTCTTAGTAGCCAGCTGGGATTAAAACAGAACAATTGGTAATAAATTATATTAATGTTCCCAAGTTAAGTCCATGTTTGTGTGATGGCAATTGTTGAGTGATCTTCCTGCCCTTATCTTGACCCCTGAGTCTTTTGTTCTATTTTCTCTCTCTCCTGTCCACTTGAGGAGGGGGCATGGCACAGCTGCTTGGTGGGACCCTGGCATACAGACTACATCAGCTCACCATACACAGGAATGTCTAACTCCTGACTGCTGGAAATATTCACAAATGAGGGGATTAAGTAGGAAAAGAGGAAGTCAGATTGAATTGGATCTGTGACCTGACATCAGGATGGTCAGTCACCTAAATTAAGAGCTAAACTAATCCTGCGCCTACTAGAAAGAAAGATTGTAATGAACTTAACAAAGCTTTGAATCAAGACCTTTATACTGGAAAATTAAATCTAAGGTACTCGCTATAATCCAGAGCTGCCAATGGATCCTTCTGAATATTCAATGTTCTTTACTGAATGAAGATATTTTTTACCAGGGTGTGAAAGCATCCTTCTCATGAGACTCCTCCTTGAGTGCTGCATCCAGCACTGGGGTCCCCAGCACAGAAAAGACATGGGCCTGTTGGAGTGAGTCCAGAGGAGGCCACCAAGATGATCAGAGGGATGGAGCACCTCTGCTATGAGGAAAGGCTGAGAAAATTGAAATTATTCAGTCTGGAAAAGAGAAGGCCTTGAGGTGACTTAACCGAGGCCTTCCGGTACCTGAAAGGATCCTACAACAAAAATGGAGAGAGACTATTCACAAGGGCACATAGTGACAGGACAAGGGAGAATGGCTCAAGACTGCAAGACAGTAGGTTTTGACTAGATACCAAGGTGAAATTTTATACTGTGAGAGAGGTGAGGCACTGGAACAGGTTGTCCAGAAAAGCTGTGGATGTCCCATCCCTGGAGGTGTTCAAGGCCAGTTTGGACAGGGCTTTGAGCAACCTGGTCTAGAGAAAAGTATCCCTGCAGGAGAGGTTGGAACTAGATGATCTTTAAGATCCCTTCCAACTCAGCCCATTTCATGATTCTATGATTCCAGTGATGTTCTGTGAAGTGCCTTGGATTCCCTGTGTAGGAGGCAGTAGGATACATGGTCAGATGAAAGGCAAGCTCTTAACACATTAGAGTTCATGGACAGGGGTAGAATGTGCAGGGTTTGACTGCAACAAGAGTGCATGTGTGTTAATTAAGGCCTCCATGATTTGTGATCCTAGTAGGAAATGCTAACTTGCTTTTATTCCAGTGTTGTAAGGAGCTGTAGCCTCTCATATAATGCATAAACCACCATGTGAGATACAGTTGCAACAAACTAAAATATGGACTGAAGAGCTGCTACTGGGACATGGCATCAGAGACATGGAGAAGAATGCACCCTTTCACTGCAGATCCATGAAATATGGTCTTTATTGTGGGAAAGCATGAAGCACAAATCACCTGTGAAAGCTATGCAAGCGCTGTAAACCTACAACCATTCACACTGCCAACTCCATGCATTAAAAATTATCATTTGCATTACCAAGAACTCCTTAGGAATGTCACATGCCTCTGACTTTTAAAATCTTTCTTCCAATTTCCCTCTTTTGGCTGACCAGAAGGACTGCTGAAGCTTCTTACACACAAACAAGGGCCTGCCAGAGGTAGGAATCTTGCCCCACAGGAGGACCTGCTGACCAGCTCCCCTCTTGCTGGCCAGCTTCCCTGTATGCCGGCCATCGCCTCTGCCTGCTGACCATCCCTTCCATGCCTGTTGACCATCCCCCTTGCCTGCCAGCCATCTCCCCTGCCTGCTCCAAAGCCCTGCGGCCTCCTTCCATGCCTGTGGTCCCCGGCAGGCTCTCCTTTGCGACATGGAACCATGCCTCTGGCTTCCCTCGCCCTCACCACCATGGCAGGCTCTGGGAGAAGAAGCGAGGCTGGAGCTCAGATACAAGTTAGGCAGCTGCTCCTCACAGCTCTGCTCTGCTTCCTGCTGTCCTGCTGCTCGAGGTGAAGCAGAGCAGGAGGTAAGTTTAATGTTCAAGTGGGAAGGACAGGGAACCTCAGGGATAGCTGCTCCCTTCCAGAATGTTTCCCTTCACCCTTACCACAGCGGAGGGGCTGGGAGACGGCCCTGTGAACAGCTTCGGAACATTTCTGTACAAACCCCAGCTCCTTATTTCTCTTTCTGCTGACGCTGTTGTAGCAGAGACTTGGGAAGCAGCTGTTCTGTCCCGCTGCTGTGAGCTGCTGCCCGTCGGGGACACAGTGCCGGTCCGTGCCGTGGGGACAAGCCCGGCACAACATGCTGTGTGGGTGGGGCTCTAAGACCGGCATCGCCGTTTTCCTGCTGCCTTATAAAGCTGAAAAAATTCCCTCCTCTGTGCGGTTGCTCCTTTAAGGGGAGGTCACGCAACTTTGGCGCCGCAGTCCACACGGGTGTGTGAGGAGACAGAGAAGGAGGACAGAGTTGGAGGGGTATTTTGCGGCATTTTCAAGCATTTAAAAACCCTTTGGGGACAAAGAGAAGTAAAGACGTGGGAGGACTTGTGGAGTCTTAAGTAAATGAGAAACTTAAGGCAGTCTTGGAGAAGTTCAGGGAGAAGGTAGGAGCCCTTTGAGGGGCTGTGAGGGTATTGCCTTAAACTGACAGAATTGTGATGAGGGGAAAGCACTACCTCAGACAAAACCTGCAAAGATATGGTGAAAACAGGTTCTACTTGGAAGCAGCATGGTTAATAATTGTTTTGGCAGACTGTAGGGTCGCAAAGATGATCTTTACCCATTTCTGTCAGCTGTCTTAATTTTGATCCTTTTGAATAAAAGAGACGGCACAGGGGTGGGGGTAGGCCTAGAGATGGTCTACTCCGTGGAAGCCAAAGGGCTGTGTTAAATGCAAGTGTCTTGGAGTTCGTTAAGTTACAAGTTTTGCTGGTCTGTGAAGGTGACCACACACAAAAAAAATCACACACGAAACTTGACCTACTGAAATGGGAAAGAGATCAGCAGTCAGCTGCTACCAGTCAAATCAGTTAATTGGTAATTGCTCACCTGTCATTCTGAGGCATCATTTGCCTATTCCTAATGCTTTGCATCTTCACGTGAAGCACACAACCTATGAAGACATGGTTTTTCAAACTGATTTAGATAATTTGTTCCTTAAGTTTTGTCTTTTCACTGGGTTTGAATAGGCCTTCAAAACCTCATTATCTTTTTGATCTGAGTGCTTAAAGTCAGCCATCAGCAGGGTTAGCCTTTGGAAGGAATGATACCTGCTTGTTGCCCCCTTTAATTCGGTGCCAGGTGGGCTGCTCTGGATTTTTTGTTTTCCTTATCTTTTTGTCAGGACAAGAGATCTCATCAGCTGCTGACTGATGTTTTGCAGGCAGGTTGGTAAGTATGTCTCAAGGCTCTGTATAAATACCTGGAGAGCACTGCCCATGTACCGGTAAGTTTGAACAGAGTTGGCTGTGTGGTAGTGTCAGCAAGGAAAACATGTTGATGGCTCCCTGGCCTGCTCCTACAGGCTGACACGTTTCTGCTGTGTAGCTAAAGCAACATATGGGGTCATTTTCTGCAGTCTTAGTAAAACTTTTTTTTAAGTACATACATGGACACATTCTTTATTCTGCTGGGAAGTTCCAGCAATGCTTGTATTTAGACAGGAAAAAATGCTACGTCAGTGATCCTCGTTTCTCCAGAAACCCCTGAAGAAACCTGGTTACTTACATGCAGAATCTTTTTTCATTCTAGCTGAAAATACTAATAAGTGGGAAAAAACCCACATCCTTATTTCTTCCACGCACATGGGAGTGTTCTAGAAGCAGTGATAATTACCCTCACAGCTATTATTCCTTAAGTACTCAGAAACCCTGAGTTTAAAAGAAAACAAAAAATTCCACAGTGCTTTAAGAATTTTTTTACTTAACTTTCTTCTATTTTCTCTCTTCCAGTCCCTAAAAACTTAACCTTTTAAGTTTTAATCTTACTCTTTAACAGCATTTCTGTTGTTTTCCTGAACAGTTATGAGTTGAAGTAGAGGGAGTAAGCAAATGATGGAGCACGTTACATTGGGAGTTTTGGAAAGGCTTTGAGGTGCCCTTTAGGATGCAGTGAACTGCTTGTAGAACTGGTGTTAGAAATCCTGATGCTGAACCATTGTACAAATAAGAATTATTTTCAAAGCATTTCAATTTTTTTTTTTCAAACACATGAGACTTTTCATTGTCCACTGCATATAGCTTTTTAAAGTAAAGTATCAGGTACTGAGAGATTTTCAATGTGATTAAAGCAGGCAAAATAGTGTTCTAGTTAACATAACTGCACAGTCTATCTGTACCAGTAGAAATGCACTCTACGTTAAAAAGAAATATATCTTGGCTTTTACTACAGTGGAACTTTACATCCAGAGATGTTCCCTTCAGAAGTTAAAATAGGTTTTTCCACAGTTTCACTCCTTAATTTGGAATAATTTCTTAAAAGGCTATGGGGAAAAAAAGGTTATATTGAGAACTAAGAGATTCCATACACAAATTAAGATACAGCTTAAACTACTTCCGTGGAAAGACATTAAACTTCCTTTAAAAATGAGAATATAATAAAGAAAACCCCACTGATCTTAAATATGGGCTTAGTGTGCTATTCATTTTATTTTTAAAAGTAAGTGCCTCTGATTTCAGTCCATGTGAGTAAGTCTAAAGGAAGACTGCCAAATGCTGTATTTTTTAGCATGGGCTCTCCCACTCAAGGATATAGCATCACATGCAGCTGAAGCTGATTTCCTGGGTGAGCCTGAAGGACATAGTTTAGAGCATGAGGAAGCTCCACCTTGAAGGACCTGTCCTGTGGTTTCACTGATGCCCCTTTCCTGCCACCTAATCTGCTGCAGTGGTGCCTCATGTTGTTGAATGACTGCAGTATGTGTTTTTCATAGGAAAAGTAGAAAATGTGTATTTTGCTTGCATTTGCAAAATGAAGTTGGAAACACATGATACTTTTGAGTAGGCATAAATTTACTTGGGGAAAATGCAGCTATGTTTGTGAGACATATAGCTGTAACAAAACATGTACTAGTTAAAACCCAACATATGTTATTTAAAGGGTTTAATAGATATTCATTGCATAATCATATTCTGAAATGACTACTCTCTCCCTCAAAAATAAGTGTTTTGATAGAGAGGTTCAGTCCAGAGCACTTCCAAATTGTTTTTGCCAGGTAAGAGAAACATTTTTGTGAGGCAAACCTTAGACATAGGTTTGGCACTAAGAGTTTCTTCCACAGTCATACCTGGCATTTAGAAAAGCCCAAAAAGTTTTTAAGCATGGTATTAGATAGAGGGAAGGGGTTGCAATCTGTAAAGAATGTCTGTATCTGGCTTCTTATCAAAGTGTTGCAGTTATTGATAATATCTGTAGGGCTTGCAAGCTTTCATGCATGCTTTCTTTTAAAGTGGGAGCTACCATGTGGCTGATTTGTTCTATAGCATCTCAGCAAGTGTGTGCATGGGCAGTTAGAGACCAAGTGGAAGGAAAGGAGCTGCTGGATTCTTAATCACTGTGTGGTACCAGTGAAGATTTCACTCTTCCTGCATGAGGCACACTTACTAAAGTATCTTATTGGTTTAAAAATTTGATCTTGCAATTTGACCTTTTCTGCATATTTCTCTTCCACAGATGAAGAAATAAGTTTTTCATTTGAGACTGAACCAAAACAGAAGTGCATTGCTTTTCCTTGCAGATCCATAATTAATTTCCTACATCATGTTCCCCTTCTCTGCATGCCATTTATGTTTCTTTTCTTTGCCTCTCTTTCATTGAAATAGGTTTAAAGTCCCTCACTTGCTCCTCTTTTGCTCACATATATAAAATAAGGGCAGTGTATCTTATAATTCGGGATTTGTGTACACATAGATTTCCAGTGACATTCAGCAGTCAGCAAAGGTCTCTTAATATCTGAACTCTGAAATCCTACATTTGACAACCTTTGAACAAAGCCCTACCAGGGAAAAGGAGCTCAGTAGAGACATTCAGTGAGAAAATTCTGGTGGCTAAAGAGTAAATTTCACCTGCAGAGAAGTTACTTTCTAACAGACATGACCTAAAATAACATATAGCTCATTGCTGTAGCTTTTCTTAAAAATATGGCTCTAGAAAGGGTGTTTCAAAGAAATAAGTTCCAAACTGTAATTAGAAGTGTTAAGCACAGTCCTTCAAGTGATTAACACGATGTAGGGAAAGAATCCTCCATGTATCACAGAATCACAGAACAGATGAGATTGAAAGGGATCTCTTGTGGTCATCTGGCCCAACCCCTTGTTCATGCAGGGACATCTAGCACCCAGGGCCATATCCAGATGGCTTTTAAATGTCTTTCAGGGAGGGAAAGTCCACAGCCCCTCTGGGCAACCTGTGACAGTGCTAGATCCTCATAGTAACAAAGTGTTTCTTGATGTTCAGACTGAAGGTCCTGCATTTCAGTTTGTGCCCATTGCTTCTGATCCTGGCACCACTGGAAAATGTCTGACTCTGTCTTCTTTTCATCCTCATTTCTGGTATCTACATATACTAATGACATCCCCCTGAGCCTTTTCTTCTCAAGCCTGAACACACTCAGCTTTCTCAGCCTTTCCTCATACAAGAGACATTTCCATCCCTTTATTATTGTGGTCCTTTGCTGGACCCTCTCCAGTATGTCCATGTGGTCCTTGCACTGAGGAGTCCAGAACAGGACCCAGCACTCCAGGGATGGCCTCACTAGAAGAGAGGGACTACAGGCTTCCACCTTCTGTCTGGGATACCATTTGCCTTGTTTGCTTGAACTGCACATTGCTGCCTCATGTTCAGCTTGTTCACCAGGACTCACCCCCTGGTCCTGCCAAATCATTTGGTGATTTGTGCGTTTGGGTATTTTTTAAGTGAGAGCTGGCTTAAAAAAATGTCAAGTTAGGACCTGAAGATGAAGAATATTGTTATGTAAGCATACAGGCATACCAGTCAGTCTGGTTTACTGTATCTCTGTTTTGAAAGTATACACGCATTTTTCTGCCCTGCTTGGGATTGATAAAATAGCTACAGCCATTCAAACAGCAGTGCATGCTTTTTGGTGGAACTATTTTTGGGGATTAACTCTGAATCCTTTACCTATTCCATAGTATTATGAAGCGTGAAGAAGGATAGAAATATCAAAGCACGAAGCCTCTTTATTACTCAAGACAAGACTGTTTTCTAACAATGCATCTATGTAATATGCTATGTAATATGCTGACCACTAGCAATTTCTAAAAATGCATCTATGTAATATGCTAACCACTCTGTCTGTGTGGTTAAATCTGTATCTTAAAGTTCTAAAATACCAAGATGATTTTGTTCTTAAGCACACTTTTACATAGTGTTTTGCATGTGGACGCTAACATGAATGTCTAATTTCTAGCCACAAGGATAGATATCACAAGATCCCTAGCCTTGTGATAGGCCTTGTCAAAGTTCTGTCTGGCTGTTGCTTTGGGGGTATGTTGCTAAACTGGGAAACTTGGTTATGAAGGCAAAACAAACAAAAAGTATGTTTCAAGGATTTATAATTACATTATTCTTTCCACTTTGTTAAAATATGAGGTAGTAGAATAAACTGCACATTTTAATTTCATAGTGAAATATCATGCCATTTCTAATAGCTCAGGACTAATAACTTTCTGAGCAATGTAAATGCTGGACACACAACATGTTTTCTTATTCTGATGGGACTCTTGGGCTGATCATTACTTTGGTATTGTTCTACCTGTCACCATCCTTAAAGTGGGTATTATGCAAAAAGGTCTTCAAAACATATTTGTTATTCTGATGAAAACCTATTTTTAGAACAAGATAGGTAAAGCAGAGAGAAATGCATCAGCTGGGTGAAACAGAACACAGCACATCTTCCCCTCACCAACTGTGTCTTCATGGGTTTTCCTTTCAGTCCTGGTCTTATCTCAGTGACTTTTGGAGGTTTCCTGGGTTGCAGCAAATTATAGATGATCCTGTCTGATCCCTGGGAAAATACATTTTTTTTTTATCTTCTCTGAAGCCTGATTGCTTTTGTGCATCTTGCCACTGCACTCTCATTCCTCTCTGCTGTGGGAATACTGGTCTTGGCCCCAGCTATGTCAGAAGCTTATTTCTACATAGTCTTAGCAGGATTTTTTGGGGAAGAAGGAATCCCCTATTCACTCCTGATGGTTCCATCTTCCAGGTCAAAGTAAACAGTTGCTTTTTTCCCTAAACTGCCCAGTTGCTTGCTTTGAAAGGAATACACATATTCAGGATACTGCTAGCAGGCAAATGAAAGGAAATATTTTCTTTCACAGCTCTACAGTTACTCTTGTCTGAGATGTACTTAGATAAATACTATATTGCATATCCTTTTTGATAGCCCACATTTAAGTCTTTCCAAAAACAACTTCATGTTTCTGCCACCATCTCATTACTGATTGCAGATTTGTGTGGTAGTTACAAGGCTATTTACCCATATAAATAAGTACATAACATTAAATAAGGTTCCTGTACTGTTTTGCAAAAATTGTTTGTGTAAAAAACCACTGGAAATTATTCAAAAATTATTTCAAAAAACCAAGGGAAATTATTAAAATACTCTTGATTCTCCAAAATTGAGAGAACTAGCAAATATTTGCTTGCATAGTTTGTACTTTTATAAGTCCAACCAGAGGTAGAATTCTGAAATTTTATACCAAAGCAGAAAATAGCTTACAGTTGAAAAAGGGTGACCAATTAATCTGCTTTCAACCTCCTTATACATTTTATAATGTTAACATTAAATGGCACTTGGAAATAACTAAGAGAATCTGGAATCTATGCATAATACTTTCTGTTCTAGAAATATCTTTAAAGTGAACACTGCTAGAGGATTTGTTTCAGTTTATCATAGTTGGTTTTTCTAAATGTATATTGTTGATTTGATTTTGTCTTGAAACCTACGAGAAGTTGCCATTGAGTTGTGGAGAACTGCAAGTAGAGATACTTACTTAATATGAGGCTATGAAAGTCTTTATTTCCAGAATACATGCATTTCAAAAACAGCTAAAGAAGCTCAGTTGGATCTGTGAATTCCCTTGTACCTTTTGCAAATATTTTATTTTGTTGCTTTTTTTATTTTCATGCTTTTTTTGTATATTTGTATATTTTTGTATATTTTTGTATATTTTGTATATTTGTATATAACACAGGCTTTGGACAGGACAGTAAAATGAAAAATGATTAATTTCTCTGTAGATTCTGATCAATTTATATGAAAATAGAACACAATAGGACTTAAAGGTCAATTCTTGCTTCACATTAAACCATAGGCTTTTAGTTTTCCTTCAGAGAGCTCTGAGCACTGAAGTGTTTGTTGCTATGTGTAAAAAAAAAATAGTGTCCTGCCTGTGAACAATGGATAAATAAAGGCAGTATATCTAGAAAACAAAAAGCAGTTGAATAAAATGTAGAACTATGCTAATCTCTCCAGTGCTTTTGAAAATTAATTCCTACTCATTCAAGTGAGCTGAGAAAATGCTGAATCATCATCCTGATTTATTGTGGGATTTCTGCTGGTATGATTGCCTCTAATCATTGTATAATCATTGTATTTCTCTTTAGCAGAGAAATGAGAGCTCTTGTACAGATGGACTTTGCTAAAGATGAAGTGATAAAGAACATGAGAGGGTTTTTGTTTTCTAACTTGTTAGTGCATCTTCTGATTGGCTTTCCTCTGAGTTCAGCTATTTTATCAGATTTTCAGTTGATTCACAAGAGCCCTTTTTGAATTATTCCAGTTTTGTTGAAAAAAAACGACATCCTATAACCTATTGACAATAGTAATTACTTTTGACAAAAATAATCTTTCCAATACATGTGAGTAGGGGACTGTTAATTTTACTATACTCTCCATTTTTATGCACAGAACTTTTTTTGTTTTGTACACTCATGTATCCATCCCCTTTCCATGTGTTGAATGTCCTTTCATTTCATGCTTGCCTTATATCAGATCAACTTTCATTCATTTTCCTTTCTCCCCATGCTCAGGAACATACTTATGCATGTTTTTCTTTTACCCACACACTGTGCCTGTCTCAGAGGGAGTACACCTGAGCCTGTTCTGTACAGACAGGTGTGGGAATAGTAACCAGTATATTTATGGAATAAAAAGAAGAGGGTTTAACCATAAGGACATTACACAAGATGTTCATATAATTGTGTGTTTGCTTGACCTTATTCTTGCTGAACAAGACACATCTGATTTTGCTATACTTCCACAGTAAACTCAAAATGGTATTTGTGATGTTAAGATGCTTCTGCTTTTGTTCATCTGCATCTTCAGCTTCTTACAAACTTCTGACCTGGTGACACTTTAGGTCTTAGCAGCTTCAGAGGAAACAGACCTCATTTTGAATTGGCAATAACTGATTGCTTTTCTCCTTAGGGATTTTAAAAAAATGTATGGAGTTCAGAAATCCAGTTTGGATGTTAATTAATTTCTGTGTACTCTCAAAATTCAAGGCCAATACAATGGTTTTCCTTTTACAATGCCAATATAGTGGCAGGTTGAGAACAGCTGTGATCACAAAAAAGTGCCATTTTATTAGCACCTCTGCCACTATTAATATTTGCTAATTAATCTCTGTAAATGATACTAATAAAGAATTTTTATACGCCATTTTTCAGATAGTAGTAAAGCAGAGCTTGAAAATAAATTCCTTATTTATAGGCCTAAAAAGTTAGTCTCAGAGAGAGGATTATAACCTGATCTCTTGACTTTGAATTTATAGGTAGGTCAAACCTGGATTCTAGAAAAATTTTGGTTGTCTTTCACTGGAGAATTTGCCATCTTAAAATCTTTGAGAGATTTTTTCCCTAGCTTTTTAACGAGTTACTGAAACTAACCATCGTGGTTCCATTGCAAAATGGTGTAAACTATTATTTATTATTTTGACCTAAATTGCTTTGAAGTGGGGAACCGTGCACTGTGAAATAAGTTTAATTGCTTCAGCTTTGCCAAAAACACTTAAATATTCTTCTGGTACAGGAAATCCATGATCAAATTAATGTGGGTTTTGTTTAATATATAATTATATAGCTGTGATGGATACTTGAGCTAATTACAGAAAATACATAAATTAAGAAATTGATGGAAATTGCAAATAGTGAAAATACTTCAGAAGCAGCAGCAGAAGAAATGACAATGACTTGCTACAGATCATTTGCAGAGCCTTAGGGTACAAGTTACGTAACAAATCTTTTTCCCAGAGCTGATAAAGTTAGTGCTGCACTGACAGTCCAGCCAAGAGCAGGACAGATGCAGCTTTTACTCCTGGGCAGAAAATGAGAGACTTTCTAACGTGCGGAAAAAATGAAGTTTGGTGAATGGAGGAAAGAGTACAAGGCAGAAAGTATGTTTTCTGAGCCTTTTTGTGGCATGGAATTTTTAAAATCCTTGTAGGATAAGGCAATATCTTCTGTTGGTGCATATTGCCATAATTGCTGTAATTTAGAATATCTGCACTATTTTCACTTAAACTGAGGATTTAGCACATTTTGACAGTCTCAGTGACAGAATATGTTATAGATATTTGCTTGACAGAATTTGTACGATTTAGAGTTGGCTTGCATGATTAATTCTTTGTGCTTGTGCCTGCACCCTCCACCAACCATGCTGAGGGCTCTGTTACTTAGGTTGACTCCAGCCTACTCAATTGAGCAGTGGCTGCAGGTGGTCAGACTGCACATGTCCTAGGGCCATACAAGTGCTATTTAGCAGGATGTACTCTGCAAAGCCAGAGGCACTCAAGGGGCTACAGAAAGAGGCACATTAGTGACATAACACTGAGAACGTGAGTCAGGTTATGTAAATGCTCACTTGTGATGAAGTGTGTTTGGTATTTGTTCTCATGCTGTTGTATGTATATATACAATAGGTTGTTGCTGTTTGCAATAAATAATTTGCTGCTAATGTTGTTGACAGTGCTATTGATGAAGTTTAAAAATGTGTTTGATGGCTGCTGTTCTCTTAAAACCTTTCTTACTTTATCAGACAACTTTCCTAACTTTCTGTATGCCACTAGAAAGGAGAATGGAGTGAGTTGTTTGAGGTGTACAGAATTAAGGGATGGGCACACATCCAGGGAATCTCAGAGGGAAATATGGGCTGTGTGCCATGCACTGAACTTGCTACATATGTGCAAATCTGATCTAGCACACACACACACTAACAGATGGTTAGCAATTGCATGGATCAGCTCCACGAGGCATGTCCAGATCCCACTAACCAGGGTGTACGGAAATCCTGGTCATATGGCCAGTCTGTGATTTCTCTCCTCTTTCTTCTTCCCAATCCTGAAATTCTGTCTAAGGAAGGAAGAGGAAGAAATGAAAAAAAGGACATGCTGAGGCATGGTAATGTTGGACATGCTGAAAGTAGTGAGATTACCATAGAGCAATGAGCTTCAGGACCTCAGCTGAGCCATAATCTAGTGTGTGTGTATTTTTAGTTTGCTGTTGCAGTGTGAAAAGTATTCACTTCACTTAAGCTATGTCATAATAACTTACTGTGAATACTGAAATAAAATGCTAATTAGATACAGTTGGAAGAGAGCACATGGCAAATTACTGTAATACCACTGATGGCTGGTAACTCATGCCTGTGGTGGCATGATCAGTTTTGATCAAGTGCTTTCCCTTTTAATCTACTTGCTCTTTAATAATGGGCCTATCTCTAAAACCTGCACCAATTTAAAGTTCAATTAATATAACTTTTATAAGTTAGAATGTTTTTCTTAACCAATTAAAACATAATTAAAAGGAGAATATTTCCTAAATCCTTAAGGCCTCTTCATTAAAATGGAGAAAATTCTTCTCACAAGACTCTGGCTCATTTTAATTTCTCTAAATAAAAATATAGTTCATGTTCCCAAATAACTTCTGCCTAAGCAATCTACTTGCTACTGTTTTAAAGTATCAATCTTATTTTAGGTAGTGACTGTTCTCCCACTAGTATGTAGATGTTTATGCTAATATTTTACATTGAAAATTATGATGGATCAAATCAAGACTTTGAGCTTTGTGAATGTAATGCCATATACATGCATTGCAAGACAAATTCAGGGTTTTTTTGTGGGTTTTGTGTTTGTTTTTTGGGGTTTTTTTTGTTTGGTTTTTTTTTGTTGTTGTTGTTGTTTTTTGTTTGGTTTTTTTTTTAATCTGTGTGGTGCATTTAAAAATCCTTCTTTTTCCATCTCAGAATTTCTCCAACAGGTGTAGTTTCACTGATATCCATGACAGTCTCTTCTCTTTGACAGTACAGGTTTATTAATTTTCTGAAGAGTTATACATGTGAATTATCTATGCACTTCATAATCCCAGGCTATTATGTACCCAACTCTGATTGATTACCAGGATTCTCAGGCTCTACCTGTATAAATGGCAAGCTACATGAGTAACTTAATTTCTGTGAGAAGTAAGACTTTTTTTATTTGCAGAAAGTTTTGATCTGATAAATCCTGCAACACAATTAGAGCACCAATTCTTATGGTGCGGTCAATCTCTCTCAAATTATCGTTCATACTTTTCAGAAAATATAAAGATAACATGCAGTCTGATCCTTTGCACTGCACATTTACTGTTCATTCTGTTAGAACCATACCTTTTTTCAGTCTTGGTTTTTGAATGAATTACCTAATGGTCACCTATAGGTGTCTTAGTAGAATTTATTTAGTCCCTTTCTGAGGCAGTTTGGAAAATAATGGTAAATTAGGTTTAGATGAGAGAAAACCAGCTATTCCTACTGGAACTTCCTGTACATAGAGAGTAATAACATCAGACTTGGCTTTACCCTGTATTATATTGCTTATAGAAAATATTAAATTAATTCAAGAATTAGTGTATGAATATTTAGGGACTTGTATCTTTCTGCCATTACACTCTGATTCTATTTAATTTGAGGGGTAAAACAGAGTTCCTTGATGCCACCATTACTCATATTTGGGCTTAAGCTGAATTTGTGTGTTGCATAGATGTAGCTAAAAGATTAATTTTCAGTGTTTGGACCAAACAGCTATTTTCTTCCCTCTTGTACTTGTTTTTATAAGGTAGTCAGCAAAGAATAAATCACTCTAGCACAGTGAAGAGGGAGTTCATCTGGTAGAATTAATAATGCCTTATACAAGTGTGATACCCTCTGTTGTTTTCTTCTGTTTTTCACATACTGCCACTTCAACCACAGAACAAGCATGAAAATCATTCTCCCTTTACCTAAAAGCATATACATTTGGATTGCATGATTGTATGGGAATCTTTATCCCTGCCCTAGAGCACAATGCTCATTAGTTCTTAAAAAATATGATGTATTTGTATTGTGTTTATCTTCTTACTTCCTTTTAAGCTTCTCTTTTACTTTACATCCTGCAGATGTTTTTTTCCTTTAAAATTCACAGATTTTGCCCCTGATTCAGAGAATGTGCTTTGCTTTGCAGATCTATGTTGCCCATGAATCTTGACTACAAAAATTACTTTTAAATAATTTTAATTACTTTCATTAATGTCAATTAATAATAGCAATTAATAATGTCATGATTTATACATTTCATAAGCAGTATGTTCTTGGGCTAATTCATTTTTTTGTTAACACATTATTATTTGAGGTATTCTGAGTACAAACATGTAAATTTGTATGCTATATAGTGTGTGTATAGATCTATATATATCTATATATAGCTATATATATATATAAATAAATAAAAATATAAAACCTTGGTCAGGTTACAGCAGACCCATGCTGTCTTTTTTTCTGACTATACTCAATATGCTTAGTTTGGGAATGTACAGTTAAAGCTGTCTTTTTTTCATATCATATATATTATTAGTACTGGTCTGTAATCTAGCGAGTACATTGTAGTTAAAAATGGTTGAACATCTTTCTAAAGCTTAACTTGAAGATTTTCTAGCTGGAAATTGAACTTTAACTTTGAAAAATCCTTGAACTTTAAATATATGATCAGAATTACCAAACAGTTTAGGTTGGAAGGGATCTTTGGAGGTTATCACCCCCAGCTCAAAATTTTTCTAGCATCACAGTTAGAACAACATGCTCAGGACTTGCATAATCAAGTTTTGAGTATCTCCAAAGATGAAAATCCCACTGCCTATTTGTGAACCTTTGGAGGACTTGACTGATCCCAAGATGAGGAATGTTTTCCTTAGGAACTTCCATTGTGGAAATTCGTGACCATTGCCTTTGTGCTATTTTTGCACCTCTGAGAAGAATTTGGTTCAGTCTTCTACATAACCACTTGTCATAATGTTGAAGACAGCAGCTGAAATTTGCCTTTTCTTTCAAGCCAAACATACAAATGTGCTTTTCTTAGTCTCTGCCCTTATGTCATATGCTCAAGCTCTGTAAGTTGGTGGCCCTCCTCTGGAGTTGCTCCAGCTTATTTATGGTCAACAGAACATCTGAGACTATCACTGGAGCATTCCACTCTGTAAGAAATGCATAAATAAGCTGGAGCAAGTGAAGTGAATAATAATTTCCATAAGCCTGCTGGTTACATTCTATCCAGTACAACCCAGTGTGCAGACAACCCTCATTGGCTCAAGGGTGTGCCAGAGACTCCTGCTCAACTTCCTGTCCACCAAGATCCCAAGTACTTTTCTGCAAAACTCCTGTCAGCTCTCAGTCTGTACTGATGCATGGAGTTTTTTGTTTTGTTTTTTTTCTTTTTGGGTGCAGAACTTGCATTCATCTTCATTTGAGGGGAGGCTAAAGGGAGAGAAAAGGAGGTTGCTGGGAACAGGATTGGTAAAGATGTGGATTAGAAGGTGTATCAAGTGACAGATTGTCACTGATGCCACTTGCATCCTGCTTTCTATTTCACCCTCTTCATAATGCCTCTTGTGGAGTTACAAACATATTTCAGGTTTGTGGCTTCTTTGGTTTTTTTTCAAATATGCGTGCATAACTTCTTAACTGCAACTAAATGATGTAGTTAAAGTTTGTGTTGGTTACTAATTGTGCAATCAGCAACAGGTAACTTTGAAATGTCCCAGAATGCATCAGTTTTCATGCTTCTGTTGGCAGTTTCCAGATACAGCTTCACGAGGCTTGAATTTAAAGAGCTTTTGGTGCCCATGTGAGTGAGGCAGACCACCTGTTTTAAAACACCTGTTTTTCTTCTGTGGTCCTTAAAACTCACCAGCACCCCTGTTTAGAGGCCTGGGATTTAGAGTCTTGCTCTCTGAAATTCAAGGCTTAGGGGAATACCCTTAGTCCCTGGACAGATATTTTTAATTTTAAACATGTTTAATAGGTTGCCATGCAAGGATGGCATTTCTTCTAGTGTAGCCATGCAAGGATGGCATTTCTTCTAGTGTAGCTTCTTTTTAGAAAGAATATGGTTGCAGTTGCATGCAGAGAGGTTAAGGAGGTGAGCAGTAGCTTCTGTGTGCAAACTTTCACAGAACTACTTTGCTTGGCATTGAGATAATAATGGAAGAGGGATGTGGGAGTGATGATCCATGAAAGCATGAAGGGTGAGAAGAATGAGCTGACTGGCCAAGCAATATAGGAAGGGGAAGATTCCCAATGAAATTACCAGTCATCAATTATAAAAGGAGCAAAAGGCATTGTGAAATACATAGTAAGTGTATTTTACTATACAATTATTGCCCAATTCTTTGCTATTTAAAGCATATGTTAGGAAAAAATGCATGGGTTCAAATAGAAATTGATCAGGTTTATGCAGGAATATCAATTGAAATGTTGAGCACAGTGGTGTCAAGGCAGACTTTGACTTAGAATGTTCATACAAGATAAGAATATGCCAGAGTAATGACCAGTCTGTGTCCTGTGTTAGGTTGGTTTAACTGTGTATTAAAGTGTTTATTTATGTGCATCAGGTAGTTCTTATGCTTAAAAATGGAGTTACAGAGTTAAACTGTGTCATGACTGAAGTTTTCTGATTATTTTTCCCTGGATATTTTTTGTAAGATTAAATAGTTTTGAGATTCACCTAAGCATAGTAATTAAGCAGTAAATATTTTAAAAGAAAGGCAGTGTATGAATTGAGCAATTTTTTAATGAAAATATACCTGGTGATAGGAATTCTTTTCTACTGAAAGCAGAAAACTCTTGGTATTTCAAATAGGCAAAGAAGAAACAAAGCAAAGGAAAAATGCAATTTGGCAAAACTTCTCAGCTTTTGGGTAGTTTTCATTTTTTTTTAATCTCCTATTAAGAAATAACAAAAATTTGTAGCAAAACATAATTAGGAACCGTGTTAGGGGCAGTGCCCTAATATAGTCTAAAAATGGCATCTTTGTCAGAAAATTGCACAGGGCTGGCAGAAGCTTCCAGGAAGACCTACAGGGAAGCTGGGGTGTGTCAGCAGTACATGCCTGTTTAGAGAAGTTAATTTGCTTGAAAAAGTAATATTCATGGTGAGATTAAAATGTCTACATGTAGTTCTTTGGCTCTGTAGCTGGATCTTTTTCCTAATTTAAATATCCTTAATGGGTATTCCTCATCTTTGTTCCTCTTAAAGAAAAATGAGATTGGGGAAACATGTGATGGAGGCTGGGAGCTACTAATCTCTCTCTGAAGTAGACGTATTCTATCTGACCACCGTAATATCCATCAGGCAGTGTGGGCTGCCTTGACTAGATTTTCACTGACTATAATGGGACATCACCACCTACATGTGTATGTCTTAACCTTAAAGTGAATTCTGCTTTCAACTACAGTTTTTAGAAATTATTCATTGGTATTTTCCTGCTCTCTAAGTTCCTTTGCAACCTTTTTGCTATGATGCCTCTTTTATGCCCCATCCTTTTCTAGTCAGCTATTTCTCCCTTAATTTTTCACATCCCCTTAAAAGGTGCACTTACTGCAGGAGGTCTGTTCTCCTGAGTCCTGTCACAGAAAAAAACTTGTTACAACTGTGGAATGTGTAGTAGAAACAAGGAAATAGGTTATAATCTGAATGTTACACCTATGAATTTTGTCACAAACCCTTTTTTAGCTGTCTTTTATTTAGTTGGTCATCTTTTTTAAGGTGTTTTAGAACTTCACATTTTTTTTGCCTGTGTGTCCATCAAGTCTTTGATTAAGCTATAAACCACTGCAGTAATGCAAATAAATTAAATGCATGTGAGTAGGCAGCAGGACTTCTTAATGTTATATAGTTATCCTCCACTAAAGTATTAGTAGCAAATTTACGTCCAAATTCAGCAAAGAATTTAAGCATTTTTCTATGCTAAAGTCGTCACTGGGAAAAGCAAAGCACGCAATCTCACAAGATTTGTTTTTTACTTGCCTGTAAAATAGTCCCCCCTGTATGTAACACAGGCCTTGAATTGATGGTTGTCTTATCAAGAAGTAGATTCAAGATTGGAGTCTTTTCAAGAACCATGAAAGCCTTGAGCTTGATAATTTTGTAAAATAATAAAAAAAATTACTTTCTGCTAAGTTTATGTACTCACTTTTAAGCTGGAAAAACTCTATACTGTCTAAAAGAGGTTTTCTCCATTTAAGATTTCCATTTTTTCTCCATTTAAGATTTCTAGTACCTTTTATGGATTCTTGTTTAGTCAAAAGGGTTTACATTAGCAGCTACCACTTAAATAGGGATAACAACTAATAATAGCTAGGAATCATGAAAACTAGAAGCTGAAAAGACCTATTAAATTGTTTGAATCTTTCCCCTGCCGTTTTAGGGCTGTTCCTTGTAATTTCCAGTGCTTCCTTTGGTCCAGTTCTTCTTCCTTACACTATGAGCACTATCACAATTTTCAATGCCTTCTTGCAGTTTCCCCACTTCTGGAATTCAGCTATGACAATTTTAATTTACTCTGACTTCTCATATAGGTGTGTGAGGTATCTCTTTTTGTTACCTTTAATTTCTCTTCTTTTTTCAGTTTTAGACCTTCCACCATCCTTGAGGTTTCTGCTTTTCTTTCAGTTTGTATTTGCATTCTATGAGATTAATTTTTAATATTTTCTCATAAGCTGTTCCTTCCATTTCAATATTTTTTTATTGCCTTTTTCTAGTTCTGAGTTCTCCAGTTTGTTAATAATTCTGTGGACTTGCTCCTCCTTCTTGCTGAAGCCAATGGGAAAAAACAAAGGCATACTACTGCACATAACTCTTTCCTGCAATTTTTATCCTGTATCCATAATATTTTTTTTTTAAAGTGACTCAAATGTATGAGTATTTTGCAGTTTCCATATACAGTGGTACTAGGATTCTTGTCTCTCCTGAGTGAACATAGTCATCACCTGTCTCAGACGATTCTTCTAGCTGGCAGACCTTTTATTAACTTCACCATGGCTGACTGGCTTCCAGACCAGATAGTTTGCATTTTACCAGGTGGAAGCATGGGCAAAATTTGCAACTCAGTGTGTGCCTTCATGGAAATACCTTAAAGACAATATCAGTAATTTTGAGCAGCTGAGGCCAACAACACTAATGAAAATACTGCTTAGAATCCTTTGCCAAATAGCCTAAGTACTGCCTGAATGAAAACTCCAGTGTGAAAATTCTGAAGCTGTCCTCCTGGAGATACCTGCTACTTTAGGTGCTTTCTCTCCAAAATAATGCTAAGTGTTCAGTAAAATGGTTTCTTCATATGTAAGGTGCCAAATGGAGAATGCTCGGGATAAGTGTTTTAATGGAGCCACCAGCATTTTGGCTGGAGTGGACATTTGGTCCCAGTGATTCTTTTACCCATTTGTAATGGCTTTGGACATTTTGGACCATGTATTTGAGGAAAATGTTAGCTTGAGGTCTAACAGCAAGCAGTTACTCAGTATTCTATGGGATTTTTGCACATACAGTTGCACTCATGTACATGTTTTAGTTTTTTCACTCAGTGGTTCATGGGGACCAGACACTAGACAGTTCAATATATATATAGCTTTATAACTGCAAAAACACAGTAGTGCACCCCACTTTAGATACTAAAGAATATTTATGCCCCACATGCCTGTAAATGACTATTTTGGGTACACTGTAAGCTGAGTGAACTTGGGTGAGCTGTATTTTGTCTCATAAGTGACACAAGTCTGCTTGAAATAAAATAAATTATTTTCCTCTGAGTCTTACCTGTATTTACATTTTGTCTGGGTGAAGTCCACTTTTTTAGATGCACTTCCCATCATGTCCCTGTGTGGTACTGGAGCAGTATTTGCAAGATGTTTTGCTGAACATCAAAGTGCTGTTTTTTTAGTGACCTTTTACTGGAGGGTCATAGTGGCACAGGATGTAGTTGGAGGCCTCACACTAGTGATGTTCAATACTGGGCCCAATATTGTGGAACATGTTTATCCATTACTTGGATGAAGGTGCAGATGCCACCTCAGCAAGTTTGCTGACAATGCAAATCTATGAGGAGTGGCTGGTACCCCAGAGGGCTGTGCAGCCCTTCAGAAGGACTTTGATGGGTTGGAGAGATGAGCAGAGAAGAACTGTGAAATTCAGCAAAGGCAAGTGCAGTGTCCTGTACCTGGGGAGGAACAACCCCATGCACCAGCACAGGCTGGGGTCTGATCTGCTGGGAAGCAGCTCTGTGGAGAAGGACCTGGGGGTCCTGGTGGCCAACAAGCTGCTCACAAACCAGCGGTGTGTCCTTGTGGCCAAGAGGCTGAAGGTATCCTGGGGTGCACTGGGAAGAGCATTGCCAGCAGGTCACAGGAGGTGATCCTGTCCTTCTACTCAGCCCTGGTGAGGCACATCTGGAGTGCTGTGTCCAGTTCTGGGCTCCTCAGGACAAGAGAGATGTGGAGCACCTGGTGTGGGTCCCATGGAGGGCTACAAAGATGATTAAGGGACTGGAACATTATTGTAGCAGGGCATCCCCAACATGGTAATAATGAGCATTGACTCCATGATTGCAGAAGGCCGATCAATTGCTTTATTCTTTCTACACTCTACTATACTACTACATTCTGCTATATGAAAAGCCCATCACCCTTGCCAGACAATCCAATATAGCTTTAACCTAATTGGTAATTCAATCAAAACACCATTTCCAGAGTCCAATTAAGGAGTCACCCTTTGGTAAACAATCTCCACAACACATTCCACATGTGCACAACAGGTTCAGCAAATGAAGATAAGAATTGTTTTCTCTGAACCTTCTCACAGCTTCTCACAGATTCCCAGGAAAATCCTGGGAGAGAACTGTGTCTCTCTCTGTTCAGAGGATGTCGTTACCACAGAGCATATCTCTTATGCTGAGGGAGATGGGCCTGTTCAGCTTCCAGAAGAGGTGACTGAGATGGGACCTCATCAATTTCAAAAGGATGTTTCCAGGCTCTTCTTGGTGGTGCCAAGCAATGGGAAAAGAGGCAATGGGCAGAAACTGATGCACAGGAAGTTCCCCCTGAACAGGAAGAAGAATTTTACTGTGCAGGTGACTAAGCACTGGAACAGATTGCCCAGAGAGGCTGTGGAGTCTCCATCCCTAGGGATATTCAAGAACTGTCTGGATGCAATCCTATGCCATGGGCTCTACGATGGTTCTGCTTGATCAGATGACCCACTGTGGTGTCTTGCAACCTTAACTATTCTATGATTCTGTTAACACTAACCTGCTGCTTTAACAAAAATCACTAAGATGGGAAAATACAAGAAATTATAAGTATATTGGCAAGACTCTTATGGACTGGGAAGGACTATTTTCAAATACTCATGGATTTGGATGTGGGGACTGAGCTACTGGAATGGCCACTATGTGGTAAACACTTTGTTAGAACCACCTTTGCTGGTTAAGCCTTAAGAAGAATTTAACCAATAAGCCTGTGGTACCCCTTCCCATCTAGAGATTTCATAGGAGCTAGACAATAATTACCAGAGAGTTTGCTCAACTTCAGCTCAAAAAAGTAGCTACCTGATGTACAGATATTCAGTGACTGCTCAGGCTCAGTGGCTGTCTTAATGCCCTAGGCTGGTGTTTCTGGGAATGCTAAATGCCAGTGTTAGGAAAAGATAGGGAAGATTAAAGAATATAAAGATTAGTGGCACTGTTAAGGGCTTTCTATCCTTGGGCAGTTGCCACTGTTCATTTTTACTGATATTAATAATTACAGTGTGAGCCAATTGGTAGTACCCTAGTAGCTTCTTATGTGGAAATCTGCTATTTTTCATAAAACAATATATAAAAGGAATACTTTTTAGCATTTAGGTTATAGTTCAGACTCTAATTTCATATTCCAGGACAATAGTTAAACTGTATGCTTTAACATTTGCCAATGATGCTATGTTTATCAGTCTGGTAAACAGTCTACTGCTAGGCTGGGCAAGCTTGTAGCTCTTGAAAGCATGCACGTTTTAATGGACAGCAATTACAGTACTCACACAGCCTGAGCTTTCTGTCCAGTAGAAAAGGGGTTAAAACTTAATAGGGGTTGGGCAGGAGGGAGGGAAAAAAATCCTAGGCAGAATGTCTCCACACAGAGAAAGCAAGAACAATTAATATGTGCTCCAAACTGCTAAGGACAGCAGAAAAAAGCAACTAGTATAAATAATTAAAGCAGAGATTAGATAAATATTTGGGGAGGGGGTACTGTGATGGTGTAATTGCTGATGTTAAGGCGAGGTGGACTTCTGTGCTTCCCTTTTGTTCTAAGGTTTACTACAGCCCATTACTTAGTAACCTGCCATATGCTATAATTTTTAAACCATGTTTTTTAAAAAGCTTGCATAAGAAAGAACTCTTGAACATAGGCTGGGATGTGACTTTGTCATGCAATATGGCTTTATGATTCATTCATTTTCCCAGATTTTATTTCTCCAGAGCAGGTCTTGGGTTGGCATCCAGAGCCCTGCAAAAGATCCACAGGGCTGAGTGGAAGGAATATAAATGCTTCACTGGAGCCAGACTTTGGCTGGGGCAGTGGCTTTCAATAGACTAAAGTTGAAATACACAGACAGGGAGGTGGGGGAGGTGTTTTGCAGTGTCGCAGATCCCAGGAATACCTGATTTTAGGAGTAGAGAATTAGGATTTTTTAATACATTCACTAACAGGGTTGTTTCTTGTTTCAGAGAAAAACAGCTACAACATCAGGAAACCAAGCCTGAGGTTTATTGTTTAAAAGGGGAAAAACCCAAACATGTTTTAGTAACAAAGGGTGTCTTCACACTTGACTATCTATATAAAAATTACCTGAAGAACACAGAAAATTAAACTGGAGACTAATATTCAACAAATTAAATATTCTTCTATTGAAGAAGGGGGAAGCAAGCAATTTACATCAAAATATTAAATGTTCAGTGGATAATTTCAGAAAAAGCCCTTAAAAATAAAACTTTCATTAAAATACTCTTCAGAGCTCAGAAATACTTGCAAACACCTCAAAGGACATAAGAGCTCTAATAATCTATCAGTTAAACTGCTGTGATTTTTTGTGTCTGTTTTTCTGTGTTCGTATTTTTACCTGTCACAGTATGAATGGGTAACCTTATAGAAACATCCTGCATGAATTGTGGGGTTCTGTGCCCCATCAGTTTCTGTGGTAATCTGGGGGAGCCCTCCAGTATCTGCCCGCACCCCGAGCCGAGCTCTCACTCACACACTGCAGCCAGCCCGTGCGGCGAGCCCAGCCTGGTGCTCTTGGAGACAGGGAGATGCAAGGTACCATTTTTTTTTCCAGACTGTAAATGATTCCTTTTCTTTGCTCCACAGAACATCCGATGTGGTGCCCAATCGGCTGAGAAAGCTCCACAGACGTCAGTGTGTGTGTGTATGTGTATGTGTGTGTGTGTGTGTGTGTGTGTGCCTGCACAGCCAACTGCAGCTGGAACCTCCATTAGAGCAGCCCTATTGATTTCTGGTTCACACTGCAGTAACAGGGCTAGAGTGCAGGGCGGGAGGAGAAGAAAGCGGGGTGGGGAGAGGAAATAATCCCAGTGGTTTAAAAACAAGGCTTAACTGAAGGCACATCCGGGTGTATGTGCATATGTATAGCACATACACGCCAGTTTGCAGAGATATGCCACTGCTTGCTTAAAAAAACACCACCAAAAATCCCCAGGCAGAGCAATTCCCAAATCTCATGAAACAACAGTCTTGCCAGGTTTCAGACCCCCCACACACATGGATTGATATTTGCTGCTTTGTCGATGCTGGGTTTGCACACCGGAGCTGGCTGCAAAATATTTCTGTTTTGTTAAAGGACTGCAGGAGATGCGCACTTTAAATGGCTCTTTCTCTACGCACACATTAATCTGCTTGGGGACTGTGGAGGGGGGGGTTAGAGATCCAGCTTGAGTGTGTAAAGCACAGGGCAGAGAGAGCTCCAGGAAGCTGCTCTGCGTTTACTGGCAGTCATTTTCTCGTGATGCATAATGCACAAGGTGCCAATGCAAGCTGAGGTGTAAAAAACAGGGGTGGGGGGTGGTGTGGTGTGTGTGAAAATGGTGTGTCTGGTAGTGGCTGAGCTTTCCTCTTTATCTGAGGTTTCTTTCTCAGCTAATATCTGGGCATAATTTATAGCTGCATGTTAATATGTTTTCTTGGTATTTCAGCACATCTGTGAAGAAAATCCTTGCAAAGCAAGTGTGTCTTTTCACAATCACTGCATGTCAGTCTGGCAGACTCTAGCTGTGAGCAGTATACAGCGAAGGGGGGGAAAGCCCCCAGCACCGTTATCTGTTTAGGGGGTGGGGGAAGGGTCGACGGTAATACCTTTAAAAACCCGAAAGGCGGTAAGCCATTATTAGCAAAAGTTATATTGAGCATGCTTGCCAGACAGGCAGTGCAGCGCAGCTCAGCTCTAGTTCCGCCCAGACATGTGCCTTGCCATTTTCATTTTAATCAGTCTGCTCAGGATGGCTGCTGATTCATTTTGCGGGATGGCCCCCTGGGAGCCAAGGTGAAAGCCTGAGGCGAGCTGCTATTGCATCAATGCAGCACTCCACATCAGACACAGGGAGGGGAGGCAAGGCTTCGGCAGCAGATAGAGTTCAAAATACCAGCCTCACTATTAAAAAAACAAACCAGTACTCCCCTTCAAAAAAAAAAAAAAACAAAAAACCAAAACCAAAAAACCCCAAACAAACAACAAACAACAAAAAAAGCCCCAAACAAAAACCTCTCTGTAGAAGTAATAATATTTTTTAAAAAGGAAAAAAGGAGAAAAAGGAAAAAAAGGAGTATATACCCAACACCCCCCTCCCAGAATCATTGAATAAAACACAATTATTGAAGAAAAATCTCTTCTGTTCCTTCCTTCCCCTCTTACCCTGGAAGCTCTGGAGCTACAATTTCTTTCCAGTGTCTTGTTTAAAAAGAAAAAGGATGCTCTCTATTTCTCTATTTACCTGATAACTAGCGGGGGGTGGGATACCTGATTTAGCTGGAGACTTTGATTTGTGGGATTGACAACCTTATTATGCAGTGAGCTTATTATTGATATTATTCTGCTCTCGGTTGCCATGACCACCTTGTGAGAGACATTCAATTTTCTCTCTTCCATCATCATTATCTATGAGGCCATCTGTTGTGGAAAATGAATTCAGCCTCATTTGCATGACTGATAAGCAAATTTTTTTTTATCTATTTAACAGAAGGTCATATGCCGGGGATTTGGAGCTGGTGAAAAAAAAAAAATGTGGAGGAAAAAAAAAAGGCATCTCAAGAGGATGAGTGGGAGTGCGTGCATTAGAGGATGTATGTGGAAGTAAAACAGATCCCTCAGGCCTGCTAGCCTATCCTACTGCATTTGTCATTCCTGCCAGGGCGACATTTTTTCCCCCTAAGCTTCTGCACACTAAAGAGAGTGAGAGCTTTTTCCCTGCAGTCTTCTTGAAGCCCCCCTGGTTTTTTTTTACTCAGTGTTGGTGGGTGTATTTTAATATATATACACATATTTTTTTTTTTAAATTCCCTGGAACATGGGGTATCTTTTCTGTGTTCAATGAAGAAAAAAGCAGCCTTTTCTGGGTCTCTGTGGTATGCTTCTTACTCCTCATCCTTTCAAAGTTTTAGTAAGCCAGGGTGTTTCTTAACCATGCTGAAATGTCTTGCTTATGTTTAACTTGCAAATGGTTAACAGTGCAGGTGTGGGCTGTGTTTTGTGCAGGGTGGGGGTTGATTCTTGCAGCTAACTGGGAAGATTATTGTGATTTTTGTAGTCATTCTGTAGCTTGTACTTAAATGTCCATTGTTTGCTCTTTTCAAGTTTTTCTGGCATTACTGCTGTGCAGCTGAAATTGTATTGGGCTGTAGAATAGCTGATAAAAAGATCCTAAAGAATATGTTTAGTATATGACTGCATAATGTTGCATGCATTAAGCATGTTGTTGTTTATATAAACTTGCTGCATGTGGACAGTACTTGTTTGATATGGAGAACCCGAGACAGAAGCTTCACAGATTAGAATGCTCAATGACAGCCGAATGCAATTAAATAAAAGAAAGTAAGATACCGTATTTGGCACTAAAATGACTTTTGAAAACAATGGATTTTTACTTTTAAGGGGAACACTTGTATAAGAGTAGCTTTTTTGAAACAACACTATCTTAAATGTTTCATAGCTGTAATACATTTTTTTAAAGAGAAGAAGCTTTGTAAATAAGGAGTGATTAATTCAGTTAACTCTTTGAAAACATCACAGTATATATTTCAATTTTAAAATAGTTATGATAAGTAGTCCATGTACGTTTAGTGAAGATCTGTTAATCCTATTAATTTAGTGCTAAAATGTAGACAAACAGTATAAAGGAAAACAACTTGTGTCAGTAAGAAGGAAACTACCTACTGTTCTATGGAAGAGGTGTTACACAGGTTTGTTTCTTTTAATTGTCACTAACAAAGATTAAACTCAATCGAACAGAAGCATGGCATTTTCTTCTGAGTTCTGACCAATGTGCACAGCCTCATCTAGGCAGAGGAGGTTTTTTTAAACCTTTACTTGTTTTCTGAAGAAGTAATGTGAGGATAAAAGTAGACTTTTTATATGATAAATACTTTGCCTGGCTGATGATACTCCTTTAAAGGTAGAAAAGGAGAAATGCAGTACTCCCTTTCTTGCAAATAAATACTTACGGATTTTATTTGTAATCTATGGGGAATATTTTTTTATATTTCCCACTTGCCATGGAGAAATGGTTACGGGTGCTGGATTTCAGGTGGTGAGAAGTGTCACTTCTATTGAGGGCAGCTAGAGACTAGATCTCTGACTTGTCTACATTAAGTGACTTACCTTAAATTACTTGATTAAATTTCCTATTTTTTATGGGTTTATTTTTGTTTGTTTTAGAAGACACTCTGCAACAGACCTAGCATTAATTTGTTATGACAGTCTATCGCTGATAGTTGTTTAAAGGGAAATCTTTTTTCCTATCACTCTGATTTCAGAAAGAGTATCTTCCTTGTACATTTTAAAAAAGGAGTAAGATTTAATGCTTTTTTTGCATCCGCCATATTTATCATGCCTGTTGGGATCTGTGGTGGAAGTTAGCTCACAGAACTAGTTTCACACTCTGAGCTCAGCCCAGTGCAGCTCTGACAGCTGCAGGGAGTGGAGGGTGTCTGAAACGGTGCTGGTTTCCTCAGTGGACTTCAGTTGGAAGTAATGGCATACTGTGCATTAGCAGACTGTCTTATAGCACACAAAGGTTGAGGTCTCCGTCTTATCCCCACCTCCCCCCTCCACTTGAATTGTCAGCATCTTCCCAAGGCTGGTGAATAAAACTGCTAAAGTTCGGGAAAAGCCTAACAGATAACGCAGTCAATTCCCTTTCCCTGCCCCCCAAAAGTTAATTACCGAGCTTGGTTGGATTCCTCCCCGCCACCCTGACATTTGACTGCTGCTAATTCACTGATTAATCTCATTAATGTGATTATAGCAGGATTTGGAGTTGGCTGCCATTGTTCTGCAGACAGCGCCATTCAGCGCCGGCCCTCGCCGCCCCCCTCGGCGCGTCGGTGCTGTTCCTTCAGCACCGGGAGCTGTCCGGCTCACCGGGAGCTGTCCGGCTCACCGGGAGCTGTCCGGCTCGCCGGGAGCTGTCTGCGCTCACCGGCCCCGTGCCCTGCGACTGCTCCCGGAGGTAAAGGCAGGAGAGGCTTCATGCTTTCTAATTAGGTGGCAGGAAGATGGCTGTGGTAAAGCGCCAGTCTCTTAATTTAAATGAATTTAAATTCTTCCTCTCTTCCAAGAGCTGTCTTCGTCTGCATTCTGTTTTCTGGGATCGATCCATGGGGCAGTGGAGTTTAAACAGCACTTCTTTGCAGCAGTGCAATTTAACTCACAGAAGGTGAGGGACATTACAGGTGTTGTCATACTTAGCCAGACTTTTTCATCCTAGTAAAAAGTGCTTTGTTGAGCTAAATTTTTTCATTTATCTGTTTGGTTTTGTTTTTTTTTTTTTTTTTTTTTTTTTTGTGCAAAACTCCCCAGCATACTCCAGCTCGTCACCTCAAAAATTATGTTTGCTCCCACCAACACTATTGTGCCCAGGGTCTTTCCTGCAACTGCTCTGCAAATGCCCATTTTCCAGAGTTTGACAATAGGAAGCATTTTATTGATTTAAAATTGATCTGGAAGATCTTTCTAAGGTCTCCTTATACATATAAATGACTTTTGCAGTCTTCAGTTGCAACACTATTTTATATTCAAGTTCTCAGGTTAGGCAGTTTTAAATCAGACTAGGAAAAACCTTAAAGTCAGTCACTTTATGTAGCACTGGGGCTCTGCCCTATTTGGTATTTTTACTTTTATTATCTAGAAGATACATTGTTATCATTTAATAACAGCAAATTGCACATGCGCAGTAACTTTTTTTTTTTTTAACCGTCTTCTCTTTCATTTGTATTCTTTATGAGCGTGACCCTGTACTGGAAAAACTGAAGCCACACATTAAACTCTAGTGTGTGAAGGATTTGCCAGGACAAGCAGCGAACTCCTGCAAACCACTAAATTCAAAATACTTTTAAGAGAAAGTGTCCTGCTGAAATAAAGGGGTAATCTGTTAAAGAACACACTACGTTTTAAAGGATTTAAGTGTAGTAAATGTCAGTGAAACGTCTGCAGCCACTGCAACCTATGGATAAATAACAATTTATGTTCAAAACTGAGAAAGTGCACTAAACCCAAAAAAAGACAGTTCCTATTTTCTACTATGACTTTCACATAGGTTCTCAGTCACTGATACTATATTCTTAGGGTTTCCTATTTTTTTTGTTTCCTTTTCTTTTCATTTCTTTTTCACTCAAAATCAAAAGCCCAGTGAGTAAAGTATTGTCTCCTTAACTGCTTTAGAGAACTATATGTTTAAAGGATGTATAAAATAGGATTGCATAGGAACAGGTTTTAACAGTGACAGCCACAATATGCAAGCCAATTAAGGCTGCTCGTTAGCGGGTATATTCTTGTAATACTCCTGTCAAGCTGAAATTGTACTCCCTTATTGACAGTAGTGGGTCTGATGCTTGAATTCTGTTTTCTGTGTTTGTCTAATGTTTCAAGACTCACTAGAAACTGCAACTAGCCAAAAAGTAAAAGAAATTGAAGGTTTTCAAGCATATTTTACCTGAAGTTTGCTAACCTGGCCAACTTAACCTGCAGGAAAAATACTGTGCTCTCATTAACGCTGCTTAAACATGACCTGCATCTCCTTTTCCCCATGGATAATGCACACTGACGAGACACAGGCTGGGGGAGGGAGAATCCAACCCACACCATTAAACCCATACCCTAGTATCTTATGGAGGATAATTAGGCCAATGAATAACGAGTCTCCCAAATTTCTTTCCAGACTGTTTTTTTGGTTTTTTTTTTTTTTTGTAAATGCTTCTAATTTATGCAGTGGCCTCCCCCACCCCCCTTAATACTCACCAGTACAAGATTTATGTACATTTTGTCCTGATTAGAGAAAATACTCTTTTTGCCTTCAGTGGGAGAAGCAGTGGCTCTTTTCTTTGTGCCACCACAAAGGCTGGACAAGATGATGAGGTTCTTTTTCCCATAGAAATCACCTTCCAAAAGTTTGACCACACCTGCCGTGATACATGTACCACATAGTTGCCTTCATTAGCCTTTTAGATCCTAGCTAGGATCTAACATAAGGAAGCTAGCTCTAACAGAGAGAGACAACTTGATTTTTCAAATGCAAATACCATTATCCAAAGGTTCTGCATGTAAACCTGACGTTAGAAAATGCTGAGATTCATCTGTAGGGGTGTAGATACCCTATACATTTACAGGGGGGCCCTTTAATCACCACGTGTGCATGTGTGCTTCTCAGGCTACGTTGATTTGTGTGGAAAAAACCCAAACTGACATGCCCTTGCTACGACACAAACATGGTAGATCTCCCTCCCCGCTACGAGGAGGCTTTTCTCCCGGCAGACCGGCTCCCCCCTCCCGCCCCCGCCCTGCGCGGTGCCCTCCGCGCTCCCCGGCCGCACCTGCGGCCCGGCCGCTCCCGAGGGCTCCGCGCCTCGGTCTCGGGGGAGCCCTGCGAGTGCAGGGAGATGTAATCAGAGATGACAGAGAAAAAATAAGGAAAAGAAACCCAAACAAAAACCCCAAACCACGAGCGAGGTGGAGATGGCATGGGGGGGGCGGGGGGGGGGGGCGGGGGAAGAGACACGTAAGTCCCTTTTTTTTCCTTTGCCTTCTGAGGGAAACACTGTGTTTTCCACCAAAAGCGTGGATGTCGTGAGGACTCTGCTATTGTTAGTCCCTGCCCCAGCAGGCTGGCTTTCCCCCTAAATCCCAGTGAAAAACTTCCCCCCACCCCGCTAAGCCTCTCTCCTGCTATCGGAGTGCGGCCGTGGAGCTGCTCTGACGGCTTGGGGTGCGAAGGGCTGGTACGCGGAGCCTCGGCTTCCCTTCCGAGCGCAGTGTGTGCTGCCCGGCAAGGCTGGGTGGGGAGGGAATGGCAGCCTCTACAGTAACCGACATGTCTGCTGTTCACACGTCAGGCAGAGCGGGCTCGGGAGGGATTACCTCCCAGGGCAAGCTTGAGGAGGGTGTTCCTCCTGACTTTTGGGTCAGACCCCCCCGCTTCTGTCGCGGCCAGCAGGGGCTGCCCGCGGTGCCCTGCCAGCCGCGGGGCTGCCCGCACCGAGCACCGCGGAGCAGGGCGAGCCGCGGCAGGAAGGGAGGGAGGGAGGGAAGAAGGGAGGGAGGGGTGCGGGGAGGAGGGGGCTGCAGCAGCACAATGGCAACGAGGAGGGCAACGACACCGGCAGGCGCGCGTGTGTGTAGGGAGGGCGTGTGGGCTGTATGCGTGCGCTAGCCAGGGTCCTTCCCGGGCGGAATAGCCTGCCTGCAGGGATGGACGCGCGGGGCGGGCGGGACCCGGCAGGAGGCGCGGCGGTGCCCGGGGCAGGGGCCGGGACACGGCAGGGCTGAGTCCGCGGGGGCGTGCGGAGTCGTGCCAAGGCAGGGGGGAGCCGCCGCCTCCGCGTAAAGATCACAGCCTGTCACGCTGCTACCAAAATGACATTTCGGGGACGGGTTTAAACGAAGCGACTCCCCGCTGTCAAGCCGCTCCCGTCGCAGGGACATCCGGCAGCCTGGGGGCGAGCCCTTTAGGGACTCTGCCCACGGGCGGGTGACCGCCAGAGAAAAGCCTCTGCACAGCCGTGGAAGGCGGTGAGGTGCCTCTTCGCAGTCATTGTCTTTGTGACACGTTTAGTAAAGCGGTCCCTGGCTAAGCGAAGGCAGCGAGAGCCACAGAATCCACGTCAAATGGCTGGGGAAACGCTGCTAAGGGTTTGTACATGCAAAGCTGGCCCTTTATGCATATGAGCCCTGGTTTCTGTTTGGGCTCTTGATCACATAAAGTTGAGCTGCGCAAGTAGCTAATGGTGTAAGGCTGCTAATCTTTTCTTCTGTAAATAGTTAATTTCTTTTGTTTCAAAGGGGAGAAGATGGTGTGAACAGGTAATATAAGCAAAGCTTCAGCAGAATTAACTAGAAACCCTGGTGAGGTACCCCAGCAGAACAAACGATGCTTTCGGTCATTATTTTCTTTAAAATATACATTTAGAAACCTAATTGGGGACTTCTTTTTATTTTTCTTTTTTTTTGGGGGGGGGGGGGGGGGGGGGGCGGGGGGAGTTCTCTATCGGAGACACCATTTTACGCCAGCACAGAGGCAGGGGAGTATTTTTAGCGGTCTCCCCTCCCGGGCGGCTGCGGCGTTTCGGCGTTCCCCTCCATTGGGTGGAACACAGCGCCGGCGCGGCGCCCCCCGCCGCCGGGGAGCCCGGCCGGGGTGCGCGGCCCCAGCCCTGCCCGCCTCCCGCCGCGCCGCGGGGGCCGGGCCTGCGCGGCCGCGCCGGGCACTGCACCGCGCCGCGGGGCCGGCGGGATGGATGCGCGCCGCGCTGCTTAAAGGATGCGGGCTCAGGCGGGGTAAGTCAGCAATCTGCTACGGATGCTGTTCTGCTGCAGTAATGTGGTCTCTAGGGGAACTAGGGCTTGATGCATGCTACGCTGCCTAGGCTTCCTCCAGCCCGTCGCCTCTCTGCTGCTCTTAAATGGAGGTTACAGCTGATCCATCAGCTACAGAGCTGCACGCATGCCCACCTTCTCAGCCTTCAGTGGTGGAAACTTATTAATTTCTGCCTTCGACTTCAGGCCCGTTGGTTTCCTGTCTGAAAGCATTATTACTTTTGTCCATGTGGCAAAATAATTAGCATACAGATGAGAAGGGATCCTGCCTCTGAGCCTCAGTCGCAGGAGAAGATGTGCAGTGGAAAGTTGATTGGATGAATGGAGAACAAATGGTGGGCGTTCAAAAGCATTAGGAGAGTTTTGTTGTCGTGGAGCAGGTTTGTCAGTTTTCTGGGTGAATCTCGTAAGATGGAAGGCAGGGTGGCTGGTGCTGAGACGACTGCTTGACAGACTGTGGCCTACTTGAAGGTGCACGTTTGGACTGCATGCATAGATAATTCCTTTGGACTACTTTGTTTTGCAATTCTGCGGCTTTCCCTTTCCTGTTCTTTCAAGGTAAATATGTCCTTTTATCACCGTTGTTGCTTGCAGGGCACTTTGCTGTTGTTGACAAAGTGATGGAAAGTTCAACTCTTTGGGCAGTTAACAAAGGAATAGCTTGTACTTCTTCCACCCCAGCTCCACAACACATACTCCTGTGCATAGAGCTGGAGGAGGCTGAGCAGCTCGGGGCCCGATCCTGCTCTCCCTGAAGTCAACGGGGAGTTTGACATTGCTTCCAGTGAGAACAGGATCGAGCTCTCAGTGATTGTTGTTTTAATAATGACTGTTGGAAATGTCAGATTTCTGCTTCCTATTTTCTAGAACAATGTGGGCAGACCTGTAAAATTAGCAACTACTGTTTCAATGAAAGCCCTGCTGTGATTAGTTTTGATTGGTGTGGTATGCATTTTCTTGGTTGAAAGGGAAAAAATGCTTATTTAACACAAACTCGACAGTAATGCTAAAGCCCAAGTTGCAGATTGACAAATTGCTAGTGATTCTCTCAGCTCTATGTATCTCTGCTACATATGTGTCCTTATAAAGGCTTATTTTTTGAGGGGAGAAAAAAGAAAAAAAAACAAGCTATCTGTGAATTAGATATTTTTTTGTCACATAATAATACTGAGTCAGACTGGAATCCCACTTCTCGAACAGAGCATCCATTGATGGGCATTTCTTATATAATTCTGATGCTGTGTATAAAATATGGGGTACTTGAACATTTAGTTATGTTTGCTTTTTTTTGTGTAGTCATTTAGGAATATTTTTATTCAATTCTGATGATTTCTAACCTCCTTAAAAATGGTGATTTTCATTTTAACTGACCTAATTTTGAAACTGCATTTAAGGTTGTGGTTAAGTAGAAATTATTATCTGGTAATTGTCTTTACATAGTTCTTGTGACTATTGTAAAACAGTTTAATAGATTATTTGCTGTAATTTGAGTGGTGTGGGGGTTTTGTTACCTTTAAGTATATTGTTGGGGAGAACAACAGCTACAGTTCCAAATGATGTTTAGTTTTTACCTTTCTCTCCCTTTCTTTTTTGTTTTTTAATTGCCATTTCAGTTCAGTGTGATAGTTTATTTTTAAAAATTTCCAAACGAATAAAAGTCTTTGTCATGTCACTCTGCTAACAAAAAAGCCCCCCAAATATTGGAGCAAACTGTTAACCCTTGCTGGGCAATTCGCAGGTACCCCATATGATTTATTAAGGTTGATTAAGTTTGGAATGATAAGGTTAAACTTGGTTGCTGTAGTGTTGTCTGATAACTATATATTTATAGTTGTTTGCAATATGACATATTTAAAAACAATTAAGATGGCAACACAACACTTTGAACATTAGAAATACAGAGTGATGCAAGACTATGTAAAAACCAGGATCTTTCTAAGTAACTATGTTTTTCTAAAAACTACATTGATTTGTCAAGTGAAACAAAGAGAAGAGTAAATGATTACAATGAGTAAATATAGAATTAGGTATATTTTAATCTGATCTGAATAGTAGATTCAATTTTGTATGTATTTTACAGCTTGAACTTTCTGGAGAGTGAATGTTCTTCCTCCCCATTCCCCCCCCCTTTCCCCCCCATTTTCACCAACAAGGGCAATAGTTAAATGCTAAACATTTGCAGCGGTTTCTTTGTTTTAGATTCAAATACCCAGTTATATGCCCACATTTTCAAAAAGGGCATCAGTTTTATTATAGTAGTTCTTGGTTCATAGTATGACTTTGTTGTTTTACTCTACAGTCTTGGATGTTACATATTATAAAATTGAGCAACTGTGTGTTTGGAGACAAAGACAATTAAGAAAGAAGAGGAGCTACTTCAGTATAATCAGAGATATATGATTTCTCCAGATTTGTTAAGGACTATTTTTGAGGGTTTCTGTTTTTCTTGTTCTCTTCTATTTTGTTTAATTTTTGTGTTGAAGAGATGAGTAAGATATGCAAAGGAATATTTTGATTATATACACATACATGCTACACATATGCGGCAGACTATTAGCAAGGCATAGAAACTTTGCTATATGAATGGCAGAAAAGAAACTGTTTTGAAAACTGTTCTGTGGTGGTCAGGCTTTTATATGGACTCTAAAAGAATGAAAATATAATTCCCATGCATTAGCATTTCCATGGGAAATGAGCATGGGTATTTCTAAGTGCATTGCACAAGCACATTTATAAAACAAAGTTGTCTGTGTTAGAATCATTTCTTGATCAACTTTGAGAACAGTCATTGTTTTTTTGAGAGAGTCAGTGGTGGAAAAGTACTTTGATAATAAATAGCTATGCAGCACTGAATATCCTCATGGAAATACTGAGTTTAATATCACTTTGTCTGAGCTTGATAAATGTTTGCATCATGATGATCAACTTTCAGTAAAGATGTGAAGTTCCTGATAGTATAGTACCAGAAAACTTTATGGCTGTGGATTACTTACTGACCTTTTCTTTCTCGTAATAGGAATAATGAGAAATGCTAATGAGATTATCAGTGCTGTTTTAAACAGAAGTGCAGCCAGATTTCTATGGAGTAAAAATGGGTGCAGACCAAATAGCATTGTCTTCTCCACATATCCTAGATTAAAAAGTCACAAGGAGAAAAAAAAATCAAAGCTTTTGTAGCTTGTTGACAAAGATTATCTCTTTAGAATACTTCACAGTATTTTGCATTGATTAGAATCACTCTGTCTATTTCAGACATAGAAGAAAAAGCAGCAAAATGTAATGAAACTGAAATGAAGGGGAAACATCTTGTGTGGGGAGAGGGAGTTGAATGTGGAGACAGACAAAAATCACAATAGAATTTTTGATCCCTTAAAGGGATCATACTTCTAGTCATGAAAACAGTAAACATTATTATTAGATCAGATTTAAAATCCGATCTCGGATCAGATTTTCAGTGTGTATATACTGGTTCAGCATGTTTGCACTGAAGCTGCAGATGTGGAACACAGTCGCCAAGTAAGGAAGCTGGCCAGCTTGGTGGTGGAAATAACCAGGGCTGCAGGGTGCCCCAGAGAGAACCATCAAATCAGGTCAGTATAGAACTGTCTGGTAGGTTGTAAACAATAGGAAATCAATGTTGTGTCTGCCAGTAGACCCTTTGGTTTGCTGAAACTCCCACCTGCCTAATGCATCTGGGCAGTTGGTTTGAGAAAACAGTTTCCTTCAGGATAAATTTCATCTTTCTTGAAGGTCTATCATAGCCAAATTGATTATAGTTCTGCACCAGGCAAACACATAAACATCTGTAAGGTCACAGATTTCCAACCAAACCAGTACTGGGGTGGGTTATTTTGCGAGGTATTAAAGGTCTGCATTTCTCATACCTTATGTCGTCTTGGCATTTTTTATCAGGAATTTGGTTACAAAGGGCATAGTATACAACAAATATATGTTCACTTGGTATGGCTTCAGCTGGTTTACAAGTCCTGTGCCTTGCTTGGTGCAGTAATGAAGTGAATTAGGGCAAAGCAGCAATTTAAGAAAAAATATTTTTATGAGGGGTTTTAAAAAGGCTGCTGTTTTGTTCCTACTTTGCATGATCCTGCTTCTGACCCCAAAGAAAAGAGAGCAGTGAGCTTTGGAACAGGCTTGTAATAGTATTTTATAGGGTGACAGGCCAAACATATTTCTCATGTGGCTCCAGTAAAATCAAAAGAGGACATCTCCTCACTCTCTCAAGATTTTTTTATTAATAATATTGTTTATAGGCAGAACATAATGTAAAGTATAGTTACCATTCAAAAAAGACTTTAGACTATTCACTGAATGGCTCATTTTTTCCAGGCTTTCTGGTGATGTCGTTTCCCTCATGTCCTGTCCCCCCAAATAGAAATAGTTATACTATTGCAGATGTAATACTGCAATGTTTATATTTCATATCAACAGCTTGCTTTATTTTTCCAAGGGAAATCCCCTTTTTCCCTCCTGTCTCTAGCCAATACTGGAGGATATTACCATGGGAATAAAATTTTTATGCCTAATTTTAGTGTTCCTCTGCCTAATGTAGTGTGAATAAGTACCATGTTACAGCATTTAACCTAGTCCATCTTTGTCACTTTCTGAACAGTTCCTCAGTTCAAATAAAATAGTCAAAATGCAGAAAGAGAAGATCTCCAAAGATCTCCAAGGTTTGTTTTGAGGATAAACTGTAGGGAGTGTATGTTCTGGCGTTCTTCAGTGCTACAGCAGGGCATTCTCTCACATAAGGAATACTACTGAAAGGGGTTTCCCAGGCCTCTTGTGATACTGTAAATCAGTGGCTCATCCTTTTATTTCACATCTCCTACGCCAGGACTGTTGAATTCAGTGTATTAGTTTTCAGCACTGGTGATTTGTTTTGCCATGTTTGAATATGAAACTATCTTTATAACATAGTTAAAACATATATTAGTTATTAGCATACATTGTGGCTGTCATATCCTATGAACAAATACTCAAGATTTTTTAGGGGCTGTCCTGGGGTGACATTATGATGCTTGTATCCCAAATAATCTGTGCTGGTTTTGCTCGATATTAACTTCTGCACCTTTAAGCCTGGATCAGAGAGTGAAGGGGGGAGAGAAGAATGGGCATATTTTGGAAGAACTCATACTGTTATGCCATCGAAAATGATGAGGTTGACTACAGATACTTTCTTTGTATCTTTATAATACTCTTGGTATGTCTAGCACAAATTATTATGAATTCAGAATTATGTTTCAGCAGTGTCTTGGTTATGCTGCATGGTTTGAATTAAAAATCCAGAAAAACAGATTCCTTGGGCTGGGAGTTGACACTAAAAAGTAATGCTTGTGTTTTTTCAGCATGTGCAAGCACAAAGTCCATTCCGGGTCTTGCTAGGAAACACCCAGAGTTTACACAGGTCAAGTTAAAATACCCTCACACATAGAAAAAGATGTCTGTTCCAGCAGTGGTAAGATGCCTGTACAGTTGATACGTTATGTATTTACTAAGAGAAACAGATTTACTGCTCTTCAAGAATTTCACAATCCGCTGTTCCTTTGGCTGTGATCAACCTGCACCCAGTCTCAAACTCCAGTTTTCATCAAACTCCAGATCTTATCACTTCCAATGATGAATAAATGTTTTTCTCAACCTTTTAAAATACTCTGCATGTTTGGATCTACTTGAGCTAAGGGCATTACTATCTATGGAGTTACTGGACCTCCATATTCCAGGAAAACCGCATACTTCAGTCATCAGGGATAGTGGGCTCAGGCCAGGCTGCAGCATTCTCACAAGAACCAAGGTGGTTTTTGGACATTGCATGTGTAGAGATGGAGAGGTTGTGATGAGAGGAATGAGTAACAATGTCACATCAGGGAAAAAGAATCAAACAGTCAATTAAAAGGAAACTGCTGGTGGAAAAACTGAGGTTCTGTTAGCCAACATACAGAGTTTGGATGCTAAGAAAAATGAGAATTCTGCGACCCTTGGACATATGACCTCAAAAAAGAGAAGGAAAAGAAGGAGAAGTGGATATGGACAACAAGCTTGTTTAAGAAGGATTACACAGAGGAGTCAGGAGATGTACGTGGAGGGAAGTCATGAACCCAAGGACCAGCTGGAAAGGCAAAGAAGCTCAGGTAAGTTTATTTTTACATGTTACTTCTGCTAGTTTGTTCTGTTTTTTCCCAGCTCTAGGAAAACTTGTTCTTTCTCTTCAGTTCTTTCATTGCTCTCTTAGAGTAGTGTCTGATTACAAAGGGACAGGAAACAAAGAAAATGCCTTTCAAATAGCCAGTTTATTTTAGCACTCCTATATGCACTGTCAATTTTAAGTAAAAACGAAACCAAAAGATAAAATACACCCCACCCAGTATTCATAAATTTGTCCTAAATATAGATAAATATCTGTGGGCATGTAGAATTTCTGTGACTAAATATCAGTTCTTTGCATGCAGGGGCAAAAACAATGGCAATGAAACTGACACCTTAGTATGCCATTAAAACAGATGGGAAACAAGACTGTTAAAATTAGACTTGTAATTATATTCCAAAACTGTGTTTTCTGTGAATAAAATGTATACATGTAGTGGAACCTTCATACATGCAGCCCCTTGCTTTCTGAGAGTAAGCCAAATGCAACATTTTTAAAAATTTTTATTTCAGGAAACTGAGCCATTTTGATGTTGGCTCAGAGAAGCTGCTCACTGAATTAAACAATAGCAGCTATCTATTTCCATTCATGGATTTTCAGGTTGATCTTTGCTTGAACATCCCCTTTTATCTTTAGGACACTGTCAGCATTTTTCAGCAAGTATTCTTTAAATGTTGAGAATGAGGAAGGCCTCTTTTACATCTTCTTTTACAGTGTGCTAGTGCCTTATCAGCTCCGGAGATGTGCTCATAGCAGAAAGGCTGGTAAAGTGTCTGGGTGAACTCCAGCTGCTCTGAAGAACTTTCTCAGGGGTCTCTGCCCTTTCTGAACAGATTGCTGTCTGTTCAGTCACTTACTGCCATGTTTCTGCAACTGGTATCTGTGGTAGTCCACCCTCTGTATCCAAGGTCTTGAAAAGGTGCTAAATTTAAAATAGCCATCAATGACAGACTTTCTGAACTGCCCACTATGAGGCTGATCCCTTTCATATCTTATGAGGAAAAAAAAAAGTGGGAAAAGGATGGAGATTTTTATCTATGACCTGTCCAATCTAACAATGCCTTTTTTGTTTTGTTGTTGCTTATCAGTGACCTTGCCTGAGAAGAAGCAGATGATGTTTAGAAGAAAGAAAAGAAAGAGAAGGTAGATATTTTCTATAGGTCTGTTTGGCCTTTGTGACACAACATGCTGGAGAAAAGGCATACTTGAATAGTTTACCTTGAAGGCTGAGCATCCTGATTTAGCAAATGCAGGCCCTGCAAAGCAGTATGGGATAAAACACCCAGTCATTTCACTGCACTGTGTTTCATAGACAGCTCTGCAAAGCAGGTCTCATCCCATATACCTTGTTCCTTTACCTCCTACCTGCCCAAGAGCCAGCACAGATTGCCACAGTGTTAATTCCAGCCAACTCCAGTGGAAAATAAGGGCATATGACAAGATCGCACATATGTTAATGACTCATGCACCCTGAACTTTTTATTTGTCGTTTTATATGTTATTTGATATAGTTAATAAATTTTTATTTTGCAAAAACTGTGATGGATGTGTTCTGTTTGAAAAACTGACATGGAACATCCTTTTCCTATGCCCATGCTTCTTGCCAAACTCAGTAAAATGTGGTTAACTTGAAATTCAGTTTTTTTTAGCAGTCATAAGTGCAGCTTACTCAAAGAGCAGAACAATCAGATTCAAAGCAGTACTGCCAATAACACATATCAGAGTATGCTTCTGAGGCTTCCAGGAATTGTATTCAGATTGACTCCTATAATTGGTCTTCTGTATTCAGAATCATAAGTATTTCTACTCTTAGTGAAAGCATCTTCCTTTTTGGTTTTAAAGGTGTTTTTAATTTTGAAAATATACATCAGAAGCCACTGAGCAATACATGTATCTTTGTTTCCGGATGCCGGGTGAGTCACTTGAGGAACTAGGAAAGAAAAGATAGAGCAGCTTTTTGAGAATTACAGTTAATGAAGTAGCTATCTTTATAAATATTTTGGTCTAGAAAACTGTCTTTGCATTGCAATATTGCAAGAGGATTCCTAAAAATGTGAGCTCTACATAGATTTCATAATTTAATAGAGGTTAGTGAGCCACATCTTGTAACTACTCAAAAGTCTCACTTGTGTTTATGTACTCAGAAGTTAAGAGAAGTGTGAATGGGATATCTCACTAGCTAATTTGCTTGCTTGCTTTTTGTATATTTTACAAGAGTCACAGTTGCACCTTTAGGTAATACATATAAATCAACACCTTTTTTAAGTACCTAAGATTTGTCAGCACCAAGTTGGTAACCACAACTAAACAGTCAGGGTTTGCAGATTCCCAGAGCCACCACGCCACTAATTTCTTAGTGTATAAATGCTTCTGATTTTGAGGCATTTCCATTGATAGGTCTATATAAACTTGGTGCAAAATTTAGAACTGAAATTACAGTGTCATGTATCTAAAAGCTTTGCTTCTGTTATTGATGATGCTAGATTTGCACCATGAGTCTTGGTATGTTTAAATCAGTTGTGGAGTGCTCCTACTTCATAGCAAATTTTATTTTATGCCTCCATCTTCTACTTTTCCTCAATTTCATATATATTTTTTAAAATCTGATAAAAGTGAAATGCTGAACATGCAGGGAAAACAGGTACTAAAATATGAAAAGACATGAGAACTCCACTGATTTGTTCCATATGTTTGTAATGGTACTATAGACTTGAGTAATGAAACATGAAACAATAATATGGGGAAATGAAGGAAGAACCAGGGCTCTCAAAAAAACCCCACCAAAAAGCCAGGAATTGGGGGAAGCTGAGTTTAAATTCCTTGAAATTCCTTAAGCAGAGTTCTGGGGTCTCACAATGCTAAGCATTTCCTTCCAGATTGCCTGAAAATTGCATAAACTATCCTGAATTCCAAAATTCTCCTGTCTAATGGTGTCTTTTATTTGTATGGACTTCATGACTCCCTGTATGGAGTCCAAGGAACATATGGATGACACTCTTAGGCTTATGATTTACTCTTGCGTAGTCCCGCAAGGAGTAGGGATTTGGACTCCATCCTTAAGAGTTCCTTCCAACTTGAGGTAATCTGTGGCCTTATGATTCAGCTAACTTGAGTTCTAGACAACCTGTATTCCCAAGAGCTGTTCAGTGGCCCAGCTGCTTACTGGAAAATATTTCTACTGTGAACTGGAGCTTAAAAGTATTTGCTGTGGGAGAAATGGGGCTTTTTCTTACTCATCTGTAGTATTTTGACGTAAGGATGCAGTAAGTTGGGAGATTCCACCTGTTGCTCATTTTTACTAGCCAGTGGATAATTAGGAACCAAAAATTTAGGGCTAGAAACTGAGAAAGCAAAATCAGTAGCCTTCTTGATATTTTTTTATTAATACACATTCTGAATTTTCATATATGAGAATTACAGATTTCAGATCATAGTTTATTGTTTTTAAAGAAGAAATTTTGACCTCATTGTTAATTGTAACCCTTAAATGTCCAAAAACTGTCTCAAGTGTTCAATCATACACTTAAATGTTATTTTTCTGCTGAAACGTCAGAATATTAGAACCATGGTAACAGCAAAAAGAAATTGCCAGACATCTATATTAGTACAAAGAGACAATACATTTGCATGGCTACATTTACAGAGCCAGTGGCCTAATCCTGTTCCACTGAAGTAATTGAGAATTTTTTGAAGGGAGGAAAGCATTCTGTGTTAATTGCTAGGTTTTTCGGCTGTTAACTTACTTTTCCAGTGTGGCTTTCAAAGCAATTCCATGTAAGATAGAATTATTAACCCATGCTTTATAAATTGAATTCTTGATTTCTTTATCGTTTTGCCCAACTTCTGAATACTAAATTTGATCTTGACATTTATTGCTACATTGTCCCTTCATCAACCAGTACCTTGGTTACGGTAAGCTTGAAAACAACATTCCCCAAGAGGTATCACACCCGTGACATAAGCCAAGAAGTATTTTTCTGTCCTCTCTGGAGGCATGTTGCTGCCCCTGTTTACAGGTAGCCTGTAACACTAATGATCAAAACAGTATCAAATTGAAAGGCATAGGATATCAGCATTATTCAACTTTTCTCTTTACTACGAATTGTGTAATTGATACATTCATAACCATTTGTGATAAGATCCTAGCTACAAAATAGTCTTTTAAATACAACCAGCCTCTTTTTCTTCATTTTCCTTGAAACTGTTTTGTTTGCCTTAAAGTATGCACAGGGATTTTACTCACAGAATTAAAAAAAAACCCAAAACCTGAATGCAAATGATAAATATACAATTTGCTGTAAGTACATAAACTTTTATATTCATCATACAAGACAGTAGATAAGTTCGAATGCATTGTTGCAAATCTTGAGAACCAACTATGTTATATATTAATAATGCTGGAAACATTGGGAGGAATCACATGCTTTAGAAAACAAGATGTCTGTTTTCTGAAGTAGGGCAATAATGGAAAAACATGACAATATTTCTCCTTTCAAATGAGATAGTTTGATTTTCTATTAGAAATTAGTTTTTTAATACTTTCTTAATTTATGTTACGAAATAAACTACGATTAAGTTCAAAATTCTTTTCTTTAAATCTGAGGATCTGGTTTGACTCACATAACTTTACTATTTGCTTTGCCAAAGATCCCGTTTTAAATTAGTGAGAATTAATCCATTAGCCTTGTATGACAAAAAAATTTCTGGAGCTGAAATTTCAAGGATTTATGTGGTACTGTCTTATACAAGTTTGTTTAGTCCAGTGGTAGTGAGATCTGTGCATTCCTAAATTTTGTGTAAGGGGCTTGTTTTTCCAAGCATTCATCAGGTACTGCGTGAAAATCTCATGTCTCTGGTTAGAAGGCACAAGAGGAAGGGGATTCTTTGAACATTAGACATCTACATTTAGGTCTATGTGGTTAAAAAATTGTTTTCAACAAAAGAGCTGTAGTCACTTGAAGATCATTTAGGGTTGTAGAGATTCCTACTTTGTCACTGTATGGCAGAGATACAAAAAATAGATTTGGATACACCTCATTGCTTGTGTAACATTGTGCAACAACTTCTATCTTGTGATATGCTTATCTGAATTACAATTAGCTTTGCATATAAATTAGCTGTAAACTGCTTTGCAGTACACCATTATCCTGATCCTTTTTCCTTTTTGTGCTTTTTTAGATCTTAAGAGAATTGTGTAGTGGCTTGGGTTGGAAGGGACCTTAAAGACCATCTAGCTCCAACCCCTCTGCCATGGGCAGGGACACTTTCCACTAGACCAGGTTGCTCAAAACCCCAACCAGCCTGGCCTTGAATGCTTCCAGGGATTTGGAATCTACAGCTTCTCTGCACAACCTGTTCTGGTGCCTCACCACCCTCACAGTGAAGAATTTCTTCATCATATCTAATCTAAACCTACTCTTTTTCAGTTTGAAGCCATTCCCTCTTTTCCTGTCCCTTGTAAAATGTCCCTCTCCGGCTCTCTCGTAGGCCCCTTCTCTAGAAGGGGCTTCAAGGCAGAACAACTCCAACTCTCGCAGCCTGTCTTCACAGGAGAAGTTCTCCAGCCCTCCAGTTGTCTTCATGGCCCTCATCTGGACTCGTGCCAGTCACTCCATGTCCTTCCTATGCTGAGGACCCCAGAGCTGAATGCAGTGCTCCAGGTGGGGGTCTCCTGGGAGTGATGTAGAGGGGCAGAATCATCTCCCTTGATCTGCTGGTCACACTGCTTTTGATGCAGCCCAGGAGGTGGTTGGCTTTTAGGCTCATGTCCAGCTTTCCATCCACCAGCAACCCCAAATTTTTCACCTCAGAGCTGCTCTCAATTCTTTCTCTTCCCAGTCTGTATTTGTGCTTGGGATTGCCCCAGCCCAGGTGCAGGACGTTGTACTTGGTCTTGTTGAACTTCACAGGCCCACCTCAAGCTTGTTCAGGTCCCTCTGGGTGGCATTCCTTCCCTCCAGCATATTGACTGTGCCACACAGCTTGGTGGTGTTGGCAAATTTGCTGAGGGTGCACTCGATCCCACCATCTGTGTCACCAACAAAGATGTTTGTTGATGCCAGTACCAGATTCTGAGGAACATTACTTGTCACTGGTCTCCACTTGGATATTGAGCTGTTGACTGCAACTTTTTAAGTGTGACCATTCAGCTAATTTCTTTCCACTGAGTGGTCCATCCATCAAGTCCATGTCTTTCCAGTTCAGAGATACGGATGTTGTGCAGGACACTGTCACAGGCTTTGCACAAGTCCAGGTAGATGACATCAGTCATTCTTCCTTCAACCACCTGCACTGTCACCCCATCATAGAAGGCCACCAAATTTGTCAGGCATGATTTGCCTTCAATTAAGCAGTGTTGGCTATCTCCAATCACCTCATTTTCCATGTGCCTTGGCATAGTTTCCAGGAGGGTGTTAGTTTAATCGTTGCATCTCTTTTAATACAAAAGACACTTAGCAAATTGACAGTGTGGCTTGAGAGCAGATCTGCAAATGTTAACACTAGCATTTCTAATCCAGGCTACTCACTAATTTTAGTGACTTTTTATAAAAACCCATTTCTCTGGGCCAACATGGAAAAGAAGGTGAGGAGGTAAAATAAGAACAGGATCTCCTTGATGGTGGTAAATAGCATGGTGTTCTTTTCCAAATCTATGGCAGGCACTACTGCTTGAAAGGATTTCAGTTTGATTGTACCACCTGAGAAGTAATTTGAAAAATAGCAAATAGGAGTAAAGGTGATAGATGTGTCTTGACTCGCCTTTTCCTGCTGAGCTGCGTGAAGGGGTGTAGTTCCTTTCTCATTCCATTTGGTGAGTTTCCTTTCTGTCATCTCCTTGTTTGCCAATGAGCCAGTAAAGGTATGTCTCCATCAAAATGGTCAGTATGAGTGCATGGTGTGGAAATATACCTGAGCTGGTATTAATCCCTGACTTTGGGCTGGGATGGCTGTGGAAAGTGCAAAGTGGTTGAGATGATCCTCAGTTGGTTTTGGTTTGGGTTTTTTTTTTTTTACTGAATTTTTTTTGAAAAAAATGTGAAATTTTATGAGGCTGATAGCAATCCAGTTGGTTAAATAAGCATAATTCATGTTTCCCTCCTGTTGTGTGTTTTGCAAATAGGCTTTTTTGAGAGCAGATTGATTATTAAGTGCCTGAGATAGCATGTTATGATCAAGTGACATGAAACATTTGTACCTGACATGCCTTAATGAAATGTTAAAGCAGTGTATGCTGATCTAAGAATTAAAGAAGTGTAGAGGTAACAGTGCTTTATTTGATGACAAAAAGAAAATTATATTTGTGCTAGTCCTTGCAGGTAATGCTCATCCAAGAGCTCATTTTGCCCTAGAGACCATATTGTGTATTATTTACAGGTTTGTAGAAAAATCATATTGAAAAGGATATCTGAAAGTCCAGTACAAACTTCTTCTCAAAGGCACTGAAATCAGGATATAGCCATAATAATGTCCAAAGTTCAATCTACAGAATGGCACACAAATATTGTGGAGGCACATGAGAGATGTGAGAAAAAGGTGTATTTAAAGTCAGGTTGTCTGACTCTGTTTAAATGTGATGATAGAGTGTGCTGCTGTATACATATATAGATTTTTAATTTTTTTTTTAATGAGTTCACCTGATATTGCCATGTACAGGTAATTTTATTTCTGGCAACTCCACATGTTGGTGGGGATAGAAACATCCCTAGAGCCAAGAGCTGACTCTTCTGTTGGATCAGGTGGTGAAAGGGAATCCACAACATCTGTGCAGGTCAGAAGGGTGGGAGGAAAATGCAAGCTGAAGGCCATTGTATCTGGAAAATATCTTTGAAAAATCCTCTACCTACTTCCTCTGTTCTGAAAAACCATTTGGGACAGGAAATTCTGGTTTTAATCATAGAAACACATTTCTGTTGCAAGTTAGAAAAGATGCAGTAGGAACCAATTCAACAACAATGGGGAGATACCATGGTTGGCCAAATAGGTCCTCCCATTTTAAGTTCACATAATTTAAAGTCAGAAGTTAGAAAAAATACTTAATGTCAAGAGAAGCTGGACAAAACAGATAGTCATGCACTTCATTAAACATAGCTTAGAAACAAGATGGAAGTGGGTCCTTTCAGATTTTTTGGTTGCTTAATTAATCTCTATTTTGTATTAAGGAATACATTTGCTTTAACATGAGTATTGACACTGTGGAATAATGAAAGCTAGTAATTTTTGTGTTTCCACAACTCAGCATTATGCTGCTATGTTTCCTGCTTGTTTTTATGCTAACCAGTGTTGACCCTAAGCATTCTTGGATTTGTGAGTCAGAGATGACACTGAGATGCCTTGATGCAAAAATAAAATGGAAAAAACCAAGAATCCATATCTTTTTCTGGCATAGGGCACAGGTGGGTTCATTTTGTTTTAGAAAGGCAGCCTTGGCCCATCTTGGACACTGTTAGGATGTTAAGGATCAAACTTCTCTCTTTGCAGTACTAATGTAAATATAGTCTGTCCAGTGATTTTACTGACTGTTTTGAAAGTGTCCAACCCCTGGATTCTATTATCTTTTATTCTATTATCAAGAATAACTTGAATAACCTGGAAAGGACTGCAAGCCTAGCAGAATGTCAGGTGTGGACACAGACTAGAGCTACAAATTTTAATTAAATATAAACCCCCTATAATTTATAATTCAAATTAAAAGTCAGAATTTGGGAGGTCCTTTTAAAGAGAGAGCTTCTGTCACTAAAAGCTCTACTTTCTAAGCAGGCTTTCAGGCACATTTCTAACCTTAAAATACTCTGAGGTTTGACATGATTTAGCAGTTTATGGAATCATCACTCACCTTTAAGGTTTAGATATTTTTTCACATCGCACATGCCGTGACATCTGTTTTGCAGAAAATAAGATTGTTCTCAACAATGTCAAATGGAGAGAAAGTTGGAGTCATAGGGGATAGTGAAATGTAGAATCACTTAAAGCTGTATTTTAAGGCTTTATGACTGACAAAGCAGACGTGCTTTTTCTGCAGGGCCCGTCTTTTTCTTCTGTATCTTTACAGCACTTAGCACAAGGTGTTCACTTGCACAATTTGGACTGATAGCAAGAATAACATATGCATGTTAGAAATCCTGTAGAGACAAGACTGCTGTTTCACTGTGAGTCAAGGTCAGCTGTGGGTGAAGAACATGGTGTTGACTTACTTGGCTAACTTGTGGGAAATGCAATTTTAACTGTGTTTCTCACCATGGATTTGAGAGTGAAACAATTATGGGGCAGTGTTTTAAAGGAAACAACTTATTCTTTGTGTTGTCTGTATCAGTAATGACATAGCCAAAACCTCTGGAGATTGGTTTGTATATGGTTATAGATATGTATAGTTGTCTTGTATACTGATGCCATCCAGCTGAACTTTCCATCATCAGTTGTGCTTTACAACAGTGTGTTCAAGAGAAGGTCCAGCCCCTTACCAGCTGTTGGTAAGGTAAAACACACTGTTATAATTGTAGGTGAGGCACAATTCCCATTTGCCTCAAATGCAGGTATGTGAGTGATCCTGTGCAGGGGGTTGCTGAAGATAAGCTATTCCAGGACATCTTTTTGATGTACAGCATTCCATGTACTGAAGACTCAGTGTACTTTCATCATTCCAGACAATTTCAGCCATAATCATCTCTGATTTATGTAATGTATGGGTATGGATCTCTGTGGCAAGCTGAAAATTCAACAGAAGTGTTAGTTAATTATAAAATTACTGAATATATGATTTTTCTAAAAATATTTTTGAAATTAAAATGTACCAATATGTCAGTCTCTGTAGTTGCAAGCCCCAACTTGTTGCAGATTGTTATGCATTCTTGGAATGAGTGACACTGTTTGTTTCTTATACCCTAGGAAAGACTATGTAGTTACTCAGTTTTGTAGATAAGTGGCAGGATAAAAAAGGTTTTATTTATAAAGCAGAAAAAAACCTTCTAGTAATGAGGTAGTACAATCTCATATATTTGATCTTTTTTTGGGACAGAGAAGTGAGCTAGGTGACCTTTTTCCAGTGGCCCTGTTTCCTGTGACTGCAGAACTGCAAAAGAAAATGTGAGAAATAAAAAAAAAAAAAAACCAACCAAAAAAACAACAACCAAAAAAAACCCCAACAAAACACCCCCCCCCCCCCCCCCAAAAAAAAACAATGCAAAAAAGTGAAAATGAAGGATTTGTTGAATGAAGCTGTTGAATGAGGCTGATCCTCTCTTTCTGTGAACGTGGAGCAGGTGGAGACGAGCGAGCTACTGCAGATACTAGTAATGATCTAGTCACAGCCCTGTGGAACTTTGTGGCAAGGAATTTATCAAGGTGCAAATTGAAAAAAGTCGACTCTCTGATTAACTTAAGCTTTGACTTGAGTCAGTCTCTTAGGAAAACAAACGCTTGTGAACTAAAGAAGTTTTGTGGGAGAAAACTGCAAGTCACATTCTAATAAAAATATATGCTAATTTTTACACATCTGGCAGAATTAGGTGCATCACAGTAGCTGTGATAATCTAGGACTATCATAATAGAAATTTTAGAGAGAAGGATAACCATCTTCGATTACTTGATTACTCTAGCCTAGTATATTTAGTAAATAGACTAAACAGTCTCTTTCACAAGGAAGCAGCTGTGATCTGAAAGCCTGAGAATTGTAAGCGTGGTGCAATGATCCCCCCGAGTTGATTGCCATGTGATTTTAGAGTTACTTTCAGTCATTGGGATCTATTGGTAGTTTAATACTTGTATTTTGGTAGTGCTTAGGGCATCAGCCAATTTAAGACTTAGGAGGAGGTTCCTCAAATATGGTAAGTAAAGTCCTCTTTCCTAATTTGCACTCAAGGGATGTAGGCTAAAACTGAGAGTCTTTGGGGATTCATCTTTAGGCAGGCCGGTTCTTTTAATTGCAGCAACAGATGACAATTTTTTTAATATCCAATATTTGCAATGGGTATTTAAGTATTCAAAAGGGAAAGGTTTCTCAGGACCTTTATGTGCTTGCATGAGTGGCAAAGCTTGTTCCCTGCTGGCCTGGTTTGATTATTAGTTGGGCCTTTGCTGTGCATGTCCAAAGAGATCAGCAAACTGTTAAAGACTGATCCTTTATACCAGTAGAGAAGTTGTTTGAAGTGATGAGAAGAAACAGAAGATAGGATGGTAATTGACCCTTTTGAATATGTGAAAGAAAGAAGGATTTCTGCAACAGGCAGAAAGAGCTCAGACCAAGTGAAGTAATTGTTACCTGAGATAATGGATTCTGTGTCCATACTCTGATAGCAGATCAGTGTGCCTGTTTAAATTGGGGGTTTAGCATAGCAGCCTATTGGTGACTAGAACTTTCCTGCACGGTGTTGTTAAGCTCACTGTAAGCATTTCTGTGTAAAAATTGGGCCAAAACAGTTGCCTCAGATAATCAAATTGCTGTCATCTGCATATGTAAATGCTGCATAAGTTTTTGCCCCAGTTATGCAATTTTTTTGCATTTTGAGGGTTTCAGGAGGCTGATTGTGATTTTAAGACTGCAGCTGTTGATGGGTAGCAGTGCAGGAAAAGGAAATCCATGCATTTTTGTTCCAGAGTAACAGGTATCTGCGTGTTCCTATATAAATATTTCAATTTCATTAGAGAAGAGAAGTGTATGTATGTTACTGGTTGGTATAAATGCTCTCCAGTGACTGGTTCCCTTACTCAGACATGCAGACTGTGCCTCCCAGAAAGCTCACCTCTGCTTCTGGTGCTCTTCAAGTGCTTCTGGCTTCACAAATGTGGCAGGTATGACCTGGACAGATACTCTAGGTAAAACTCTGAAAGTCACAGACACTTTTGCTATTGACTTTAATTCTACAAGGATTTCATCACCAGAGTCCAGCATCTTTTGAACATTTTACTGATCAATTGATGATGATTACTTTGAAAAGAACATGCTCACCAGTTCACATTAGGAGCACTGGGCAAGTTCAGCTTCTGCAGCGTTGGTATCAGATCCAAAGAGTGTTGAACACAGTGGGAGGACTCCCATTGTCATCTATAAATTTTGGTAAGTAAAATATAGAGGGCTTCCAAAATTTGTAGGATCTAGAATGATGTTTATTTAATGGATCTAGAATGCTTACAGAATTAAATTCATTTTTCAATGCTTTAATAATACTCTGAGATACAGAAGAAAATATTTAATACACAAGACAAATGTACAGACCTTGTTAGACATTTTTCCTTGCATATGCTCTATTTCTTCCACATACTTTCTTCCATATTCTCCCTTGCCAATATTCTCCTCTTCCTTTCTTTTTCTGATGGTATTAAATTTTTCCATTTTACAGGGTGGCCTAAAGATGCCTGTAATTCCATTTTTGGTTCTTTGTGTCTCAATCTGTGGCCACTGGCTATTGGGAAGACTTCTGAGACCTATAGGTCAGATCTTTCTCAGAGAGCTGTTGGAAATACATTATTATTATTATTTTCCATGTATCTATTTTCTTTTCTCAGAACTACTATTTGCAAAAATCAGTTGTGTTTCTGTTACTCAATGATGCCTGTTAAAAAACAGAGAAGATCTGAATAAAAGATGACATGAAGCTATTAAAAATAGGTCTTCTTTTTGCCCTATAGAATGCAATAGCTGTTACTGGATAAAGATTGCAGGGCAAAATGTGGCCCTTCAGACTGGTGTGATTGACTTCCCATCAGCACTTTCTGCAGTGTGGGAGACAAACCAATCATCAGAATCAGCAGTGCACTGTCCTGGGGCCTCTTGGGGTTGGAGAATATTCCAGAACAGCAGTCAGGTTGTACTGCAGCTGAGAGTGGTGATCACTCTGTCCCAACCCACGCAAGGAGCATTTTGGCATCTGCTTCTGATGAACCATTCACCTTCTCCCTTGCTTTGAGCAGAAGTGTTGCTGTGACAGATGTCTGAGGTCAAGGGGCACAGAAAATGTGAGAGAAAGGGCTCCAGAAGAGAAACTGGCTTTAAGCAGTGAATTGCTTCTTTGGCTACCATTAAAAAAAAAAAAAGGAAAAAAAAAAGGAAGCCCATACCAGCAAGCCCAATGTTTTAGTACAACAGTAAGGATAACTGTAATTGGAACAAATGTCTGCACTTTTGTAATTAATTAATCATTAATTGCAGTGAACATTTTATAGGTCACAAATTGTTTAAAGGTAAATGCTCCCATTATGTGAAACAGGTATATCCAAGTCATATATCCTGTCAGTTTGCTGCATTGATTTTCACCATTAGTCAGTATTTTGAGAGGAAATGCACATTAGTAAATGTGTCTTGGAAATGATTAGTGTTGGCTAGAACTAAGTATAGTGCAGGTGGGAGTGTGCAATCTCTCAACCAGTACTGCTCATGCACTGTAGTGCTGGCAAGGCAGCTCCCCTAATATGCCACTGTTGAATAGCAGCTATAATTTTGCTGCAAGCTGAGTAGGGCTTCTGTGACAGAGATAAAGCCAAGGACTATAAGTAATCTCTTTACATTTAGCTGTGCCTTTTATCCTAAACGGGGCAGGGACCAAATGCTTAGAGGTGAAGTACCAATCCATTAAAACACTGCACCACGTAGATTTCAGAGCCTGCAAGAACATGTTCTTGCACCTCAGTATAAAGTCTGCTGTCCTCAGACATGCTGAACTAAAGCTTGATTTAAAAAAAGTTCTAAGAGGGAGGTAACAGTGAGCTCTGGTAGCAAAGGGCAGCTCTGAATGCAAAGCAATTTTGTATCTGAATGCAGTGCTGGTGATAGGACTACTTTGGGAAGTGCATAGTCCAAAACTTTGCACAGACCTTTATTCTCAGAGAAGTCTTCCCTTGAGTCTCAGGTAGAGTGGCAAGAACATAGTCCACAACAGCCTTCTTTGAATCAAGCTTTCTAGTATGTATCTGGGGATTCCTGTTCTTGTGTGTTTTGCACCAAGGGCCCAGTAAAGGCTATTAGACTTGGAAGGAGGCCACAATAGGCTCAATTAATATTTTATTCAGTATAATCCTGCATTGGGCGGAATTTGGCAGTCCTGTAGTGAGAGGCTGCTGGCCTCAGTTGTCTTACAAAGTCTCTTCCTGTCTCATTGGTTCCCTTCTTTCATTGTATATAAAAGCTGTGTTTTTGTACTGTCTGATGTTGATGGAATCCCTTTAATTATCTCCAAGACTGTCACTCAGCCAAAGGATTAATTCTTCATTCTTGTAGGATAGTAAAATCCATGCCTTGTTCATTGTTATCCTCTAGTAGTACCCATCTGATAACAGAAACTTGGAAAACAAGTTTCCCCATTTTCAAGGGGGAGAGGAAAGGTTATCGCTGATTAACCAAAGAATATTCCATCTCTGAGCTTTGTTTCTGGGAGGGCTCAATTCAAAGTGTGGATCTTCACCTGCATTCTTTACGCATGAAATTACTCACAAATCTCCAGCCATTTTCTGTAGTTTAGAGAATCAAGAAGAGTATTGTGGTGTCCTAAGACTCATCTCCTCTGTAGTACACAACATAGATCCTCAATATTTTATGCTTTGAGCCTAACAAGTTACAGCTGAGTATTTTCATCTGGTTTTTCTGAGTTGTCATGTTCTACCAAAGGTGCAAATACTATGAAGTGGATATTTTATGGGTATCTAATGGCTATCCACTGGATAAATGGTTGCATTGAATTTAATAACTCAGAATTCACAGAATCAGTATCAGTTAGTTTGGACCTTTGAGATCATTGAGTCCAGCCTGTGACTTAGCACTACCATATCAACTAGACCCTGGCACGAAGTGCTCTGTCAAGACTGTCCTTAAACACATCCAGATGCAGTGACTCCACCACCTCCCTGCTCAGCCCATTCCAATGTCTAATCACCCTTTCTGTGAAGAATTTATCCCTATTGTCCAACCTAAATGTGCCCTGTTATAGCTTGAGGCCATTTTCTCTTGTCCTGCTGCATGTTGCTGGGTTACAATCTCCTTTCAGGCAGTTGGAAAAAGCAATAAGGTCACCCCTGAGCCTCCTCCAGGCTATGTAATCCCAGCTCCCTCAGCCACTCATAGGACTTGTGCTCCAGACCCTCCACCAGCTCCATTTCCCTTTTTGGGCTCGCTCCAGCACCTCTATATTCTTCCTGAGTTGTGGGGCCCAGAACTGGACACACAACTTGAGCTGCAGCCTCAGCAGTGCAGTGTACAGGGAGACAATCCCTGCCCTGATCTGCTGGCCACACTGTTGCTGATTTGGGCCAGGATGCCTTTGGCCTTCTTGGCCACCTGGGCACGCTCTGGCCCATGTTCAGCTGTGGTCAGCGAGCACCCCCAGGTCCTTTTTGCTGGGTCACCTTCAGTTCATGTTGTGCTTATTCTTTCACATGGCCTGTTCCTACTTCTTGGAGCAGTATAAATATACAAGTCTAGATTTGTGATGCATTTTTTGCTTTGAGTGCTGTAGTGAGTTTTGCTAGTTTCTGTAGCCTCTTGTCAACTGTGTGGTGATGTTCTGCAGACTGATTTGGGGCTGTTTACGTTTCTCAGCTACCCATCTGAATGCATCAAACTTTGTCTTCCTTGGAAGAAGTGAAGATTTGTTAGTAGTAGGAGATGCCAGCTAGTGTACTACTCAAATATTAAGGTCTTTCAAGGTCTTGACTTTTTTTTCCCTATTCTTTTTAAGTGATAAACATGAGTATGAATGCTGATGTGTGTGAGCAGGTGAGTGATGTAACCATTTAGCTTGCAATGCAGTTCATGAGCAGGGACACATGCAGAACTCCAGGAAGCTGTGACTGGGAAACTACAGGCCACTTATTTTTCCTGTTCCTTCCTTCTCCATTGGGTAAATCTGAACCTGGTCCTCATAATTCTTACATCAAAATAACTTTGCATTGGAGAAAAAAGGCTCTTTCTTTTCCATATTACTCAGTGTTTTCAGAGAAGTATCCCAACAGGTCAATTGCCCATGAAGGATTGTTTCTATAAGAAGCACACATCATTCATAAATGTTTTCTTAATTTCTCGGGCAACTATGAGGTTAATCTGGGTACCTAAGCTACTTCACTGAGGACATCCTTTTCAATAGGGAAAGAATTGTCTTAATTTATAGTTGTCATAAAATAAAATGTTACTTTTGTGCAATTAAAGTGGGTAGAGTTAACTTCTTATTTCAAAGCAACTTGTTCATGCATATGACTATGTAGATTTTAAACCTGTAATTTTTCAAGATGTTGTAATAGTTAATAATCAAAGACTTTTTCAAGCATCTTCTGTCATCTTTGATATCTACATTGAGGTTGGAGGATTTTAGATATAGTAGTGATAAAATTATCAATTGATAATTATCTATAGACTAAAGAAAAAAACATTATGTTTTCATGGTGATTTAATTTGGATGACAATTTCTTGACATGACAAAATTCACAAGAGAATTGTGAATTCTCTTTACACATTAACAGATACTTTATATTAGATACCCTGTAGCCAAAATGGTGTACCTCTCTCTTGGATCTCTTTTAAGATACACTGATATGAAATTAGTAAGTTTCTAAGTATTTCTGGTCAGGACCTGGTTACACTTCTTTATAGTGTGTGTGTGTATATATATATATATATATATATATATATACTAAATACAACACCAATACTTAAACTATTGAAAGGAAGAGGAGGCAAGGGATACATGCTTAATCTGGTGTAATTTAGTTTTGTTCCAGCTTCTTAAATGGCTATAAAGAAAGCTGTAGTTATAGGTAGCTCATTTTCTAGATAAAATATTCAAAGCAGTTTAGTAATTAATACAGAGGATGTGTTACTACTATGGAAAAAAATATAATCACCTGGTCATATAATGACCATAGAGCAAAATGCACTTGAAATTAGTCAAATGCATTTATGTTAACAGCTGAAGAAAGTCTTTAGGTAATCATTCCAGAGTGTCTTCTCTGGGTTGTGTATATACACACATATACTGTGATTTATGTGAAAGAGAATAATGGAATTGTGTGTAGAATGGGGAGCCTGAATGGTTTTGTTCACGTTCTTGGATCAGACCTGGATATCAGCATTATCTCCTACATACTCAGTTACTGGACCTCTGCAATATCATGCCCTCAGGACTTGGGACAATTAGCCAGCCCTTTGTATGAACAGCTCTCTGAGGCACATGGAGTGATTCCTGGGGTTTTCCAGGGCAGGGCCAGAACCTGGACTTCAGTAATCCTTGCTGGCCACCCTTCCGACTCGGGATATTCTATGATTTTGAGCTTTGTTTTTTTGTAATTCATTAACACAAATGTTTTCTGAAAACATCAGATATCCATGGTTGGGCACAGTTAAACACAAGATGCTGAACAGGACAGAGCATTGTTTTATAGCAAAACACAACTTTTTCTTTCTGAGAGGCCAGGCCATTGTGTCTTGCTCACAATCTCAAGATCAAACTCACTGCCAAATAAGTGATCAGTGAGGAAATTTCCCACTGTCATTAAGAGAGTCTTGTGTGGCAGAGACTTGGAGGTCTCTGGAGTGTGAGGATTGTTGCACTTGCTGAATCATCTTGGTGTGTTCTAGCTGATCATTTTCTGGCTATTTCTGAAGGCATTTCTTGTTTCTGGCAAAATGCTAACCCTTGTGTTTTCCTTTGACACAAAGCAGATCAAAAGGTGATTATGCCATTTCTATCTGATGCCACTGAGGCTGCAGTGATAAGCTTGAGCTTAGACTACATGATACAGTACTTATTTAGGGTTATAATGTTATTGAAACCTTTTGGCAGTTTGGCTGCTAAAACTGAAAATTCTTTTGCTTGACTCAGTATTTTTGTTTTGGTTCATCGGAGTACTGGAAATACCAATAATTGGCTTTATTTCACAAAAACATTGAACTTCACATTCATGCATACACATACAATCAATAAAGGCAGAAATACCTCTGTAAATAGTGAAGAAGTTGCTTCTGATGAACAGAAAATGTGTTACTTATATTTCACTGTATTGTTATAAACAAGATTGTCATAAAAAGAAGAATTAATGTTGAACTTACCAAAGATTATCAGTATTGATAGAGAACAAGAATTGGCCGAGCGTAAACACTTACATACATTTTGGACTCTGGCAGCAGGCCACTGGGGCCATCGCTAGGAGTCCACAGTGATGAGCCAAGTTCTAAGGGAACTGGGAGGAAGGAATATTTCTGGTGTGTTTGTTGAGTGCACCGAGGGAAAGTATTTGACCTTTTGGTATGGATGATAGGGCAGACAGTGGCCTCTAGAGGAAGTTTTTGGGTACAGACTCACTGGTCCTGAGAGGCCAGAGACTCCTGTGCTATTTCATACCTTCTTACAAGTGATCTGGTTAGATTTGTCAGAGCAGCTGAGGACGATGAGAATGTTTAGAGACTGGCAGACAGACAGGAGGGGACATGACTGCACGGGAGCAGTGGTTCTTTGGGAAGAGCAGTGATCCTGTACTACTTGGTAGCCTGCAAAGAGAACAGTAACTAAGCATGACTTAGGACTTGGGGTGGTCCAAAGCAGCAATGAACTAAAACCCACACTATATCAAATAACAAATATACCACTAAATTAAGTTAATTTTCAAGATATGCACTCAAAGTTTAACCTGATAGTTGATGTCTTACAAGTATCCACATGTGTAGCATATCTGTTGTGTATAGAAATTTGATTTGTCAAGTAAGTAAAAGAAGATCTTTACATATTGTTTAAAAGATAAATTCACTTGTTTTTAATGTAGATTTCTTTGTTAATTGGGGATTCAGTCTTTAAAATGTGTTTATTACTGCTTTTATGTTTACCTTTATTTGACATTTGAAGTGTTTAAAGATGTAGGTACCAAAGAAAAAAAATCTAATGTCATGGCATAGCATTTTAGCATGTCCTTAATCTGAAAAATAGTCCCATAGAACAGAGAGAGGATGTTAATGATCTTCAAGCTGAGTATTTTGGTCTTTGAAAGATTTAAGACTCACTGTCCTTACCTTAATAGTTTTAGACTGGCTGTCCAATAAATTCCATCATGTGCTTCAAGTAAGAAATCTGAAAAAAAGTGCAAGAAATGTTTTGTTAAGTTTTTTTTTTGTAGTCACAGTAATTTTATGGGATGCTTTTAATATAGTGATTATGAAATTTTCAAGCAGAAGTTTAATTTTCAAGCTGTTGGTACCCACTTAATGCAAAAAAGTTTATCTCTCTCTTAAACTGAGTACCTGAGATTTAGTATGTGATTTCTTTTCTCCTGCATCTCTGTGCTGTTAATGCAGGACAATGCTCTTTGCTTCTGTTTCTCCAAGGGCTGTTTGATGCATTCTGAGGTGATAGAGAGGGCTTGTTTATGAGTTACACATGCACTTTGCTCTGCATGGTTGTGCCCCAACAATAACAGTAAAGCCGACTGGCTACTAAAAAGAGAGAGCAAGGTTGGAACTGATGCAGCTAAATTGCATGCAAATATCACTTCAAACTGAAAACATTTACTATTCGTATGTTGAGAATTAGTGAAGCCCTGTATTCTGGCTCTGGTGTTTGCAGCAATTCCAGGCCCAGTGGGGTGAACAGTCTGCATGATCCGTCTCTGCTGTATCTGTCCCCTGCTGCTTTCCTTGTTTTAACAATGTCTGACCTTCCTGCACTATTTTCATTTTCCCCTTTTCAAAATGTAAGTGTACCAGAACCTTATCAATAGTAGGAAGAATCAGAGAGAAGGCTGTGTGGTTATATCTAACATGGATGCTGCAGTGAATCCTTATGAAGTTTAAATAGTACAGTATTGCTTACTCCATGGGATAGATGTCTCCAACTGGGATTAATGTCCTCATTTTGCAACATAACTAGACTTCTTGTACCAAAATCTAAAGAGTGCCAGAGTGTCAATTTCCTACGTGTTCCCCCTCTCACCTTTAATTTACCCTGTAAGCGTGCACATCCCAGCACATATGCCTTCTCACATGTGATCTATTTGTATTCAGTGTAATCCCATTACTATGGTTCCCATGCATCTGGCAGTCTTTAATGTATTTATGCTCATGACACTCTTTCCAGACAGACATGTATTTTTATCCTATATTGCAGAGAGGAACCTATGTGCCTTTTTTCAAAGTTGTATAGGAAGACTGTGACAGAGTTGGCATAGGTATTGGACATGGTACTTGCTTATCCATCTTCCTTTTAGCAGCCATGTTGTAATCTGGCAGAAGGTTTGAGTACCTTTAGTTGCTCTGTTAGGAATTCTGAATCCCTGTATCTGTTTGCAGCAGCCATTTTACTGGTATTTGCGACAGTGTCACACACTCAATAGGAAAATTTCTGTGAGCTTTTGTGAAATGTTAAACAGTTTTGTGATTTCATTCCAAATGATCTGAAAGAAAAAACTAAAACTAAAATAAGTGTCAGTGAAACAATGAGTTTTTCAGGTGGAGATATGACTGTGCCTTTGAGAAAACATATCATGATAAAGGATTCGATGACATTGGGTAAACCAGGCAAGAGGGTAGGAGTGCAAGGGAGATTTAAACAAGATAAGTAAGATAATGAGGACAGCTGGGATATCTATGCATAGCAAACAATTTGCTTGGCAAATTTGTTCTTATTCCTTCTTCGTGAGTTGTGTATGAACAGATTTTTCTCGATTTTTTTAGTTATTCAAAACTGTTTGACAAATGTATCTTTTGAACAGATTTAACATACGCATTGCTGGTGGACTTTCTTTGTAGCATGTTCTCATTACTGTTGTCAGATGGCTGGTGGCTGTAGCCACATAGTGTTGGTTCTGTTCCTTCACTAGTCAGGGTACTGAGCTGCTGCTGTGTGACCCGGGTGACCACTCTCAGCTGCTTATTCCTTGCAGTGTACATTTCAAGAACAATCCATGGATAAAATTATTTTTAAGAATCTCTGTGATAAGATTTAGGAATACTGAACACTGTCAGTAAGGTCAAGGTCAGTTTACATGGCAGAAAAAAAAGGGCTATTTTTCCACACAGAGTATATTTGCAGTGAATAACTTAGCTAACTGTAAACACTGTAAATCCACTTTGGCAGATGGTTAAGTCTATGTTGTGACCCTCTTTTCTGCCCCAGGGATTGTTTCCTGAGTATGGCCTCATCTGGGTTGGCATTTTAATCTGAAAATATTTGTTAGGATGTTACAAAGCTGTCTAGATGAAGTTAAAAAATTTCAGTGAATAAAAAATCAAATTATTACTGGAAAAGTAACATACACCTCACTTGTTTTAATTTTTCATACGTCTCCCAACCTGCTTAGCAATGAGTACTATAGTAGTAAGCAGTATTTATGTAGAGAACTTTACAGTTTTTATGGAGAACCTCTTAGTTTTATGTGATTATCTGTGTGTCACAGCAAAAATTGTTTCTGTTATTTAAGAAATACAAATAATGTGGTAGAAGCACTACTGAAGTACTGCAAGCTTTGGTGATTCTAGCTTGTCTTTTTTTTTGCTAACAGAATGTATTTTGCAAAGAAGGCCAGCATACAGTGTTTAATCTTTTTTGCCCTTAGCTCGCAGATGCTACTGTAGGAGTATTGCAGAGGCTGACGTAGTTTTTAGCAGTTATGTTGGTGTAACTTTGTCTCTGTATAAAAGACACAGTGAGGAAGATCTGTTAGGCAACAAATAAGGAAAAAAATCAAATACTGTGTAGACTTCAATAGCTTTCATGTTACCGAGGTCTTTGGTTCCAGAAAGGAACAATTTGTTTAAGACAATAATGTTACTCAGCTGGCATTTATTGTGATGGAGGCAGAGACTCTGCAAAGTCTCAGCAGCTGTGTCAAGTGGTGCAGTCTCTACTGGGAGACACGTCTTTCCTTCCAGAGTGAGGGCAAGGCTGCATAATGCAGGCAGTATCGAGTATCTCTCTTTGGCCTGTAAAGGACAATCAAGACCTTCAGCAATGTTTATTGTGTGTATGTGGCAAGGTGTTGGTGGGAGGCTGCAGGGGTGGCTCTGTGTGAGGTGTTCAGGGTCTGCTGTGCCAGTTTCAGGTGGCTCAGTGATGTACCCACTGCAGGACACAGCTGAGCCCATCAACCACGATAGTGCATCTCTGTGATAACGCAAGGAAAAGCAAAAACACTGCATAGGCACAGAGGAGTGAGGGGGAAAAAGTGTGAGAAACCTTGCAAACACCAAGGGCAGAGAAAGGGGAGGAGGGAGAGGAAGCACTTATAAACACCAGGGTTTAAGACACTCCTCAGCAGCCCATGGAGGAGATGGTGGAGCAGGTAGTCTCCTGCAGCCAATGGAGAGGACCATGGTGCAGCAGATATCCATGCTGCAGCCTGTGGAGGATCCCATGCCAGAGCTGGTGGATACTTCCATAAAGATCTGTGGTCTGTGGAGAGCACATGGAGGAGAAGGTTTGTCATGAAGGCCTGCAGTCAATGGAAGGACACACACTAGAAAAGGGGAGAGGTGGGAGGAAGAGTGGCAGAGAGGAGCTGTTATGAACTGATCCCACCCCTGCTTCCTGATTCCCTTGGGGCAGGGAAGACAGGAGGTAGAGTAGGAAGTGAATAAGTGAAGTTGAGTCTGGAAAGAATGTGCAGGTGAAGGAAGGTATTTTAGTTTTTGTCTTTGTTTCTCACCATTCTACTCTATCTTTAATTCCCAATTAATGAAATTAATACTCCCCATATTAAGTCTGTTTTGCCCTTAATGGCAATTGTTAAGTGATCTCAATGTTCTTGTCTCGACCCGTGAGCCTTTTCATCTTTGTTTCTCCATTGTTTTGAGGAAGGGGAGTGCAAGAGCCATTGGGTAGTTGTCATCAACATACAGTCATATTATGAAAGGTTGCAGTTTTGCATTTCTGAAAGTAATGTATTAGAGCAGATCAGTTATTTGTGCTGAAGAGCATTAAAAGTACATAAACATTACCAAACTAAAAGAACTGGCATTGTGGGATGGTTATACTGTTGCTGCAGGCATTTGGAAATACAGGTTGAGTTTTCAGAGTTTTCATTCTGAAATGTCCCGGGATAAGTTCTGTGCTTTAATTTACATGATAATGTTGCCCTTTGGGTTGAGCAAATGAGAGGAAGAAGCAGGCTTTACTAGAGAAACTTTGTAACAGCAAAAGAAAAGGAAATATAGCCCATAAAAACATGATTAAACTTGCAAATTAGTTGTGTTTGTGGGTTAGTTTGTCCCTGTTCAATTTGACATTATTGAAGTCTAGTTCTTAGAGGTTCAGTTAGGTTAAGAACTAACAAGCTTGGATAACTGAAGTTAATTAGAGATGCAACCCGCTTTATTGTGTATATCTGTTTACAGATCAACTGTTGAAATAAGCATTCACAAACATCTTAGACTTTTCTGAGGCTGGTTTGATAGATAGAAAGACAGATAGGCATTTCCTGGAGAGGTTGTGGAGCTTGTGGATTCCCCATTCCTGGAAGTGTTGAAGGCCAGGTTGGATGGAGCCCTAAGCAACCTGACCTAGTGAGTGGCATCCTTGCCCTTGGGGGGGGGGTTGGAACTAGATGATCTTTAAGGTCCCTCCCAATCATTCTCTGGCAGTCACGCAGACACATATGTATATAAAAATACTTTGAAAAGTTTTATTTCTCTGTATTTGTTTTTTCAAAAAGAAGCATGAAATCTGAACACATGCATACACACACAGAGACTGCTTCTCTTTGGTTAATCTTTTCCAGCTACCTGAGAAGAAATTCTGCCTTGTGCAGTTTCTTGCATAATTTTGCTGACCAAGAGGCTGAACTGTTATATTCACATGGAAAACTTCTACTTGATTCCATGATAATAACAGTAATATAATATGCTACAGGTACTGCTTGAAGAATATATGTGATTGGTACAGGTTTATATGTTTTCTGTAGCTTTTTATGAGCACATGAAACACATGGTTTTTACGTGCATTTTATAAAGCCATGCATTTCATAGACAACTCTTAAATCTTCCATTTTTTTTTAAATAAAGGCAGATATGTTGGTTAAAAAAAATCACATTTCATAAGCTGAAGCCAAACTTTTTTCTGTATGAGGATAACACTAGGAGTTATCATTTGACAGTTATTTAATGTATTCTCTGAAAAGCATGGATGATGTTAGTGCAGTGTCTAGTGAAGGTTCCAAATCGCAAACCCACTACCTTGATTGGTGCTCACTGGCACCTCTCTTGTTCGAGGTATCAGTAGAAAGGCCAAGGACTGAATAAGCATGAAGAATGAATTAGCCTCTTGCTCCTGAGGCAGAATCCTCCAGAACACACATGAGGCACCCATACTCAATAGAACATGGACTAATGGTTGAGTTGAAAGTTCTGCCAATCTTTTACTTTTTGGGGGAAGTACAGTTATTTATGGAAAAAATTACCAGGTTATAAAAGATAACTGAAAACCTACTGTGATTATTAGATTAGCAGAATAATATTTTAATCTTTAAAATATATTAGAAAATAGCCTGAGGATCTAGTAGCCAAGAAAGAACAGGAGAATGGAATAAAACTGTAGGATTAATCTGAGGGAGTAAAACATGTAACATAAATAGCCACATGGATGAAGGACTTGTTTTTTAAAAGAGGAGGACTTATGTACGTGACGACTGCCTATGCAGTTGTACACACATACCAAAAAAAAGTGTGAATACATGTCAGAGTGTATTTTTTACATCTAAATTTTTTTCCCTATTAGTTTTGCCTTTCTTTCTGTTAAAGGAATATATATATATATATCAGGTGTTGTGGCACCAGTGTATGATAAAATATAGCAGTGGATATGCCCAATATGATAAATACTGAGAGGATAACATAAATCAACCAGCAATATATATGGGAATGTCATTGCTGTGATTCCACGTACTGCACCTATCCTCTAAGATGTCTGTGAGACCTTCCTGTGTTTATTCTGTTTCTGTGTTTTTGAGCTCTAACATGTCAACAATTTGAATTTAGTCTTTCAATGATGTTCTGTTCTATGGCCATACTGGCTTTGAGTGGTCTTCACTGCTGTTTTAGAAGATCCTTGTAAAATCAGCTAACTGCATACATGGCCAAGTGGGAGAAAACACATTTGTTCTAACACCAGCTGCCTTTAAAGAGTGTCCAGCTGAATATTTGTGGGGTGCATCTTTGTGGGCACCTTTCCTGTGCATTTGATGGACTGCATAACAACACCCCTCATAAGCTCTGTGCTGGCTTCCATTCCCGTAGTTGACTTAGTCTCATTAGAAATGTTTATTTCTTGTGTTTGATTAAAAAATCTCCTTCCAGAGCACTGACTGTGTGAGTGGTAGCAGTAAAATACTCGTACAAATCAGAGGGAAAGTCTGCCTAGATCCTTGAAACTCAGATCTCTCTCTCAGTTTCCCATTCACTCTTTCTTCACCCAAGAGAAAGGCAGGAAGGATAAAAGGGTTTTGTGGTGTTACTCAGAAGGTAAGGAACTAAACTAGCAAAACTAAGTTAACAGCCCTGTCTCACTCAAAGTGCCCTGCCTTTTGGTATCTCACATTGTATATCAGAGAAACTGCTAACTTGAGTGCATCAGTTCTCAGGGAACAGATCAGCTGTCAGACACTGTCTCAGAGCACTTGGATTTCTCACATGTTTGAAACTTTGTACCATAGGCCCCCTTACTGACATGCTGAACTGGAGGAAGAAGAAGTGGTTGTTCTGGTTCTGGCATTCCTCGCTGGAACCTGCAAAGACCCATGCCTGCGCAGCAGCTGGTACTTGTCAGTGCATTTGCTTTGCTGAATGCAAATGCAATATAGACAGACACATGCAGCACGGGGAAGAGCTATTTCAGCTAGAGGCTAGTACTAGCACAAGAGTTAATTGGGAGTGGTAAGAGGATTTCAGACTAGGAGAGCTGTAGGTCTCTGGACCAGCTTCGCAGAAGGAGTTTTATGGGATACTTGTGGGTTAATTTGTATCTATAACCTGTCTTCACAATAGGAAGGGCCTCTGATCCATATCTACCTTTAAAAGTAGCCAAATAATAGGATTGCTGTCTCCCTTGGCCAGGTTTCTGCATTGAGCTATAAGACAATATATATCTTCTGGTTACTTCTATCTGATTAAAAGCTTCATTATTAATTCAGCTGCCTGCTTGAGCACTGTCTAGGTTTTCAGACTGCTGTGGCAAGACTACTGTCTTGTTCCAGGAGACAAGACTGTATCACCGCATCCTGTGTCACCTTCATTGGCTAATTCACCTGATCTCTCCCAAATCCAGCTCTGCCTCTGTTCCTTCCCAGACTGCCTCTGCTTGTGTTTTCTGTTCTCTGACCTTCTCCCTCCATTTTTTTTTCCAAGTTACTTGAGTTGTTTTTACTCTTTGAATTTGTCCCTCTCCTTTTCTAATGGCAAATAGGGACAGGTCACAGGTGCTATCTGTTTTATACCTAAATATTTCCCCTGCTTCTGTTACATATCTAATCTTAATGCTAAACCTTCCCATTTATCACTTCAGCATATGATGAACTTTAAAAGTTGTTCATTTAACTTCATCACTGGAGCTCTGATCTGATCTGATCACTGGAGCTACTCATCTGATCTCTCAAGTGAGTGCTCTATTGCTTTTCTTTTCAGCTTTTTTTTTTTTTCTTCAGTCTTGCTACTATATTTTAAAAATCTCTTACCTTCTTTTAGCCTTATAGAATTATTAAATGTGTTTGTCTCTAAAGAATTTCCCTTCTTTTACCTTGTTGGCAGGAGCCTGCATAAGGTGCGTGTACACAAGAATTATGTACTGTAAGGATTATGTTAGAGAGCTATTATGTCTTATACTTCGTCATTCTTCTGTCTGGAGATGAGAGAAACAGAAGTTGGTATATACAGACAAATATCTACACTTGATTAAATTAATTTTGAGGAAAATTAATAATCTCATTTGTATTTGGACCCACATAAATACTGATCACAGTTAAAGAAAAAAGTCTAAAAATGGGAATTGCATAAGCAGCCTAATTTTCATTCTTCACATGAGGAAGTAGTCTGATTAGGGACTTGGTTACAGGAAGAAATAAAAGCTGTTTCTTGTCTATATCAGGAGATTTGGAAATAGTGCAAAGATTATGTAGTAGTTAAGCAGTAAGGAAGATGTAGTTTGGAGGTTTGAAGAAGTGCACAAATGCAGTTGCAGTCAGCATCTCTTCATAAGTCCTGATGGAGTGCTTTACTCGACACTTACATTGAGTCAGTTCCTGAGTGAGCAGCCTTAGGCCCATTACAGAGCTGTGCACAGTGTAACCACACACTTTAGTTGTTCCTGATTTCTGCTGTTGCTTAGAACAAATAAGAAACCTCTTGTCATGCAGATGTGCACAGAGAAATGGCAAGGAATATATTTAAAATGTGTATCTAAAAAGATTTTTCACCTGTCTACTTAAATATGTGTTTGGTACCTGAGTGATAATACTGTGAGTTGTCTCCTCACTCGGTGTCCTTACAAACTGCAGTTCGAGCAGGTGCTGTCCTGAAAGGCAGACCCAAAAGTCTGCACACTCTCAGGCCTCTATGCAGAGATTTCTGTTAGCCATTTCTTATTTGCCCTACCAGAAGACAATTGCTCCCTGAAGGGCACTGGAGCAACATCTGGTTGATTTAGTTTAATGGGTTTTGTTCACATCTGCAATGGTCTGTTCTGAAGTGACCATCCCAGCATTCATGTGTTCTATTGTCCCAATGCCTACATTCAGATCACATAACATTGTTTTGAAAACAATACTGGAGTTCTTAATATACTATACACAATTATTTTTGTGGGTTATTTATTTTGCAGTGTATATAACTCCTCATAAAAGCCAAATGTCATTCATGTTAAATGGTCATCAGTCACCTTTCAATGTTCTTGGATCAGCAATCCTGCTGACTTCTGAACTGAAAAAGAAATGTGATAAGGACAGAATGGTAGAGTGCTGGTCCTCAGACAAAAACAGAGTAATTGATTAATGCCTAAATGAGAAATAGAGATAGGATGATAAAAAACAAGTTTAGGAAAGGAATTATTTACCAGAGAGTAATTAAAACAGGGGGAAAAAAAGAGCTGGTGTGTCGCAGTAATTAACACCTTTTACTACCCATTGTTTCATCTAACAAATTCCTTCTGTCTCTCCTGTTAGGCCTTTATTTTCTATAACACCTGCCCTCTTGCCACCTGCATTGGTAAGAAAACAAGTAATAGTTTTCCATTTAATGCAATGTAGAAAAAAAGACTTTCTGGACTTACAAGCTCATGTGTTTGCTTGGGCGCTGTTAGGTCTGCTGGTGCATGTCACTGAAGTCAACATGAACAATAATAAATTTGGTTACATTCCTAACTTCTTTCATTCAAATGAAAGGGAAGTTAACTTGGCTAGAACTGATATAAGTTGCATTACAGTTATGGGATTGAAAGCAATAACAGTTTTTTTCTTGGAAATTAATTTCCTAAACAGACCTGTAAACAAGTCTTTACTAAAATACATTTAGAAATATTCCTTTTTCACACTGCAATATATTTAACCCAACTAATGTACAGGAAAAATACTGGGTGTGCTAAAAAAAAAACAAAATACACAAAAGAAATGCAAAATGTTGGTTTGAAAGATGTGTTATGGTATTTAAAGGTCTGAGATCAATTAGAATCAGAATGTTGCTTATATGTAGAAAAGCATTTGATAGCTGAGTGCAACTCAGTCTTTGTCTTTAATCTTTCAGGATTTAGGTTCATAACTCCTTTGTATAGCTTTAAAAAGATGCCCTGTGTGCCACTCTGCAATTTTAGTTTGGAGAGCTGCTCCCTTTGCTTCAGTGTAATCTCTCTGAAGAACAGCACCTTTTATCTGGAACAACAGAGTCTGCAAAGTGGCTGTGAGACAGAGGCTGGAAATCACACCATCATGTGAGCAGGGTTCATGTGTTAATGTGCTGATCCACTGTGTCAGACACCAGCTTAGAACTGATTCTTGCCAAAAAGCACAGGTGAAATATGCTTGGTGAGCTGAGTGCTGCCCTGGGTGAATAGAAATTCAGAGCTCAAAACCAGTTAATGCCAGCTGGGAGGAATAAGCAGGAGCAAATTTAGGTTGTAGGAAGGAAACACAGGAGCAAAAAATCATTACTTTTGCTTTTAAAGAGTGCTGTGAGAACGTCACGTAGGCAAGGAATTACGTAAGAGAGTTTGCTTTCATCTACCCACACAAAATTTTGCCTGTGGGTGCACATGAGGATTTAAATCTCTGTGCAGTGTTCAGAACTCTTTACCTCTGCAAATTAAATGCAATGGAAGTTTTGAGCCAGTTCTTTGTACTGCCATAGTGCCCTCGTCTGAGAAACAGGGCACAGTCTTAAGTCAGAAACTTGTCTTTTTACTCTTTAGTCCCTAGTTTCATTTAAAACCAATATTTAAATGTGCTTGTGAAAGATGTAGTAGAGGGACAAAGGGCTTGGAGTGCCTAGCTGGATCCTTTGGAATTTCAGATAATTCAGACACGTAATGAGTAATTTGTTAGTTGCTAACTAGATTTCATCTGTATTTTGATTGTGTTGAGGCTACTTTACAGATTCATTTACACACAGCTTACATTAGCAGGAGGCTGATCTGTGTAAGGTCCAGCTGGCTTTATATATACATATATGGTACCATTTCCTTGTCAATACTTGATAATCCTTTCAAGGGAATAAAAATTTCCTGATATCCAGTCAAAACCCCCTCTGGCACAACCTGAGGCCATTTCCTCTTGTCCAGTTGCATGTTACCTGGGAGAAGAGGCTGCCGTCCCATGACTAAATTTCAAGTAATTATAGAGAGCAATTAAGTCCCCCTTAGGCCTCCTTTTCTCCAGACTAAGCAACCCCAGCTCCCTCAGCCACTGCTCACAGAACTCAGAGAACTTGTGTTCCAGATGCTTCACCAGCACCTTTGCCCTTGTCTGGACTTGCTCCTCAATGACTTTCTTGTAGTGAGGGGCCCAAGATAGGTGTACCTTGTGATGTCCCTCTAAGAAAAGCCGGGCATATGTGTTAACACATCATAGCAATGATAAGAGTAAGACTTAGATTTTCACCTTCTCCCCCAGCTGCCCAAACTTGCTCTTTAAGGCTGCATCCTTGGCCATATCATCTCCTGTGAGCCCAGCAAGCTAAAGGAATAAAAATACATGACCAGCTTGATCCTGAAAAAGAGACACTTGCTTGGACTTCTGCATGTTGCCCTGACAGGTGCAAAGGCACACCAAAAACCTTTGCATGTTCTGGGGTCAGACAGTGCTTGAGAAGAGTGAAGAAACCAACCTTCCACTGCAGTGCCTCCCTCTGTACCATTTCCTGCCACTGCCATCTGATTGCCAGGCCTGTCTCCAGGATCTTTATTCTGGACTAAGTATCTGGTCCAAATCACTACCCCAACCTGTGCAATTTGGTACTGAACACCTATGTTGTTATCTGGGCATGGCTGTGGGTGAGACTGGGTGGAGAGAGCTGCCTTACTATCTCATTCCTCTCCTCTGAAGCCAGGCCTTCCAAAGGGCTCCTCCCATTGCATGCCTGGAATGGCACTGAGCCTGGGGGCTTTTGTTCAGTTTTTGATTATACATTGTGAGAAAACTATGTGTTTGTATAAATGTGTATGTAAATCTGTTTTCTTCAGAATACTGTACCTTTTTTAGGTCTGAGAAACCCACACAAATAGCAGATTTTATAGGTAACTTTTCCACTTGTTTTCTTTCCCCTTAAAGGCACTCCAGCCCTGGTTTTGAAAGTTGATGTAGTCTGGGAGACAAAAACTATGACTAGGTTAGGAATCCCTGAGGGTCACATAACTGGAGAGATACTTCCCAAAGGCTTAGATCCCATACTAGAATTAGTTCAGTATATAGATATTGAATATTCAGGCTGATAAATGAATTAAAGCTTTTTTTTTTTTTACTGCCTATAACATGCCACTTTTTTCTATGGTCATTTCTCAGTTGTTAACTATATTGCATGTACCTTGATTGAATTATAAAATGGTAATATGAGTTTTGCAGTTCAATGCCATAAATTTATATTTTTGACTATTCATTTATGGAAAAATTGCTACTTATCTTGAAGTAGGATTGCAATTCTGAAACCTCTAATGAGTTTAAATTTAAAGAACTTAGAATTCTGGTAAGAGTAACCTTTCAGGAAGTTTCACAGTGAGGTGAAACTACAGGGATGGAGTATAAACCTGGTGAAGTTGTTTTAAGGGAGGTGCTGGAATAATAATATTCCTGATGAGTTTTTGATGGTGGTCTGGTGATAGCTTTACAATAGATATTTTAAAGTAATATGCAATTTTGTTTTAATAGAGTATTTTTATGTCTATAGCTATTGGTATATTTTAACTACTTATCACAGCCACAATGTACATGCCAGGAACAATTCAATTTTTTTTTAAAGTACTGTAAAGTATTGCAGAACCAAAAAACAAGGTCATGTAACTCTGACCTGTGTTTGCTATTTAGAAGGATGCAATGCTGTATGGAATGCCTGTCATAGAGGAGCTTATTTGTGTGTGTGTGCACGGTGTACACATCTCTCAACTTGGAAGAAATAAGCCCTGCATATTAGTAATCCAAACACTTTTTTCAAACCCCTGGACCTGTTCATAATTCACAGATTGCAACTATTTCATTCACTTGTGGAATAAACAACTCTTAGGGGCACAGACAGTAGAGAGCTTCTGCCAACTCATGATTTTACATAGGTTTAAGCTAACTCAAAGAACTGAATATAAAATGTAGTATTTGGGGATTCTGTGTTTGTGACAATGGAGAAATTGTTAAAAGTGGATAGATTATAGACTCTTTTATCTGCTTGGGTTTTTGTTTCAAATTGCTGTGCAGAATTGGAATAAACTGGATTGGGGTGATTCAGAGTGGGTTTTCTGTCGGAACCCAGGACATCCCTCTGGCTGTCCTGAGCATCCAAGATCCCTGGCAGGGGGCTCAGAGACCCTGGTATGGAGCCCAAGATGCCGGTGGTTTTGATTATGACCCGTGGAGCAAGTTACCAACCTTAGATGAAGATCTGCAAGCCACGACAGTTTAAGCAGAATGATAGTGAATTTATCACGGGGTGAAAAAATAGATTTTGGGGTTTTTAGAATGGGGTTCAGGGGGCAAGATGGAGAAATCTGGGTGTGTCCAGCCTTTCTCCTTTTTCTTCTTGGCCTCCATCTTCTGCTGTGATATTGGCACTTTTAGATTGGTTTAAAGTAGAAGCTCACTGTCTAACATAGGTGAAAGGTATTGGAAAGTAATTGCAAACATTTTTAGTATAAAAACTTAACACTGCTCTGGGGGCAGGCAGAGTGCCTTGGACTGTCTTGCTGAGCGGACCTCAGCTGGACAGGAGAATGAATTTTATAGGTAAGATACAATAAACAACCTTGAGACTGAGAAATGAAGAGCTCTGCCTCCTTCTTCGACCACCGGGCTGGGAAAAGAGACATTCTAACGTATCACTCTGGGTCACTGACCAGCTAGAGATCCTGAGAGTTATCCATATAAGTTGCAATTATTATTAACTTGATATAGCTGTGGAATATAGAATTCCACAGCTTTTAGAGATCAGGATTGAACAGTTTATTTGTGCTAAATAATAATTTATAGTAAATACTTTATTCAGTGAATTATTTCTTACTACATTGGCCAGCTGATTGTTTGCCTTCAAAAATTTTGTTGTTTGATGTTAGCAAACATTTCTTGGACAGTAGCACTTATTCAAGTAAGATATACCATTTATTCGTTGGAATATCTGACTGCCTGCTGGCATTTTTTTTCTGTGTTATGTGCTCTGAGCTGTTTATAAAATCAGGCAAAGAAAGATGAAATACATCCTGTATTAGGGGAATCCCTTGTCCATGCATAATTTGCACGGCATATATCTCTTAACAGATGCAGCACAGTATAGGTGTCCTAATTGCAATCATTCGTAAGTTTATTAATTCAAAATATGTTTTGCAGGTTGACTTGTATTCATGGTAAGAAATGTGTACTTGTACACTCCATTACAAGTTGTGGTAGACATGCCTGAAAGGAGAATAAACACATAAGCAAAAATCAGGTTTTGAAATAGCAATGAAAAAGAATATTCTTTTACTATTTGATCAGTATTATTGCTTAATAAAATGTGTGATGTTACAATATTGAAAAGTCCTTGCAAAGTGAATGGTCACATCAGCTTCTGAATTGTCTGCTGAAGCACAGTGCTGCCAAAATAATCCATTTTCCCAGACTCAAGTATAAGTTCAATTTCACTCAGAGCCAAGGCACACCATACAAAATGTGCTAAGCCAGGATGCAAAGTTAAAAGGACTTTGTGTTGCTCAGCTATGAGTTGAGTTCAAAAATGCACGACAAGAAATTACTTCAGTTTGAAGAGACTTGTGTCAGAGAGTGTGGAATCTGCAGTGTCAGTCGCTGGTTTCTTTGTCAAGCAACAGTAATCTTAGTGTGTCATGCCAGGGGAGGAGAAAAGGATGTGTATCATATCCAGGCAAAATGTGGAGCACAGGTTGTTGAGTTTTTCAGTGCTTTTGTAAGACTCATGAAATGCCTGAGTTTACAGGAAAACACTATGGCAGTCATATATTGTGTCTGTATGGGATACCACAGTGATCTTGTGTGATTCAGGCTGAGGAAAGATGTTCCTGCATATAATTCCACGGACTACAGGCAGAAGAAGCCAAATGAAATCAGTACCATGACCCAGAATTGTGCAAACTGCCAGGGACTACTGCTCTTATCTTCTGTGCTTAAGAATCCAGCTGCCGTTTTCAGTACTCCATTTTGATGAATTGGTAGAAGTACCTCTGAAGGCCTATTTTCCCTGTATTGAGGCAAATATGTAATTTTCTGAGAACACAAGGTGAACAATATCCTCTCACTCCCAGAAAATTCAAAAGCTTTCATGGGCTGTACCTACTAGAATGTGTACTTGCTTTTTCATTGTACCCAATCATGACTGATAATGAGCTGAAGTGCTTCTTAGATTGTATCAGGAAGGATTTGATCACAAGAACATAAACTGAGATTATGTGCCCCAGGAGTGGGTTAAGTATTACATTATGTAGAGTTAGTGATGCCAAAATGTACAGCTGTTTGTGAAGAGTGGTATATAATCAGAAAAGCAAATCTGTTCCATCAGCTAAGTTTTTACATTAAGATATTTAGTAGAAGCTTTAGAACTGAGATTAGCTGTTCACCTCAATTAATAGACTATTAACCTATTAACCATATGTATGTGTGAGTATTTGTGTGTGTAAACAGCATGTGGGCATTTTTTTCTTTCTTCCCTGCCCTCTGATTTTCTGTCTTCCCACCATTTTCCTATCTGGCTAACTTTTGCATTGGAAGCAAAAGTTGCATTTTACTCCTGTCTTCTTAATGACTCCCTCTTCTCTCCCAAGAAGATGAATAATTTAGAAGTTGCTCCTTCTCTGCACCTGATCTCATAGGACCCACAGTAACACCAGAAAAAGGGAATGATGGACACAGTTTTAGATTGTATTTTAGTAAATGTATAGTGCCAGGGAGGGAGGAGAAAATCCATTCCAGCATGCCTGTTTGGAGGTGAGAAGTGGGAGGAGGATGGAGAAGAGGGAGTTTTTTGTGCTCTGGCTTGAAAAGATTGTTGTGAACACACTACAGGGACAGAAAAAAAGGGAAGGAAAAACATCTGTAATTCTAGCTTTTACTCTTTTAAGCCTTATGAAATTGCAGATGAAGTGTGGATCCTTTTTTAAATTCCAGGAGGAGCTCTGATACTATGATCCTTTTCCTTAACTCACCTTATTTGGAGCGGCAGTGTCAAACTTGTTCTTCTAGAAGAGCTAGGGGCTCCACCCATGCAATTTCACTATTTGCCTTATGTGTCTTTAGGTATTATGCAGTACAAAAAGTAGAAGAAAAGGTTGAGTCTGGGAAAAAATATTGCATGTTCTAGCTGCACCACAGTGCTGTTGCAATGTTGCATTTAAATTTGAAGTGAACATACAGGTAATTGACTTTGTGGATTGACACTGTGGTGTTGTATAAGGACTGTGTTTAAAGCTGTAGGTAACAAAATGTTGATTACAGTTTCAGCTTTCTAACATCCTTGGGTCAAATTCTGCCCTAATTCAACCATATCTTAACCCTTCTAATTCTCCTGGTATTGCCCAGGAGAAAATGAGAGCAGAGTGTCTGTTCCAGTTTCACTACCTGCCCTACTTACCAAATATCAATCATGTATTTAGTGATACTGTGTGTCTTACATGCATACACATATCAACAATTTCAGTAAATGCTGACATTCTAACAAGAATGACATGAACCATTTGGTTAACTTGTGCATAAACACATCTGCCTTGTTTATATCTTTTTTCTGTATTGACTGAATGAGTAAGGAAATTGTTAAGGGAAAGTCAGACAGTGAGACTCAAGCTGAATCTAAAAGAATCCAGTTGGATAGATTGAGCTTTTGTTGGCTATTCATTTTTAAAATTATTTTATTATTTACTGTGAAAAAAAGTTCAGTTTGTCTATACTTCTTATATAGACTTACATATGACTTGTAGGCAACTAATTCAATTCTAACTATGGACTTTTCAGGAACATTGATGATCCAGTAATAAAGACTGAATTGCCTAAATCCCCTATGCCTGCCACTCAGGCTGATTCTCTGTTGCACAAAATTAATTCTAAAGATCAAGTGTGATGTCTGCATCGAATAAAAAAAAAATCAATGTTTTTTTCCTTTTTTTTTAAACATATCTTCAGTTTTTCCAGTTTTATTTGTAAATGTCTTGCAATTTTGGAAATTCAAAACATCAGGGATCAAAGGAAGTCTTGGGTCTAAAAACTCCTAATTATTTGTTAGAAAACACGAATCATGCAATATTGACTAGAATGAACAAGGGTATGGGGATCTGTATCTGTCGGGTGCTGAAACTGAGCATTTCCCTCCTTGCCTGTTCTGGAGAATTGCTTCACTTTGTTTATAAATATAGCTTCAACATTTAGGAACTATGATCTCTTGAAGCATGATATTTCAATGAGAATGAGAGAAAATCTTCATCTACTTGAAAGGCATCACTTTAGCAGCAAAATGTAAAATCATACAGGTTATTGGACTTACACTGTTTACTTAAGTAAGTCTTACCAATGTTTTCAGCACTTGAGAAGTAATAGGTATCATAGGAGCATTATGTATATCCTTTTGTTGCTGAAAAAGCTTGTTGCTTTGCAATCCTTATGGGAATTTCATTGCAGCATTACAGAGTCACAGAATCAATTAGGCTGGAAAAGATTTTTGAGATCATTGAGTCCAACCCATGACCTAACACTACCTTGTCAATTAGACACTGAATGCCACATCCAGTCTTAAACACCTCCAGGGATTGTGACTCCACCTCTTCCCTGGGCAGCCCATTCCAATGCCCAATCACCCCTTCTGTGAAGAAATTCCTAACCTAAACCTAACATTCCTAACCTAAACTTCCCCTGGTGCAGCTTAAGACTGTGTCCCCTTGTCCTGTCACTTGTTTCCTGGCAGAAGACACTGACCCCTGCCTGGCTACAAGCTCCTTTCAGGCAGTTGTAGAATGTGATAAGGTCTCCCCCAAGCTTCTTCTTCTCCAGGCTGAATGACACCATCTCCCTCAACCACTCCTCTTAAATCTTGTGCTCCAGACCCTTCACCAGCCTTGTTGCCCTTCTCTGGACACACTCCAGCATCTCAACATCCTTAATAGATTCGGAGGCCCAGAACTGGACACAGAACTCAAGGTGCAGCTTCACCAGTGCCAAGTACAGGGGAAGAATGACTTCCCTGCTCTTGCTGGACACACTATTCCTGATAGAGGCCAAGATTCCTTTGGCCTTCTTGGTCACCTGGGCAGAGTGCTCATTCAGGTTCAGCTGCTGTTGGTCAGTACCCCAGGCCCCTTTCTGCCTGGCCACTGTCCAGACACTCAATCCCTAGCTTGTAATGCTGCAGAGGGTTCTTGTGACCAAAGTGCAGGACCTGGCACTTGGATTTGTTAAACCTCATGTTGTTGAATTCAGCCTTTTGATTCAGCCTGTGCAGCTCCCTCCTACCCTTCAGCAGATTGACACTTGCACCCAACTTGGGGTCATGTGCAAATTTACTAATGAAAGACTTGATGCCCTCATCCAGATCAACAGTAAAGATTTTAAACAGGACTGGGCCCAACACTGGTCCCTAGAGGACATCACCAGTGACTGGCTACTACCTGAATGTGGCACCATTCACTACCACTCTCTGGGCCTGGCCATCCAGCCAGTTCCTCATCCAGCAAAGAGTGCCTTGTCCAAGCCATGGGCTGCCAGCTTTTCCAGAAGTGTGCTGTGGGACCCAGTGTCAAAGGCTTTGCTGAAGTCCAGGTAGACACAGCCTTTCTCACATCCACCAGATGGGTCACCTGGTTATAAAAGGAGATCAGGTTTGTCAGACAGGACCTGCCCCCCTAAATCCAGGCTGGCTGGGTCTGATACTCTGGCCATTCTGTAGGTGTTATGTGATGGCACTCAGGATGATCTGTTCCATAACCTTGTTAGGATCCAGCTCTCCTTCCAGCCCTTCTTATGGATGAGTATCACATTGTCTAGGTTCCAGTCATTTGGGGCTTTCCTGGTTAGCCAGGACTGCTGATAAATGATGGGGAGTGGCTTAGTGAGGTCTTCCACCAGCTACCTCATCACCCTGGCATGGATCCTATACTTAGTATGCTGTGTTTCCATAGACTTGTGAGCATCTAAGTGTCTCAGCAGTTCACTAGCTGCTTCATTGTGTATTACAGGGGGGCTGTTCTGCTCTCCATCCCTGTCTGCCACCTCAGGAGGCCAGTTGTTCTGAGGACCACCTGTCTTATTGAAAACTGAGGTAAAGAAGGTGTTAAGTACCTCAGCCTCTTCCTCATCTTTGGTGACTGTATTCCCTCCTGTATCCAATAAAGAGTGGAGATTTCCCTTGCCCCTTGTTTTGCTGTTAATGTATTTATAAAAACATTTTTTATTATCCTTTACAGAATTGGCCAGATTAAGTGCTAATTGACCTTTTGCCTCTCTAATTTTCTTTCTTCAGGACCCAACAACATCTTTAAACACTTCCTGAGTTACCTGCCCCATTTTCCAAGGGTGATATACCCTCCTTTTTTGCCTGCAGAAGGGAGTTCTTGCTCTGCACTTGGCATATATGGATTACTTCTGAACTGGGTTTCTCCAATAATTTTTTGGTACTAACTTGGCATGGCATGTATTGCTGGCTACAGAATGAAACAATATTCTATGGGAGTTAACCTAACAGTTAATTGTGTTTAAGTCCTTTAAAATAGAACCTTGGGTAAAAAGTGTGAAATAAGGTAAATTCTGTTTGTGCATTTATTTCCTGGCTTTAAATATTGTCCAAACAATATTTGTGTTTGGACCAGCATTTTCTCCTCTGTTCTGCAACATACTGAAAGTGAAACTTGTTCAAGCTGCCTAATATAATATCATACCAAATATCATTACTTTTTATAATCATAACAGTGTTAAGTAATGAACTAAGGCCTTAGTTCAGGAATAAAATCTGTAGCTGAGTAGTTCTCTGAAGTGCTTAGCAGGAGCAAGTATGTCCAAATGGGTAGAAGCAAATGCAGTTCAATTCAGATGAGCATTGAAACACCAATGCTCATTCATATAGAATGATAAATTAACCTTTTAGTATGTAGGTTGCTAAAAAATTAATGGAGCAATAGGAATAGTAACTGCTAAAAAAACAACAACAACTCAACCTCTTTCTAGATTCACGTGTCAAAGGCAAGAAAATGCTGGAGAATAGGAAAGATGTGAGGACACATACACACATACACACACACTAGGACTCTATAGAGAGAAAAGGAATTTTGTCTTTTTTACAAGAGAGAGGCTGTTCCAGTGCTCTGTTCTAAACTCAAGTAATCTTTTATTAGTTCAGTCCATATCACACTTCCCAATCTGTGTAAAAAGAAATCTTCAATACACAAATGCCAGAGTTCACGATTTATCTTTCATCTCACCTGTGAAATGCCAGCCACCATATACTAATTGAATTAAATGTCCTCAGAGCCAAAATGTTGGCAAGCTTATAGCTAGACTGGGAGCTCCAGACAGGGGCACAACTGGGGTAGATCTGTATTGCAGTCACAATACAAATCATGGTGAGATACTGTAGTGAAACATAGAGATGCTTTGTCTTTAAACTATAGCTAGGCTAGTTCAGATACTGAAAGAAAGGAGCGGGGTGTGGGCTGCATGCCATGTTCTTCTTCAGTGTTGTGAACATACTTTGGATGACAGGCAAGATCACAGCCTCAAAATTTATTTTTATTTATTTATTACTGCTTCCTTAGGAAAAAAACCTTGTGCAAGAAATCATAAGAAATTGTCAGTACAATACAGTAAATTAGAAAAAACTCAGGTCCTGAAAATCACATGGCAATCACCAACAGATATTAATAAAGGGGAGGGGGTTGGTGTGCATACAAATTCATCACACTTTGCCTTTTTAGCTAAGCTGCATTGTCATTATGTAAGGAAATACAGAGGATATATTAAATATCTTAGATAAATTATGCAATTAAAGGCAAAAAGTGAAGCATTCAATGATGTTCATCCTTTTGCATGTGCACATATCCATCCCACAGCTGTTTAGAAAAGAGCTTGGCTTTTGTTTCCCTAGCAGCATTAGCCCAAATGTATCAGTATCAGTTAAAAGGAATCTGTTATGTTAAAGCTTAGAGTCTCTAAGGAAATGGAACCCTTGGGTTATGCTAGTTCTTCCCCAAGCAGGATCCCTATGTCCTTAGAGTTATCTGTGCTGCAGATGTCTCATCTCTTTGGTACTTGTGTTAACGAGCCTCTCTGGACTTTATTTCTCCATTATTCAGTCTCTGTTTTGAAGTGGGGTCTGCCAGAACAGCAGCTTATCCAGACTATTTGCTAAGTCTTCCTTCATTTGACTTCTGCTTCTTTCACCTCCATCAGAATGGAGGCACCCTGTGGAATCCTCTTTCATGGCTTTTCTTTCTCAGATTTGAATTTTAAAGTGTCTCTTTTTAACTGTGTTATACTCCTTCTTCCTTTTGCTTAATGCAATATTTTCCTCTAAGAAATGGGAATAAGAGAGTTCAGTTGAACATCAAAACTTTCTATGACCACTGCAGCTTCAGTTAATAGTCACCTGCCTCTTTGCTTTTGTCCCCTAGCCTTTTCTGCATCACATTAACATGCATCACTGTACTTTGAAAGTCTTTCATAAAATACACTCTTCTTCTCTGTCATCTCAGGTTTATTAGTGAGCTGATTCTTTCCTCCAAATTCACTGTAAGTCTTGCCTATATGGAAGCATATAGGAAGCATATAGGCACTTTCTTCTGTGCTTCTCCTTCATTTTGAAAGCACTATCCTAATATTATCTTGGTTTTCTCTATTATTCCCCTTCAAATCCCTGTTTAAACATCTCTTTTGTTGTGGTGCCTGCAGAATCTTCTTCCTTTTTATCCTTCTGAACTAGACAGATGCTGTTCACTTTTTGTTTTCTTTGCTAGAGTGCTTCAAAATCATTCCTAAGGTATTTCTGGAGAGCTTCTGATTCTTGTTTGGAAACTTGACATGTTTTATAATTAAGTGTTTTATGCACTGAGGTGAAAATCAGCCCCACACAGAGAGCAGGCTAAATGTGCATCATTTATATGCCAGAAATGCATTAAAGTAGACTGAATGACCAATACTACAACAATTGTGAAATTCTCACATTTTAAATGCATGTAGGTCTAACAACCTGCTTTGGCTACTGACCCAAGAGATTTTGACTCTGGACAGCTCATTTCAATGCTGTAGATGGGTTTTAGGAAATTCTCAGGTTTAGTTACTTTAAAATTATCAGCTGCTTTGAATACAGAGGTAGTGATACTTAGAAGATTCACTTCTTTTTTAAAGAATCTCCCCATATAATGGATTTGCATCTGATTAATGTGCAGAGACCAAAGTTTCATTCCACACTGAAGCAGTAGAAACCTTGCTGGATGCAGTAAACAATTCCTGGACCTTATTCCTGGAGTTTCATACACCACTGCTGTTGTAAGTCATAGAAACATAGAGTGGTTAAGGTTGAAAGGGGCCTTAAAGATCATTTAGTTCCAAACCCCCCTTTCATGAGCAGAGACACCTTCCACTAGACTAGGTTCCTCAGTGCCCCATCCAACCCAGCCTTGAACACTTCCAGGGATGGGGCATCCACACCTTCTCTGGGCAACCTGTTCCAGTGCCTCAACACCCTCTAAGCAGACTATATATCTATCATAAATTTCCCTCTGTGGAGGGATAGAATGTAAGAAAGTAAAGATAGTGCAGAAGGTAGTCTCACACCTGAGGAGTTGCAGCTGTACTAATCACCAAAGATTGGGAACAGGCCTGCCCTTAATAGGCCACAGCTGTGTCCAGTAAGAAGGAGTGCCACAAAAGAGTGGGTTAGCTGGGTGAGGAGAGAGATGGAGTTTGTTGGTTGTGCTGTGAAGAAGTAGTTGTCAGTGCTGTGAGGAGCTGCCTGTGAGAAATCGCTGAGAAGGTATGGAACTTTGCAATAAGAAGGCAACATTTCCCCCCCCCCCACCTTTCAGTTTGTACCTGTTACTCCTTGTCCTATCACTACAGTTCCTGATGAAGAGTCCCTCTCTGGTTTCCCTGTAGGCCCCTTCACATACTGGAAGGTTCCTGTGGGGTGTCTACTCAACCTTCTCTTTTCCAGGCTGCACTGCCCAAATTTTCTCTAACTACCTTCAGTTCTCTTACGAACTTTGTGCACCTGCTCTGAACTGTCTCCAACAGTTTCCTGTCTTTCTTATTTTGGGAGCAACAGAACTGCATGCAGCACTTGAGATGGGTTCTCACAAGAACAGAGTAGAGGAAGAGAATCACCTCTCTTTACCTGCTGATAATGCTGCATTTGATGTGGCCCTATATATGAAGACAGACGTATGCAATTTTCTATTTCACACCAAACTTTGACTTTTTTTGTTTGTTTCTTTGTTTTTGAATCCCTTAAAAAATTCTGCAAGCTGGGATAATAACTTGAATTGTAGCGTGCCACAGGAGGCCTGCTTGGATATGTACTGCTGCTTTCTACTGTGTGAATATGCATGTGACTGCAGGGCAGTCTGCTTCCTCATTCACCACTGCGTCCCACCAGGCTACCAGTAATGCTGTGCTACTTGCCTGCTACCTCCAAATCATGATTTACAGTAGAAAGGTGAGACTGGTACAAATTATTCTCTGTCTGTAGATCCAAAGGGCTCTGTTAAATGAAGCTCCATCAAGGTGTAGAATCTTCCCATTTATTTTTCAGAAATTACACTGTTTTTTTTTTCTGACTAATGCTAAAAATTAGCAGAGTTAGTAATGATAGATGCAGGCTACCTTAATGACAAATTTTCATGCTTGCAGAATTTGATTTTTAAAATAACACAGTAACTCTGTGTCATTTTGTTGTAGATTTTGAAAGCTACTATAGTTCATTGGAGTGTTAGCTTTGCGGTCTTAAACCTGGGAAATTTGGGGTTGATTTGAGTACTTGGCATTTTATGCTATCTTGCAACTTACAATTTCTGTTGTGTTATTTGTTTCTGTGTTTTGAAGCTGTGTTTCTTTAGTAGCAGCAATTAAATGTGAAAGAGCGGATATGTACAGTAAAAGAGATGGACCCTGCTGGTCACAAGCTATGCAGAAGACAGTAAAAGAGAAACATGTTGCCACTGAGATGAGGTCAGTTGGTGAGAGTGTAGTGCTAATAACTGCAGGGTCATGGGTTTCATCCCCTTATGGCCATTCACTTAAAAGTTGTACGCAGTGATCCTTGTGGGTCCCTTCCAACTCAGAATATTCTGTGATTCTGATTCTAAGGGAAAAGCAGTGCATGTGATGTTTCATGTTCCCAAAGAAGTGGCAAGGGCAGCTTTGTGCTTTCCTATTGCCTTGCAGAGAGAATTGGAAAATCAATTATTCTTCTTATGTGGTAACAAATGTATAAGCCCATGCAAAAAATTACACCAATTGCACTATAAATTGAGTTTTAAAAAAGCATTTCCATGCTCTAATGAAGTAGGAGAATAGTGTTTAACTGCAAAACTCAGGCATACAGAAGCCTGGTAGTTTGTTTTGAGCCCCCTCTAGAAAAGAATGATTTTGAATGTGAAAAGAGATAAAACTTCACGGGTATATTAGCATACCAAGGGTGCATCTGTGAGCAAGATGTTGTATTCTAGTTACCTGTTATTTTCTTTCTTTGAGGATTTGATGTAGCTTTTCTGGATATAAGCAGGCACAGTTTTATATATGTCTCATTTATTCAGTCACCATGCAGACTCTAAAATGGATCCTAGCCAAGTTGGCAAGGTACAAAGCAGTGAGTGCCTGTATTTTCAAAACTAGAACTGAGACCCAAGGTTGTAAAGAAACCACAAACATACACCCAAATAAAAACAGAAAAAAAGACATTTTGTGTACACTTGGCACAATTCAGATTTGTGGCTGTTTGAAGGTGAAGTTGAAAGCAGATACAAAGAAACGTTAATACTTTTAATTGGCTATTTAGGTTTTCAATGAATCATTGAAGGTGTAAGAGACTTATCAAGATCATCCAACTAAACTGTCAGCCCAGCACCACCATAGTAATTCATCAACTATTTCCCCAAGTGCCACATCCAGACACCTCTTGAACACATCAGAGATGGTGACTCCACCACTTCCTTGGGCAACTTACTCTAATTCCTAACCCCACTTTCACTGAATTTCTTTTTCTAATGTCTAACCTCCCTTTACTCAACTTAAGGTAATTTTCTCTCATCCCGTCACTTGAGGCATGAAAGGAGAAACCAACTCACACCTCAATACAACCTCCTTTCAGGTAGTTGTAGAGACCGATGAGGTCTCCCTTGAGCCTCCTTTTCTCCAAGCTAGACAATCCCCCCTCCCTCAGACTCTTCTCATAAGATTTTGCTCTAGATGCTTCAGTGTCTTCATTCTCTGTAGATTTGTAAGCCAAGACGAAGCACTTTACAGTTTTCTTCAAATTGCTCTGAAGAGAGAGAAAAAAAAAAGTACAATGTGTTGTTCACATACCAGTTATGAGAATTATTAAAGGAGTATTTTTAGAGGACAATTCTAAATATATATGCTGGTGAAAATGTTCTGCCACTGGCTTTGATTTCCAAATGAATGTTGGCATGTTCAATGTGACTTGATTTCTGTACTGAATTAGACATAACTCGAGTGAGTTTTTTGTGCAATGTACTGTTACACCTTTATTATGTGAATTGTCTCAAAGTAACTTTTTTAGAAAGAACTATATTTTCCAACTCTTACTCAAGCTTTCATTTAATGCTAATTGTCTAAAGTCTTAGACCTCTGTCATAATATAGCCTCATAATGGTGAGTATCTCTCTCCAGGCTATGTAAAGAAAACTTTTATATGACTCTTCCTGTGGAGTTCACCAGAGACCCACCTTTGTGACATGCATGGTCTGAGGACATAAATGAGCCAAGCTTAGTGTGAAGAGCGATCTTGTTTTAGGTCAGATCAGTAGAGAAATTTTCGAGACCTTCCTTGCTTCTGAAATATAGATAACAGTCTGTTATCCTTAAAGTACTTTGGCCTGAATATCTGCCTTTTAGAGATCCATTCCTTTATTAGGGGACATGAATAAAGGTTGCAAAGTCTACGTGAAAAATGGCAGAGAAAGAAAATATATCCTGGGAATTAAATTGTGTTAAGTGTCTCTGAAAATAGGAAAAGTCTAGATCAGATTTAATCCAAATGAACATTAGATTAGGATAGGGTTTAATCTCTTGTTGTAGTTTTACTGAGTAGGAAATTAAACAGCTGCCGGATGCCGCAGACAGGTGTTTGCAGAAAGTCTGCTTTTGCACACTTATCACATACCAATTAACACTCAGATCTGGTAGCACTCTCCATCCTCTCTACGCTTCCTGGTTTTTAAGTGATCCCCATGTAATTCAGTTATGCAAGGAAGATGTGCTCTGCTCTGCCTTTTTAGAGGCATAGGATTAAAAGAAGCTGAAGAAGGTGACTGTGTGTAAGAAGACATGCCACAAGCTAATTAAAATGCAATCAGAGTGGCCCTAGATAAAGAAAAATGTTTATTTGTAGAGTAGGGATTCTACTGCAATTTGAATGACTTCTGTTACTATTTCTTTATGGTAGATTCTCACCTAGTAAAGAAAATATGTAGGAAAACTTGAAGAAGGGGTTTATCTTTGGCCAAAGGCAGAGGTAGTCTTTGTGGAAGAACAAAACAGCCATTTATGCACAGAGATATTTTCTCATGTAAGCCAAAATAGACTGGCTGCTCTTTTTAATTTCAGTCAACTAAAGTGAAATTAGGCTTCCTGTTGTTTTTGTTTGTCTTCTTTGAGCAGAGTCCAGGATTGGAGATTAAATCCCTGCCACAAATATTGGCAAACTCCAGGGTCAAGCTCCTGTCTTTTTCATTTATTAAAAATGAGTGTTTGTAAGATCTTGCAATCATATTGTTTAAGGATTAGATTTAATCTTTAAGTTATTTTTAATTAATTGATCTTAAATATATTTACTTGCAACCAGGTTAATTAGTAAATATAGAAGAACTCTACCAAAGCTCAGTACTGGTACGTCCTGAATTTCTCTTTCTTTGTCATTTCCTTTGCCCTATTATCTAATTCTGTGTGCAGTGTATTTCAAAGTCTGTGGTCTTCGGATTTCTGGCAGGTAGGTGTTTGTATGTGTGCTTGTGCTCCCAGTGCTTCTGTTTTAATTGCAGTCCCTGTTCCCCTGCAGCACTCTCTGGCTGACAGCAGGATCCGCTGGTGATGCTGGGCAGTGCTATTATGGCTGGACTCCTCACTGTGTAACTCCTGCACTGAGCCTCCTGTGCTGACTGTCAAACAGGCAGAATTTTTAGAGCTATGTTAATTCCTTCCCAAGCTCTACAAAGATATTTGTAGAAGATGTGTAGGGTTGTATCTCTGGCAAAGCTCACTAGTGAAGGAGGGAACCCAGCGTACAGATATTTTGGTGGTGTGCTACCAGACAGTGCTATGAGCACCTATCCTGTGTCCTCCATGTAGAGCAGCTCATGCTATTTCACAATGAGCATTAATTAAAACTGAAGATAAAAAATTATTTTAAAGAATCATTTCCAGGAGTTGACTTGGAAAGAGAAACCGGGGAAGAAGTTACAGTTGCAAAGAGCAGCAGAAATAAAAGTGTGACTTCTAACTGCAAGGGAAGTTTTCATCCTTAGAGGGCTAGAGGACATCCCTACTCAAGAATATTACATTAATTGCTTTTAGGAAAAGTAGTTTACAGATGTCAGGGGCTCTTATACCCTGCTGCTGATGTAGCATCACATTTTCTATGAAGTATAGGTACAAATAAAGGTTTCTGTTTGTGAATATAATAGAGGCTCTTGCATACAGAAAGAATGAGGCCATAATAATTAGGCATGAAAACATCAAAAATGCCAATTTGTGAACTTATTTACTTAGAAAATAAGTCAGTTTCCCCTATATACACCACCAGTACATACATCCATATGTTCCTTTTCTTGAGCTTCTTGGCTGTTACTGTCTATAATTAAAAAAAAAAAATTCTAAGTTCAGGGTCATGCCAGATAGGATTTTCCTAGCATGCTTATAGCATCACTTAAAGATTTAAAATGTATTTTCTTTTGCCTTCTGCCTTACCTATATGCATGGAAAACATTTCTTGTGCATGAGGACAGAAAGGCCTTGAAAAATGAGTGTGCACACACATGCATGTGGTTTCATAAAGATTCTAATCAATCATTGCTGCTGCTTTTCCTGTGCTCCTCCGTGGTAATAAGAGCCACCACATAGCTTTCATCATGCTGCTCAGTGCATTTAGACATTCAAATGCATCATTATTTTGTAAAGTATGAGTAAGAAAAAGGGCATCTCAGGTAAGAGCACTGGAAGTGCAGATAGGAATTCTTCACCTCTGGTGTGGATTTGTTATTGGATGCCAAACTGTTGCTTTGGTGACAGTGAAATTTGCTCCACCAGTTGAAATTTGTTTTATCATGTAGGTTCAGAGCCTGCTTTTTAGTTCTTTATCTATGCAAGTTGGTCTCCTATCATACAGATTGCAGATAATTGTTCCTGCCACCTCTCTCTGTAGCATCTTTGAAATGGTTTTCTTCTCTCTCTTTTGCATATGGGTTTTTTTTAAGTTAGAGACCACATGAGAAAAAAGGGATACAGACAAATAAAACAATTGATTAAATAAGTAAATTGCTGATGTTTTATATAGTGTAAAAGCATAAAGGAAAGATAGTATATTTTAAAAAAATTATGTTAAAATCCATAAGAAACTCAGAAGAAATTGCTCAGAACCTCCAACAAGCAGAAAAGAATGGAAATACTATGAGAGTAAATACATTTGCTAACTTTCTTGAAAAGGTTGTTTCCAAGTGTCATCACTTCTATGAAAGTTCCTGTGTTTGCAGCACCATAAAAGAACATTATTTTGTTATTAGTTGGACAAGTGCAACAAAACAAATTGTGATGTGAGAGGGTGAAAGGGGAAGCTGGTGAGTTTTTCTTTTCTATGTGCAATACCACCTAAGCCTACAGAGGCTTCTGCTTCCCCAGTTCCCTAAATACCAATGTGTGTGTCAATGTAAAAAAAAATGAATGATGGAGTAACATGAATTTTCCTCTTGCAATGGTTAATGTGGAAAAGAGAAAAAACCTGAAGAGAAGTGGTCAATCTAAAAGAGAAATGCTTCATCTCATTCACCATCATTCTGAAAGGGATGGATATTTAAAGAATGTTAAACAGTCTGTAGCACAGTCTGTCTACACAGTCTGTAGCACTGTGTAACTTTGCAGAGATTATTCTGACTTCTGCAAAATTTTCCTATGGTTTCCTTTTTGAACTGTAACATCTTTGTATGCAATTGGGGTTCCCTTTTTGAACTATAACATCTTTGTATGCAATTGGCAATGTAGAGTTACATATAAAATACCAGTTAATATGTACAAGTTCCTAGATTTGATAAAGGAAATGGTAAGTTCTTTAGGTACAACCATAGCTGGGAGTGGTGCAGTCTGGTTTCACACTGAATACTAGGAGCTGTATCAAGTATTTCTGTCAGATTTTGAATGTGCAAAACCTAGTTCAACTCTGATATCAGTTTTGACTTCAGTGAAATGGTGCCCACTTCTGCCAAGTCAGAATTTGATTTTACAGAGATTACAAATGCAGGAATTTTCTCAAGAAATTAGGCTACTGTAATAGTGTATGGTGAATTTAGAGCTAACAGACATGTTTCTGAGGTTTCCTTATGATGTAGGTTTTTAGCAGCATTGGCAGAGACAGAAAGCATCAAATTGTTTGCTTTATAGTAAGCCCTTGAGTATCCTGTTAGCATCAAATGCAAACAACTTTTAGTCATTAGTGACCTGCTCAGCTGCTTGGTGACTTGAAGGAGATCTATTACCAATCCACTGAAATAATGGCTTCACTTAGAGTGAATCTTCAACTCTGATACATTTTAAAAAAATCACTGCTGTGTGACTGTCAAACTCATATTCCTCCTGCTTATGTGGTGGTCTGTGATGTCTGTGTCTCAGCTTGCAGAATGAGGCACGGGTAAGCTGCCAGCAGCTATTGAGAGCTCGTTTCCTCAGGCTGCCCTGCCTGCTCACACATCAATGCCTGCCGTGAGACAGACCTGTTCAAATCTTACCAACTTTGCTATTGTCTCACCCTCTAGTGGCTTGTCTGGGAAACAGGATGCAAATCATGGTTAAATTTGAGCACTGGTACTTAAATTCTAGGATGTTGTTCCCCGTATTTTCAGCTGACAACTGTGTGGATGTACTTGCAAACTACACTGTAGTGACTAATTTCAATCTGCCTAAAATTAAGATGCTGCCCACTATGATAAAAATCTTGATTACAGGGAGTGTCAGGTAGAATAGGGTTTTCCACTGTTTTCACTGTTTATGTAAGCTGGCGGGAAGAGTGTCTGTGGCAGTTTGAAAGGGTGGTGTTTTGATTATTCATATCTAAGGTAAAATCTCTTTTAGTATGTGTCTGAGATCTGTGTTGTTGAAATGAGGCCATGGATTTCATTCTCAGAGAAGCATACACACTATGAGGTTAAAGGACACAGAATCAATGTGAAGCAGTACAGTTTGTTACTTGCATAGCTTCTTTATTTTCTTTGAGCTTCTTTATTTTCTTTGTCTCTTCATGTTGACAGAAGGACATTCTTCTTTAAATCTTTTGAGGTCCTATTTATTTATTCGTAAGATCTGTATGGAAATCTGAATAGTGATACCTGAACAAAAGAATTAATGAAAGCATGCATGTGGACAGGGTGTTGACTCCTCACTGCTGCAGACTCTCTTGGCATTCAAAATTATATGACAGAGGATTTTTTTACCTAAAATGGATGGAGATAAAACATTTAATACCTGATGGCAGTGAAAATCAAGGTGTAAATGGAGTTACAGAGATCTGGAAGTATGGATCTGGTCTATGCTGATATGTTTTTTTTGCCAGAAACAGAGATTATGTGGCAACTTTGCTGAAAATGTGTTGCTCATGGAACAAGCAAAATTTTCAGTAGTACAGCATAATAGTTAATTTATGATCTTATAGTTAATTTATGATATTATTTGTTTTAGCTTTGTTCCGCTACTGCTCTTGCATTATCTATTGATAATGTGTTTTCAGGGTATGAGGAGTTGGTGAACTGAAAAACTTTCATGAGTTGAATCTCATTGTTCTGCACCCAAGAAAAATTTCAAATTGTTTAGATTCATACAGTAAATCCTTCACTATAACCAGAGTGCTTTCAGATTTCAGACTGTTGAAATTATTGCAGTACTGTTTCTCTCAAACTACTGTAACCAATGTTATGTTTCCATTGCTACTTGTGGTCACTCCAGGATATATTTGATATTGATTGCTCCTTACCTTCAACAGTACCAGCATTTAGGAGAGTACACTCATAGATCTCCAAGACCAGAGACAAAATATGACAAGATATTAAAGCTGAGAACTTTATTAAAACCAGAGAAAAAAATTCATCATTAGTATTTCTAGATTCTATAATCTTTCTTAAACTCTCCATCTCCTTGCAGATAATGCTGAGATAGTTTTTGCTTTAATCAGAATATGCAAACAGGTGTTTCAACTTTTTGCAGGAACTGTTTGTGCAGGTCAGGGGTTTGCTCTACGTCCATTGAGAATCACTCCAAGGAAGCAAAGAAGAAACGCTCATTAAAATGAGCAACTACCTTTAGCAACGTAACACACAGGCAAGAGTTACTGTGTGAAGGAGGGATGTTTGCATTTAGCATTCAGCATTTCTGTATCTTGCTATGTCAAAGGTCTGCGCCCAAGGAAGTCTAAGGTGTATGAATTGGCCAGTATGGAGTTATTTGCTGGTTTTGTTCATTTCACATAGAGATCTCTCTTCTGAAAGGATTTGGTAGGATTAGGATAGGGTAGCTGCTGCTGTCATGAGCTTAAGGCTATAAGGGCCTTAAAAGTGAGATATGTATCTGTGGAGTTTTGTTTGTTTATTTCCTAATAATAAGTGTGTGGTAACCAGAGCTTCCCTGAGTGATTCAGGTGCTTTCCCAGACTCTGATGATATAAGGTGTCTATTTGCATCACAAATTCAAATGCAGTACAAATAGAGTAATTATTCTGTCTCTAAAGAACTTGATTAATCTTCCTGTCTGCACACAGCAGAACTGTTAAAGCTCAGCTTTACACCAGCAGTATTTATTTATTTATTTTTAAGATAGGCATAGGAAAGCCCCCATTATAGAGAATGTACTAGTCACTGGAAGCGGTGGGCCATAAATTTTGGGTGGAAATTTTGTTATTCACAGGTAGAATTCCTTGGAAATGATGTCTTGTTAAGGCTTTTGGATAAGGATGTGTGAAAGGATGTTGACTGTCAGATCTCATTTCCTTCAGCCAGTATGACTAGATAAACAGGTAAGAGGAGAAGGAAAAAAAAAAAATCCCAAAAACAGAGGAGTGAGTTGCTGGTAAGGGGAACTTGCTCTGGGAAGCAAAACTGCAGTGACAAGAGCTGATCAAGATATGACATGTGAATTTGCTGAGAGGGAGGAGCAAGAGCTCTTGGGAGGAGAGGAAAAGCAGCTACAGAAAAGAGTAATAAAAAGTAATAAAACATTTTGTAGCTAGCTTTGGAGAAAGGTAGGGTGAAGAGAGAGGTCAAAAGAATTTCATTTGATGATGTAGTAGATTTGATAGATTTATTTGAGATTTTTTTCAATGTTTTTTGACACTGCTGAAAAAAATCACATACATGTAGAACTTCTCAATTATTTTCTGATTGGCTTTTTAGCAGTGATTTCAATACTGTAATTTCAAACCCTGACACTTTGTGATGAGAAGTTCTGTTACATGATACAGCTATGGAATCTGTTGCATTTTTAATTTTTTTTTCAATTATGTAAAATTTTACAGCTGTAACTTGCTGCTCACTAACCTTGAAGTGTAATAGTCTCATCACTGAGGTGATGCCATGTTTTCTTTTATGACAGAAAAGAAATAATAACACAAGGATAAGGACAGATTTTCAGACTTCATGAATGTGAGCTTCACATGTTTATTGATCTGCTCTTCTGAAAATTTAGCAATGTATGCCAAATCAAACCTTAAGGCATTCTAATTTGGAATCTTGCTCTCCTTGTTTTTCCAAGAAGGGAAAAGAAAATTTGAAGATTGCTTGAAAGTGATTATAACCATGTCTTTACACTTTGTTCTGATTTGGAAAATGGGAAATGCCACATCTTTGGGTGACATAATTGTGTTAGATTTTATTACTGTTAATCTCAAGATTTTTAAAAATAACTGTTACATTAATAAGACTGATTCAGCATCCAGGGAAATGAATGGTTAGTGAAAATGATGATATGTGATGACAAAAGTTCTTTACAGATTCTGCTTAGATATTCAAGGGAAGCTGTAGCTCAGAGAGTTTGTGTATTTGTTTTGAGGGCTTTTGTTTTGGTGTTTTTTTTTAACAATATAAGTTAGATTTTTGAAAGAGGCTCAACAGTTTCATAGTTCAGTACGTAATCTGTATTTACTTGCTTGCAAAAGTGGACTAGGATACTACCAATGTAGTAGACCCAATGATTAGACCTTAATTTCAACCACCTAAAGTCTAGTTTTGAGTATTTAATACCGAAAAATGAAGCAAACACATACATGACATGAAATCATGGGTTGGTATCACTTATTCTACTGGCCCAAGCTTGATTACAGTAATTTGAATAGCTAGCTACCTTTGTCCAGAGTAGACTTTATGCTGAATCAGATTATCATCACCTACATTGGATCAGATTGCATGCAATTCTTTTCAGCTGTCTGAAAGTCAGAAAAACAAAAAGGTCCATGAAGCCAAGACAAAGTACTACATAAGTTAACTAAACAGAAATGTAATTGCAGGTTCATATCTTATTTGAAATCTTTTTATTGCCAAGAGATCCAGTATTAAGGAATAAAATTCCATTTTCTGGGCTAAACAGAGGTGGATTATAAAATCCACCTGAAAATTGCCCTTGATATTTAGCATGTATTAAGTGTTGTAAAGTTTCAGCTATTGTATAAAAGATTCAAGAAGAGATTTTTACTCTCTTCTACTAAGGGCACATATTTTACAGTTAAATCTTCTACAATAAACTATGTAGACTATTAATACTGTGGATGGTTGAAGCTAGAAAAAATAGTTTAAAAAAACCCAAACAAAACCAGTGTCATGTAGGGGGTAGCAGTCCTTTTGGGTGTGGGACAACTGAGAAAAAAACAGTAAGTTTACTGATTGCTGAACTTCATATGTTTTTGAAAATCCCCAACACTTTAAACTATGCATAAAATTCTCAGTCCCACAAATGTGGGACTTGGGCTTTGGCACATGCAGTTCGTGCAATCCTGAGTTGATTTTGGCAGGCACTAAGCAACTGTTGACATAAGTATATTGGAGAAATCTAAGCAGGTGGGTCATTCCATAAAATGACTCCCAAATCTTACTAAAACAAACAGTCTCTGTGAAGATCTGGCCCACATTTTTCTGAACAATTAATACTTAGTCCAAATAAGGAAGCGGGTCAATCACTGTTATTCCATGTCCCACACCATATGTACAAGCATGCACTTTGCACTGCCTTTCAGTATCCCCATCAGGCTGTGAGGAAAGGCAAAGCTCATAAGGGCCCCAGGAACAGCACGCTCCTGCCTTCCTTTGGCTCAGACTCATGGCAGAAGAGCTCGAGCAGTGTCTGAAAATGCTGCAGTAGGTGTTGAATCAAGGTCTTGGCAGCTTGTACAAGGTGAAACCTGCAATTACCAGTTTGTATTCTGTCTTGCAATGGAAATTTGTGTATTTACATACACAACAGGATTTATTCTGATACAGGTGTAGTTTATCATTATCTCCATGTGACCAAAGTTCAGTGAGCCCAACATTTGCTTTAGAGTTATTAGAAGGGAGGCACTTTGTGATCTCTGAATAGCCATCAGATTTAGTTAAACTGATTACAGTTTTGTTGGGTCTGTCCTGGGGCCATCTTCAGTGCTGCTGAGTAGGAGAATCTGGTAAAGATCTCATTTTGAACATGTTCTGGAATTACTAATGTATCCTATAATATTTTATTTGCCTAAACAGTTTAAAAATTTAAAAAAATCTTTGGTTTTTTAGGGGTAATTAATTCCCCATTAAAGAAGAATTGGATTTGATTTTCTGAGTTATGTTACATCTTTTGACATTAAAAAAATTAAAGGAAACTTCACAGTAAAAAATACTGTAGAGCTGCTAACATCTGAAACTTAGGAGCAGACATATTTAAGGAAGAGAGTCACTGCTTCATTGTGATGAAATGCATTATAGTAGAAGATCCTTAGGGACAAGTAACTTTTAAGAGAGAAGGAGGGAGCCTAGAAACAACAATACCCATTTTTCTTTAAAATTAAATTAAAGGTAATCTACCTCCTACATAGGGATGCATGGTTTTTGGAGGCTAGATGAATTCCTAAGAGCTGGGCTTGTCAATAATGCCCCTTGAACTTATTTCACCAGCGTTTGTTCTCTTCTAGTTTTGCCCCAGTCCCTTTTCCTACTGTGGTGGCTAGCTTCCAGCCTTTCTCTTCTTTGCCCTCATCCCCTCCTTCCAACCTCCTGGAATGCCAGCTCTCTGTCTCTGGGATTTGGCTGTGCTGTAGACCTCTGCTAGTGACTATGATAATCAGGACGGAAAGGAAGAGTAAAGTCAGCCTTCTTGGGAGACTAACACATTACCATGCAGATTGAAAGGTACCTGCAGTTCTGCCTTGTGTCATTTATAGGGCTGCTTTCAGATCTTGCATAATTTCCTAGAGTGTCACGGATCAGTTGGTACCAACACCAGGTGTGTTATCGAGTGCTGGGAGAGGTTGCCTCGTGCCAGCATCCCAGGTTATGCACATCATGGCTCTCTCTTCATGCAGCAACACTTCGTGCTTTAAGAAAGCACAAACACACAGGGCTCATGAGAGATTTACAGAGGAACATTTTCTCAGGCACATAATGATATGCAAATATCTCAGGATCAAAGGTAAGTCAAAGAAAAATGGCACTGAGTAGAATAAGTCAGCTCAGCTAGCAGCCTAACTACATGATAGACCCACAGGCAACTCCAGAGTTGTCAGCTCCACTGCCTGTGGAGCCCACTGAGGGGCCAGATGCTGCTGTTGGATGACTGTTTGCAGCAGCTTGGCATCTGGCCTCTGTGATGGCCTGTCTGTCAGGGTGGAGTAGGAACTTCCACTGTGCTGCTGGGGTTGGACACAAAAGAAAATAGATTTTCTGAGCTTACGGTAATTAAAAATAAGTTGTTGTGTCTGATTTTAAGTCAGATTCTATCTGCCAGTTATTAAAGAGCAAATCCACCTAAAAAACAAAGCCTGTAGTTTTGCTTTATTTAAAGGCACACATTTAAATTGCATGGACTTGTTTATTTCTAGATTTTTGAGCAAAAGTAGGAAGCATGTCCATATAACTGTATTCCCATATTAAAACTGGCTGGCTTGAAACTGAATACATACTTTAAAAAGAAAACAAAAAGTATTTGATTTTCTTTTGTTGAGCTTGGAGGTAAAAAACAAAGGGTAAATTTTTTAAAAATAATTTTTTCACTTGTATAATAATTTTTTCACTTAACACAATATCTCATCGGTTGAAATCAATTAAAACCAAACCAAGCCAGTGTCTCATCTTAGGAGAGCTCTTGCCATCCATGTTCTGGTGTAGCTTCTACCTAAGTTGCTGTAGTCCACAGCCCAGGTAGCATTGGTGGGGTTTTACCTTTGTGGGTATAGCCAGCTGCTGGTGCAGGTAAATTCTGCATGGGGTGGGCTTTGCTTAGGGCTGAGCACATTCCCTTGTTAGCAGTCAGTGGCCCCGCTTTGACTGAAGGCATGTTCCACAGCTGACTAAGTTCAACCCTGAGTAGGGGGCTACCATACAGCCAGTAAAAGGCTTACTGTTTAACTATGAAATTTGCACATGAACACGCCATTTGGATGAGAAAATGGGATTTGGGTAGGAGAATTTGCTACCTGCAATTGCAAATTACTATATTGAGTTGTTTCTGCAAACATAAGGGTCCTAGTTTTCAATTTGATCATCTAATTTATTTTTCCTTTTACCAAGGCTGGCTTCATAATTTTTTTCCTGTGAAAATGAGCAAGGACTATTTTGCTTGACTTGCGAGTGGTCAGAGAAGCACTTAACAGCATTTCAAAATGCATTCAGAAAGGTACCTGAGGTGAAGAAAATCTGGATGCTTATAAAAGCCTTGAAAGTGGGTTGGCTGTTTGCTGTAATCCTTCTAGCACAATAGCCCTATGCCCCAGTGAGTTATTCTAAAACCCATTCTAGAAAGGAGAGGTAATGGCCAAAGGAGGAGTGTAACAGGCTTTCTAGAATGTTTGTGACTACTCCACAAAAGCCATTTTATATTTTCAAACATGTTAGTTTTCATAGATTTGCTAGCAACAACTGTAAACTTAAACCTACCTCAGGTTTAAAAACAAAACTAGTCTGGAAAACATTTCTGGGGGAAATTCCAGCTCTGCTTTGATGGTCTCCATCCAGTTTGCAGTCTGGGGTAAGATTTTTCTCTTATATTAGTATCTCCTGTAGTTTCTGAGTCATCTTTCATGATACCTTTTCATTGACTGTAAAAGAAGCTGAATCAGATGAATGAGTTGGCCCTTTTATAATTTCTACCATAATATATACTTACTATTCCAATGGAATAGTTTTTTTCTGAAAAAACTATGCCATCAGTAAGTATATATTATGGTAGATTTAATCAGTTTTCATTGTGCAGGTAGTAAAATAACATTGCCCTCAGACAGGAGACCTTTTGAAATTCTAATAGTAATAATAATAATAATCAGGTAATTGGAGTCCAGTATTTTTCAGTACTACTGTAAGTTTTCTTTCTGTTAAGTCAGAATTAAAAACAAAGTTTAATAAGAGTGCTATAGATTAAGTTACTTCATTCCCTTACTCTTGATTTTGTTGTTTAGCTGGTTCAAGAAGTTCCAGTTACTTGTATTCCTCAAAGTATCATAGAACCATACAAACATTTGAGTTGGAAAAGACCTCTCCCAACAAACAAAGTTAATATATTGTGGCAGTTTTGTATCACAACTATGTTGTCTCTGTATTACTATGAAGTCCTGATTTAATGGAAAATTAATTGTTTGCATCTAGCTATTAAAAAAACCCAAACATTAAGTCTTCATTGAAGTGGGCAAAGTCTTGATCACAGGCTGATCAAGCATGTCTCAGCTTTGTGCATACAAAATGTTAGAAGAATGAATGGGGAAAAGCAGCACTGATATGGGTGTTAGAAGCTGTAGGTGTTTATCCTTGAAAGTTGTCAAAACTCAGCTGACAAAAGTCCCCGAAATTCAGTATTGACCGTGAATGGAGAAGGGAGGTCTCTTCAAGCCTGAATAACTGATTTTCTGATCCTGTAAAAAGTGAGCTTGTGGAAAGAAGGAAATATTAAAGGAAATGTTGGTATTGGAGAATTTCATAAAGATACCTCTTCATGAAATTGCCTGTCTCTGCTTAGTAAAAAAAGGAAAGAGATTCCCTGTACCCTGCAGGGAGTCACCGTGGTCTTGAGATTGTTCCCAAAGGTTTCACATCTTAAAGTTCCTGCTATCCTATAGGGTGTGGTATTAGAACATTGGAGATTACTCTGACACGTCATTCCCAGCAGGTAATCCCATCCTAGGCTGGTAGTGTGATGAATGATGTTGTATCACAGTAGGCAAAGAAGTACTAAGTTATTACCTCTGATTTAGCCAGAGGAACTGAATTGATGAAATTGCTAAATTGGGACTTTGGAAGAAGTCAATGACCAAACACATATTTTTTTATACAGTTTGATCTGTGACTGTGTAAACTCTTGACATATGCCAGGAATGTTTGTTGCATCGTTAGCGTTCCCAACTTATACATCCACAGTTGTTGTTCCAGAAGATTGTCAACTGGTTCTGCTTTTCTTGTTTTGTGTTTCTTCTCTACTGGTATCTTCAGGAGACTTCTTGGATTGATATCCACTGTCCATAAGGAGGTATATATCTCATTTTTGCATAGATGCCACTTAATACCACTGAAACAACTTACAAGTAGAACTGCTCTTACAACTTCTAAGTTTTATGATAGAAATTACTGTTTATGTTGAACAAGACAAAGAGAAAAGTATTTCTCAAATCAGAACACCTTTGAATTGGTCAGAGGCTAATCTGCCTCATCTATCAAGCTATTCCATAGAAATTGATAGTTCAGTAGTTTGTCTTTGCTCTTTATCATGTACTAGACTCCTCTACCAGTGTTCTTAGCAAGAGCACATGTTGTGGTGTATAGTGGCACCACATGTAACAAAAGGTATCAGAGTGCCTCCATGGAACATACTGGTCAGTATATCTCATAAGGGACTTTCTCATTCATTTGTCAATTCTGCTAGCAAGCAGAATTCACAATTGAATGAAGAACAACAAAGTTAAATTTGCCATGGTAAAGACAGAGAGAGAATTCCACTGTGCAGACAGAGGTTCTCATAATTACTATGTACTGAAGATACCTGATTCCTATCCCTAAAAACAATCTAGTAGTATTCAATTTTCACAAAATTTTGTTCCTTCAGTAATAAAAGTGTGTTTCTTTGCTGATTGGAAAATGTTCATCCTTCTGACACTTTTTGGATAGAGATTAGACCAGTTATGTCTGTGGCTCATAATGGATTACTAAAATTTTCTGTCTTTGGGGATTATGCTGTGTGTAATTGAAAGTCTACACTGTACACAGGGAATAGCACCCTTCTGGTGAGGCCAGCTGTGAGGACCCTTCCTGTCCCATTGCCTTCTACTCTGTGAAAGTCCACTTGTGATGCCAGTTCCTGACTTTACTGCTGTGCAATTTGAGCTCTATGTCATCCCTCCTATCAGTCACATTCTGTCAAAACTGCTATAGTTTTCAAACAGTGCAACTTGACAAAGCCAGGGATCAAACTGGAAAGATCAAGGAAAAAGAAGCTTTCAGAGACAAGTGCAGAAATTCCTAAATCCATTGGATTTATCCTAAGTTTGAGTTTTATAAAAATAGAGTGTAGTTTTTCTATTCAAGAAATAATGCTGTAATCATAACAGTATCAAAACCAATTATCTTTTTATTAATTTTTCCATCCAGATCTTTTTGTACCTTGTAGAGAATGAAGAACAAAAGGTTGAACAATGGATGGACACTGTTGTAAGAGATAGCTTTACAATGAAAATTTATTACAACTAGCAGCATGTCACTTTCTATATAAACAGAAAAGTTGCAAATATGGGTATTCCTGAAATAAATCAATGGCAGAAGAATTTATTTTTCAAGAAGTACAAAGGGGAAAATGCATGAGTATAGCTGGAATTGATATGAAATTATATGCCTTAGATTAGCATAACTGTTTCTGCCTCCAATAATGTAGAGACATTTTCATCAGAAAGACATTTTCATCAGAAACAAAGTCTGAAACTTAGCCGTGTTTTTTACTTGATAGTGTAGAGAAACATGAACCTCTGTGTTGCACTTTGCATGAACTTACACACTTTTTTTTTTGTGCAGCTCTATTTATTCAGATCTCTGAGTCAAGAGAATGAATTAACAAAGAAAAAAGATATATGCTATGTCAGTAAATGATAGTAAGCTATGAAATAACAAATTTGGAAAGCTGGGAAATTGGCTGATACAAATTTCAGACAACATGAGGGAAAATGGTTACTTTATATTCCTGTATAGCCATGGATAAGTATTCAGTTTGCATTAGTTTCTACTTTTAAAGGTCACAAATAATGATAATTGAGAGTTTTTCAGCCTTTGCAGATTTTCAAATTCTTGTTGTCTAGCTATGAAAGTATTAAATCAAAGGTATCATGAGGTGAGAGAAAATACTGCAAGAAAAAGAGCTTGTGTAGTTACAATCACATCTGCTATATTCTCTGGGATATTTCTTAGTCCCATTGAACCTGTCAAAGTTTTTCTGGTAGCAACTGCTCATAAGGGATATCAGCATTGCTTATCTTGCTCTGGAGTTAGTGTTTATTATTATCAGTTTTGAAATTAGCGCATATATTAAATTACCATGCTCTGATACTCAAATCAGAGATATAGACCCAACATGCTCTCTTATTTTAAGGTGTACTGTGTTCTCCTGGATTTGTACCATTTAAGAGTGAGAGTAGAGGAAAAGGTGTGGATATGTTTTGCTATGTATATCAGGTTTTTATAATGAGAAATCAAAGTCTTTTATGTACTGAGGTAAATGGTTAAGTTTTTATCAGCTACTGCAAATTAAGAAATAGGTTAAGAAAAGAATGGGAAAAAATAACCTTGGCCAATCCAAAACTTATAGGCAAACCTCTATATGATAGATACCTTTCTGTCCATGCAGTAATTCCATACTGAAATTGTGACCTTTGGAATTAGAACTACTTCTGAACTCTGTCATGTAGCGATCCAACTAGGCCATAACATACTTATAAAAATTTATGAAAGAAATTTGACTGAATGAGTCTGGTGGATAATTTAGAAACTTCAGTATCTCAGACACCTTGCTGAATTTATACCTCAGCATTTCTCTGGTAGCGTTGCCCCATCTTTGTGATGCCATTCACTAAGTGCTGGCATCAGGATCTTCTCCAGAGGATGGAATTTTGTTGTCCCTTTGTCTAACAACTAGAGAGTATGGAATAACCAAGGCTGTCCAAAGTGGTGATTAGCCTTTGTTGTCCACCATAAGAAATTGTGACAGGATCTTGTCTTTTAAATGCTAAGCCATCTCAGGAATTCAATATCATCTGTGTGAATACACACAACTGAGGCACTTGGTCACAGACTGTGTGTAATCACCACAAGCTTTTAGAATTAAATCTGCATTAAGCCCTTCAAACAATTTAAAGTAAAAAATTATGGATTTGTCCATTTTCTCCTTTCTTCCAAAACTCCTGATATCTTGTGGATTCTCGAAAACTTTGAGAAACAATTAAGAGTGTTAATCTTTTTTTTTTTTCTTGTGACTTTCTGTGTAAATTTAACAACTAAGTTTTTCTTTATTCAGGTATGTTAGATGATAAAACTCAAGTTTAGAAATGTCAGTAGCTCTCACAAGTTTATGCAAACATTTGCTCATGAGAGGTGTTGGCTTGGGATTCCTCAGTATTCAGTATCATTTCCTGCCTGCCAAGTGTATATTGGAGCAGTCCTAATGGTAGGAATACACTGTTGCAATAAATGTAAACAGCGCATACGTGAAAATTATTTTTAGAACAGCAACTGTCCTTTTCAATGTAAATTTTTTTCCTTCCATAGTGGCAATTTTAATGTGGGCAAGCAGTATTCCATTGGATTTTTTGTAGGTGGTATCCTAAAATTACATAGAGAAGGTTTCCCTTTCCCTTCCTACTGCAAGTATGCCTGTTTACTTCTAAGTTTAAAAATAAGTTGATTCATATGAAAGGTACCAAACTTTTGTTAAAAGAAGATTGGGTTTGTTTTGTTTGTTTTTGTTCATTATACTGTTCAGCTGGAAAACTACTTCTGCTTACATATCTTCAAAGACATTTAATTAATTATTTTACCAGGTAGTAGTTAGGTAATGCTATTTGAAAGAATGTTTTGTGTGTTCATGTCAGAAATAACCAGTATTGTACTGGCAGAGTAACAGAAGGCAGTGGTTTGGGTCTTGCACTTGTTCTGTCACTCCAGCGAGGTTCTTAGGCAATTGCTTAACTGCAAACATGTGAAGAACCCTCTAAATTGCATGGACTACAAATACATTTATAAATGAACTTTAAGGAAGCAGTTGTCTTATGTAATTCTTTCAACATATGTACAGAGTAGAAGTCTGTTGCTTCTGAAGAAAATGCTGTTCTTGTTTGCTGAGGATAAAGAGGGAAAAAATAGGAGCTCTGAAATGAGGAGGCATACCTGTAGAGAAAAGCAAGGCATGTGATAGTAAACATGCAAAATGTCAGTTATGCCATTACATTAATATTTTATATTGCTCCTTTATTTTCTTACTGTACTCTCGTTTTAGTCTCCCAAAACAAGACTATTTCTAAAATCCCTACAATTCAATGTATGGATATATTTTGTTGTGCTCTTTGTAAGACCTTAGGTTCATTTGTAGTAAACAAAGTAGGTTTCTAAATCATTTGGCTACATCTGAAAATTTTAGTTCACTTTCTTAAAGGGTTAACTTCAGAAAAATACTAACTTAATCCTGTAAATAATTTATATTATTAAGAGACTTGTTTGCTTTGAAAGGATGTTCAGACATGGGTTCCACAGAATGGTCTGTCACCAGTACTTTTTGTTTTATTCTTAGAACCTTTTCAGTTCTGTGGTAAGATATCTGGATGCCTGAGTATACTGACCATATGACACATGGAAGTACCTTTTCCCTGCCCTTAAGAAACCAAGGATTTGAGATACTGTAATCTGATCACATCAAGAACATCAAACTATGCCAGTAAAGTTCTGATAAACCATTGGTACCAGTTCCATTTTTCTTAGGCTTTAGAAACCTTGGTGTTTTCCACATACTTACCAATGCTTCCTCTAACAATTGCCTAAATATTTTCCACTTTTGTATTTCAAATATAGTGCATCAACCTTCTGATCTAGATACACAGCATGGGGTTCTTTAAAAATGTGTGGATGACATTTTTCAGTAATTTTTCTACTTAGGTACATTTCATAGTCTTTCAGCCTGTTGTCTGACATATTCAGTCCTTGATACTTGGCTGTTCTCTGGGTTCAGGTTCACTCAACAACATATAGGCCTAAAATTTTCCTTCTTTTACTTTTTTTTTTTTGACACTGAAGAATTATAACATTGTTCTGCAAATTATTTCTAAGTAAGACAAGACTTGTATTTGTGGTACAATAATATATCTTATGATTTAGAACCTGAAATTGATCTGAAGAGGCGAAGACCTCTTTCTAAATGAAATGGATGGTGCTTGATAGAAATGAACCAGATGGACTTTTAAAATTCCTTGGAAGGAAGAAATTGTATAATTACAAATAATAAAACTAATGCTGAAAAAAATTGAAACTAATAAAGCTTTTATAAGCTTTCTACGCAATTCCTGTATCTAGAGTGTTTTAATGGCAGAATGGGAATTACCTATTTAGTACTTTGCCTTTCAATGGAGATGCAAAAAAAAGTGTTAAAAAATACTTACCTCTTAAAATGTGCAGATAGATACAGATACCATAAAATTACCTAAACTCTATTGAAACTACCTGAATATGTTTCAAATACATGGCATGGAACCCTGACTACATTTTTTCCTTCTTAAAACCAAAAATCACCATCCATTTTTCATCTGGTGAGTTTTTTTTTGTTGTTGTTTTTGGGTGGTTTTTTGGTTTTTGTTGTTGTTATTTTTTGTTTTGTTTTTTAATATTTCCAAATATATTGAAAGTTTTTCAGCAGGCAAATTGTTCTGTTATTTCCTAACTTTTGAGTATTTAATTTTGTATGTATTGTATAAAATATCTATATATCTAGTGGAAACAAATCCAGCTTATAACCAATGAAAGTGAATGACAAAAGAAATGTGTCTGCTGCTGTCATGTCCCTTCATCTTCTTTTGTGTTAATATTTATTTTCTCATGTCATTAATTTCAAATTCTTTAGTATCTTTCTGAAGCATGAGCCATTGAAATTTTCAGGATATGGTGTGTTGCAAGAGGAAAAATGCATGCTGTATATCTACTAGATTGGGTAATGAGTAAAGAAAGAGCAATGGATGGCCACTGTTTCAGGTAAAATGCTTAAAATGGATAGTAAAATGTTCACTGACCTAAGTGGTTTTCTATCTGTTATACATATGGTTTTCTATCTGTTATGCATATTCATTTTAGATATCAAAAAGGCAGACATATTACATAAGACATGCAGAAGCTATGTCAAAATATGCGTTTAAAAAACCAAAAGGCAAAAAACAAGGTTTAACACTTATGATAACAGTAAAACTGTATCAACAGCCAGTTCCAAATCCAGGCCTCCTCCTAACAGTTTGGTCAGTATTTGTCATGCTTAAAAGTGTAATATAGGGAATGGTAAAAGAGAGGACATTTGGCTTATAGTTACAATGTGGTACTGATAATTCAATTGAATCAACATATATAAATCCTGTTGCTAAGTAAATGATGATTTCTCATCTGCTGTTCAATATGGAGACAACTAATCTAATGTGAATAGATATTTGTTGGGCAAGGGCTTTTGAATATGTGTACAGTTCTCTTAATATCTTTGTGTTCAAGGTAAAGACAAGCAATTAGATATAAGGGGACAATGAGAACACTCACAGAAGAAGTAGAAATACAAATGTTTGAAAAACAGAAAGCATGACCTAAAGAGTGACTTTTTGCAGTGTCTTTTGGGAATTATACAATGCTCTCAACTAAAGAGGGTGAATTTTGAATTATTGGGCCACCTAGATTTGCAATTGAGTTAGAAAATATGTTTATAGAAAGACTTTAGGTGTACTGTTCACTAATTCTTATACTAGCTAAAGATGTATTTTTATGTGTCCTTGTTTTTCCCTGCCAACCACATCATCAGTTAGTCCGTGTTTCTTTTCTTGTGGGGCTAAGCTGGCTTCCTCATTTCTGCAGTTCATCAATACAAAACTGATTTGAAGCTGAGCTGTATAATAATAAGCCTTTCAGCAGCCAGGCTTGACACTTGCCTTGTAATTAAGGCCTTGATGGTTGTGTTGATGGCAAATGAAAGAAAATGGCTTTGTTCTCAATTCCAGAGGCTTGATTGCTGGTTCTCGTTCTCACCTGAATTCGACCCATTCTGCATTGTGCACATGATTGCTGGAGTGTGAGTAATTGCAGTGCTGGCAGATGACATTTTCATGAAGCACACTCTGCACTGCTCCAGAGGGAATTTACAGAATTTATAGCTGGAGAAGCTCATCAAACATGGATTTAGGAAATGCCTATGTGAAAAGTGGGAGCCCACAACTAAATATCAGAGCTTTTCTTTTGACATTTGCTTTTACATAAAGGACTGTCTGCAACCTGTCTTACCTTATGGTAGCAGCCTATTCATGACTAGATTTTGTGATTAAGTGAAATTACTGAAGTTTGTTAATGCAGTTTTTTGCATGCTTTCTTGTAATTTTTTGTGTGCTTGGGAAAGTAGACGGAAAATGGTTTCCTCATTTCCAGTCATATTTTTAAATTTCCTTAACCTTTCAACTATTTAAAAATTTTCAGATGTCTCCTGATATTTATTGACAGCAATGTGTGTTTGTTTTTTATTTAAATCCTCTTATTTTTGCAACCTTTTTGCATTACAACATATTTTGTTTATTTTAAATGAAAATGAATGTACATTTTAAACAGCTTTTTAAATAAAAAGGCTTCCACAATGGAAATATACTCTGTCATTTATAAATCAGTTCTTTAGAAAGAAATATACTCTCATTTGTAAATCAGTTCTTTAGGAAGAAAACATTAATGACTCTTGTATTGACAAGTTCACAGATTTCAATGAAGGGTGTTTTATGTGTTGTAAATAAGAATTGCATACTGAAATTTTGCATTATAGGTAACATATGCCATGATATGCATAATCTTTTCTTCCCTTTGCCTTAGTACTCTTGCATTTTCCTCTCTATCTGACAGGTTGTGCCTGTCTCATATTCACCATGTTCCTTTCTGAGCCCCTGGTACTTTTCCTTTCTCCTGTAACGCAGTCAGGATGAATACCTGTGGGTTGTTGCTGTACTTTTATTTTCCCAAGAAAGAAAAACAAACATTTTTGGAATCCTGTTGACATTTTTCAATCACAGCTGCTTGTGCTGTCACTGACTTTGCACGTGAAGATGCATGACTACTGTGACTCAGATGTACTGTCTGCCTAGCAAGCCAAACTATCTGCACTTATGTTTTCATATTTCTTGAGGCTTCTCCATCATGGCAAGTCAAGAGTCTTTCCTCCTTGCAACTGGTATTATTGAAAGTCTTGACCAATTGAATGACTGAAGGTTTCAGGTTTTTAAAATTAGGTTTATTGGTTAACTGCTAGGAAAAGTTGGGTGAGAAGTCCTTTGAGTTTCTGCTATAATATAAATGTTTGACCCAGAGTAGTGTTGCTTATTTAAAATACATAGAAGAAAATCTGAGGTCTAAGCTGCCGGTGTTAAATTGTCAGTTGTTTTAGGGCCTAACTTATCCTTATTTCGGTACCTGAACTCTATATCAACACTAATGAATGGCAGCAAGAGTGTAATCAATCTAAACTGCTGACAGTTGTTTTAATTTATGCTATACTCCTGAAGTAGTTGGGTAGCACAAGGGGAGACTCTCTAAGTGTCTAGGTGTCTGTCTACCTAAATTCATGGATGTTATGCTGCTGTCATTTACTAAAAATAGTGTGTTTTTGTAGTCTTAAATGGGAACAAGATGAAGCCTGTTGTAAAATACATCTTGGTTTTTGTCATATGTAAGAGATTTCCTAATATACTTCAAGTACTGGTGTTAAATACTGCTCCTAATCTTAAGTGTTCCTTAGGGAATCACTTAAAACATTTAGGTTCAGAACCTCAAAAGTTCTTGGACATGTAAATCTTTTGAGAATTTGGGTGTCAGAGAGTCACTTCTTGTCCTTTGAAGCCATGAAAATAACCTAGGTTTAAGGCTCAAGGCTTGGAGACAGAAGTCTGTAGTTCATCATTGCATCTCACCGTTATTACTGGAAAGCTGAGGTGCAGCCAGGTACCAGAGCCCTGGCTGGATCTTCTCTTGCAGGAATGTTAGGGGCCCATCCATGTCCATTATGGCAGCCTCCTGAGGTGCATTTCTGCTGTCAGTTTGTTCCTCTTGCAGCAGTCCCACTCTTCTATTGTGATTTGAGTGGCAACTCAGCCCCAAGAGGGGAATTAATCTACTTTTAGATTTCAGTATCTGTAACAAAACAACCCAAACCTGCTTTGGGCTTTTAGTAGAAAAGGGCAGGTTTTAAACCTCTATGTCCTTAGTCAGGACCTGGACATAGAAAATGATTTGCTTCGTGGGAATGAGACCTGGATCGAAGAAGAACATGGTGAGAAAATCCTGGAGGTTCCTAACTATTTTTCAAATTTGTTGCAAAACAATGGACTCTGAAGAAAGAAATGAAAACAATAGGCAGTGGACTAGAACAGTGAAATATGGCAGTGAACAGCTTTTGAACCTTGCTGAGTGAAGAGAAAAAGCTGTTTGATACCATTAACTTAATTATGGTGATGGTCTGGGATATACCAGGGACAGTGACAAAATATTGCATTATGCAGACTGGTTTTGGAAAATACTGGCGTCCAACACAGCAACTGTACAGTTAAGAATCACCTTAATGTAGAAATTAAAATATTGCAAGTCATGGAAAGTGTTCAGCTGGTATTCCTATGACCTTCTTGCCATGACCTCTGAACTTGAAAAACTTCAGTTTATTTTAATAAATCTTTCTCTCACCACATTTTAATTTTCACTTTTTCCACATCTCATTATCTTTCTCAACAAGAATGTTAAGATCTGATTTAATTTTCTCTGACATCCATTTATGCTTTTCTGCCATATTTTTCCTCTCTTCTCCCATTTGCTTCAGTGACCTATCCCTGAGACATCTTGTTCTCTTTCCCTTATCTCTCCTGGCTTGTTTATGCTTGGCAATCCAGATGTGGTCTTCAGCATCTCAGCATTGACTCCTAATTTCTCATGTCTCTTACATTCCCTTCTATCCTTCACACCTAGGGGAGAGAGGATCCCCATCTCATGCTTTATTTCCAGATTCCTTGTGAGATGACCTTTTGGAATGTCAGAGGGAGCGGACTGTGGTTCACCTATGGCTCAGCCTATTGCATGAGACCATTGACTATTTTAAAATATTTTTCTCTCTCACTGTCTCTTTCTATAAATCTTAAACAATTTTACTGTAAAGGGAAGAGTTTCTCACCTGATCTGCATCTTCTGTGCCCATTGCAAAAGCTATTGTTTTCTCTGGCACCACACAGTATGGTTGCATTATCTGTTCCTGTTTTATGATTTTCTATCCAGCACAATCATCAACAATTGCTTGTTTCCACTGAGAAGCCTGAAATTCTTGGACAATACAATGGGTATGAGAAGTTCTGTAATTCAGGGGAGATGATAAAAGGGCAGGAGTTTCCTCCTACCATTTATAAATGTTAGGATTCCTGGGGTTTTTTTTGTTGCATTTTCTTTTAAGCTAACACCTCTATTTGTTATGCCCTTAAAAATTTTTTGCATCGAAATAGATACAAAATTTAGGCTTGTCTTATGTTGCAATATCTGTTAATCCGTAAATTGCTTATTCAAAACCTAGTCTACTGGCTATGCTCAGTGCTACAAAAATGCTCAAGAATTTTTGATTTCTCTTTTGATACGAATTTATCAGTACAGGGGTAAAACATGCTGTAATCTATTAGATAATGAATTCTAAATGTATCTCAATAATGATATAGTTTTTGTATCTTTGGGGAAAAGTTGTACACCTGTTGGTGCATCTGCAGATTATCTTCTATTCATGAATGCTTTACATTCACTCTATTGCTATGCTAGTACAGCTCTTTGATATGCAGTTCCCACTGTAGCTGATCCATCAGCCCACCTTAGTTTTCTGCTTTTCACTCTATTGGAAGTCAGTCTGTTGTAGGAATTTGCCCTACAAATATTCCATGACCCATTTGGTGTCTCCTATACCAGCATCAGAGGACACCAAGGCTTTGTCCTCTTAATGCGTGTGTTCATAAGCATATTTTCATTTCTTGTCTATTTGCTATTGGAGGTTCTGTGTTGTATTTATGTTCTGTAACTTGCTTTGTCTGTCTCCAGCGGGATACCCCACCTTTGCATCTGAGGCACTGCTTTAATTAGTGACACAGTTACTGTTCTCTTACCTGACAGTACTAGTGAATGTAAGGGGGAAAGAAGAGAGGGTTTCTGAGCTAGGTCATCTGAGAGATGGTCTGAAACCATAAATTGCTTTAACATGTGAGAGTAATATCTATGGTTAGATTTGACTATAAATGCATTTTGGGATTAATTTAGTGCTCTAATCACAAATAATTTGCGAAGAAATTCAATCAGTAGGAGCATATTCATTTTTCTCCAGTATTTTCCAATTGTTTGTGCAGACAAATGTCAGCCTTACAGGAGAGTTATCCTTTCTGTTTACACTTAAGAACGATTATTCTTAGTGTGTGAACAGTCATGTATAGTTTTATTTAGTCTTTGATTAGTTAGTATTTGTAACAAAAAAGTAATTGAAGTGCAGTGAATAACTAGGAGTAAATACTATTTTTCCTTCGAGATGTGTCCGCCTGTAAGTATAATCCTAAATATAGTCCAGTTTGTAAACATTTTTTAGATTTTTGTTTCTTGTCACATGTTACTAAAATAGAAATTATTTGCATTTCAGGCAAATCTTTGTGAGTACTGTACAAAGCAACAGTAAGTTTATTCACAACAGTACTTTCTGTGATGTAAATCATTGCAACTCAGTATACATAATGGTAATTTTCAAGTTCAGAATGGTATTTTAGCATTAGCTTGTATGATGTGCTACAAAAATGCTGAGAAGAACATTTCTTATATATTTGCTACAAAAATCAGTATAGCACTATAGCACAGATTTTCTTTTGCATTTAATTCAGTTACACATAGTTTATCTGTTGCTTCTAAGAATTGTAATGTTAAGTATCTTCATATAAATTACTATTATAAAGAGGAGTCAGTTGAGATACATCAATTTGAACTGGCCAAGGGACATAAGAACTTGCAGCTTGCAAGGGACAGCTGTTGGGGTGACAGAGTATGACGGTGAAAGAATCTCCCCATACATGTTTCTTTTCTGTCCTGACAATGGTAAAGCAAATTTCAGCAAAGTGATGTATGAAAATACTACTGCTCAATCAGACTTGTTTGATATGGCAAAATAGGAGCAAGGCTTCTGTGTACCCTTCCTCTTTGCCCATGTGTAAGTAGATGGGTGCTGCAAGACATAGATAGGTGTGTACTGATCAGTCTCTTTCTATCTGCATCTTTGCTCATTTGGCTTAAGAGATGTGTCAAAATTTTTTAAACATGTTTCAGGTACAACATAGGACCTTTTAAGTCACCATCAAACTGAGACACTGGAAATGGATCCAACGTACAAATACAGTTTTCTGGATCAGTCTCTGTATCTTTCGTTTTGGTGTACTGAAAAGGTGAATTCTCTGCTTCTTTATGTTACAATATTGCACTTTTACTTTATTGTTCAAAAGATAATCTTGCTGCAAAGTGATTTCAGTTAGGGATTAAAGGAGAGAGAATAAAAATTTAACTTGTGGCAACAGATGGTAGAAATAGGCCTTAGCCCACAGAAGAATCAGTAGATGCTTGGTGCTTTCACGTGCAGTCATTAGGTAGATCTGACACTGATGCATGATTGACTGTGCAAACAGCCCTGCCCAAAATCTGCCACACAATGCTTTGCTGCATTCACTGCTAAGAGAATTCTTCTCCAATAGTTGTCTGTGTAGGAGGGTAAAACTAAATCTGCTAATAACTCTTGCTGTATGTAGTTCATAGTCTGCAGTGTGTAGGTCTGTATTCTGTAGGTTAATATTATTTGTTTTACACTTCCGTTTCACTAGTTGTGTTTTTTTTCCTTAAGATGCCATCACTGCCTCTGGTTTGCTTTCAGAAAACAGCAGGAAAGATCTGGAAAGGCAAATCAGTTCTCTACCCTACACTTAATTTAATCATTGGCAAGTTGTTCTGATTACTTGCCCCCTGATTTTCTTCTGCTCTGGCTCTCTGGGTAACAGTTTGGAGAAGATGAAATCTGCCCACCCAAACACTGACCTTGGAAATGCCCACAAATCAACAGCTTTTAATGTAATCTCCTAAGATTATTTGCTTTGTAGTGTGGTTTTAAGGTGCAGTTCTGTGTGCCATCCTCCTACTTAAAGACAATTTTCCAATTCCATATTGTCCTAGAAGTGAACACACTGTTCACTGCAAGAGCCAGTAACACTGCAAACAGTTTGTGTTTTCACCATCCTCATTGCCTTCTGCAGTCAGGAGAGCCCTCTGCTCTTTCACTCAGGTACACTGGTACACTGTTTCACACTTCCTCCAGTGGGCCTCAGGCAGGGGATAACTCCTTATCTACCATGTAAGGATGCACACAGCTTTTCCAAGAGGTCTCCTCACTGCCAGTTGTGCGTTTTCCTCATTAGTTTTAAATCCCTGTTTGGCAGCAACTGATCCTTTGAACCGTTAATCCTACCTAGGCTACACTTCACATTAGAAACCTGGCACCCAGTATTAACTGGGATGCTCATCCACTGTCTGCTTCAGTGATGGTATTCAGAAAGTTTCCAAGAGCACCAGATGTCAACTTTGGATATCTTCTTCCTTGAAGAAGGACATCCATGCTCCTGTATTTTTATGCTGGATCACTTTTTCTTAATCATTCTTTTTTATTTATAGATAGCGTTTTATAAGTTTAGGAAACATTTATTTCAAAGCAGGTTGGCACTAAGACTGTCTATTGGTAGATCTACATGAAAGTTAATGTAAAATATCACAAGTGCTTATACTTTGTAGTCTGAAGTGTGTTGTTGATGGAAGAAAGTAATACACCAAACATAATGATGGGAAAACCTTTTTTTCTCCTTAATTTCTGTGTTTTCACAGATTATTGAGAACTTCATATTCTGATAGAAAAAAAAAACTTTGTTTGCTATTCACTTAATGTTTTGATTTAATTTTTTATATGTATATTTCTTGACCTTTGACCTAATGTTTGTTCTAGAGGTTGGATTGTAGTGTTATTTCCACTGAAAAGTGAGACGGATGTTTGTCAAATGTCAGCAGTAGTGGGACTAAGCCCATGTATTTTTATTTGTACTCTTTATTCTGAATAATCAGAAGCATGACTTTAATTGCCCAAATCTGTTGATAATCACAAATAACCTTATAAATCCTAATGAGATAAAATATTTAAGTAATTTTTTAAAACGCTATCAAAGTATTTGAAGGAGTTGTAATTATTTCATCTTGCCTTAAAAAAAAAGGAACAAAACAACAACACTAAAGCAAATTATTGCCAGAAATAACTCAAGTGACCACCAGTGTTGAAGTGCACTAGAGGAAGTATACAACCTCTTAAAGGCAGGCAGTATTTGCATGAGAGCTGGACACTTCCTTGTGGTTTTACTTTAGTGGTTCAGTTTTTTTCCCATACCTTCAGGGATAATAAGAACTGGGGGCTCTTGGTGACCTTTCTGGGAATTGCCGGTTCTCAGCATCAGTCAGAATGTAACCTTTTTGTGAGAATTTTCTTGTCTGCTACTAAAATGTCCACTGCTTATGAGGATAAAGTATCCATTCCAGCTGTTTTTGCCATTCACTGGTGAAGTGCATCGCTTAGGGCATCTCAGAACCTGTGACATTTAGGCTGGATTTTAAATGTGCTTTGTTTGGGTGTTAAGCAGTAAGGAGAATCTGTACTTCAGCATCTTACTGTACCCTATTCCTTCTTTTGCAAGGGTAACTGAATGGTTTTTTGGGTTCCTGGAACAAAGTATTATTATCATTAGTAGAATAGAAATAGATAACTATGGGGGCTTCATTTCTCAGTATTCTCAGTGGTAGGCAAGTCAACTATGGCTGTCTTGACATTTGCCAAGCATTTTGTGTTGAGGCAGGCTCTGAATAGTATTCCCCATGTGAAGATTTATATATGCAAAATGGTAATCCCCAAAAACACTTGACTGGTTTTGGATATCAGATCTTTGGCTTTGAAGTGGAGGGTCAAGAGCACATAGCGGAAACCAGTTTGTGAGAGCCCAAGGCCTTGTCTTTCAACAACCAGTTTTCAGATCTGTTAGTTCTCATTGTTTCCAATAATTAAAAGTTGTAGGTGGACCTCAAAATGACAGTGTTGGGAAAAAAAACCTCACTCCTTCTTTTGGTCTTTGGACACGTCTCAAACTGAGCAGGGTGTTGGGGCATGGCGAGCACTCGTGGTGCCTGTCGCGGCTGCAGCCGACGGCTGCCGCTGTCCGTGGTGCTGCTGGGGACTCCATGGAGCCTTTCATGGTTTTGCTACGACCTTTCTTCTGTAGATAATGATTTCTTACATGAATTTGTGTTTATAGTTGAAGTTACACAGTGTGTTGCAGCTGTTTTCTCCTTAAAAATAAATCCACCTATGCCTACGTAGGTAAAGTTTTGTTCTAAGATCAAAGGCACAGTAAGGTCACCATGAGGATGCATGCAGAAGTGTTTATAACATACTTCTCTTTAATCAGAACATTTTTTGAATGAATGGCTTATGCATATTTCCTAAGATTAATTTACTCCCTCAGAATGCCACTTAAAATAAAATAAATAAAAAAACATCAACTAACTAGAAATCAAGAATTTTGAACTTTCAAGAAAAGTTATTTGGTTAATGCATAATTTTATTTTATCCAGTTGAATTATGCATTTGAGAAATTAATATTGAAACTCGGTCTTTAAATTATAAAAGAATTTTATGAGAGAAATGATTATTCTTTTGCTTAAAGGCTCTGTTCTTGGGTATGATTTCAGAAATTTTCATATAGATTCACACATTATTTTGAAAATTAAAAGACCCTCACTTTGTTTTTTATAAAACTGTAAAAAAAATAGTAATTGCATGTAAATATTTAGTGTATTTACGTGCAAAGTTTGTTTAATAGGAAAGAGTACTATCTTCTAATCTCATAGAATATTTCCTTGCCTGAAAAGTAGCAAAAAAGGAGTTGAGTACATGATCTTTTAGAGGATTTATGGTAATGCTGCTGAATTTAGCTGAGCATAAACAGCATGGTGAGCCCCTCAGGGTCTCTTCATTTTCCTGACACACTCCACTGCTGCCCCATTAACACTTCGTCTGTTATTGCCATCTACTCTGTTTAATGAGTATCTTTGAATTTCAAGTTCTTCCCAAAAAACAATAGCTAAAATAACTGATGCACCTACTGTAGCTTTCAGTAGTGTATCTTATTCCCTTTGTAATATTTTTTAAAATAAAAAGTACATGTATATTCTTCAGCAGTATAGTTGCATCCTGACATTTTCTTTAATCACAATAGACAGTAATCAAAACCACTAAGTAATGACTACAGATATGATGCTGTATCTGTTTGTAGAAGGTAAATGCATGCTGGATAGCTGATAAAGGAGGCTTTTCCTTACTTTAAAATTCCTCTAGTTAATACTTACTCTTTAATGTAAAGAAGGAATAATTCTGCTGGAGACTGTGCTATCAAAGCAAAATATTTCTTCTAAGAAATCATAAGACAGATTGACTAGGTGCTGTTTTCTGGTATCTGTATTAATCCAGCTAACTGATGTAAAAGGTCAATATATGTCTCATTAGGTTGGATTCCTAAAACTGAGTTTACCATGTTCCTCAGTACACATGAATGAACCATCTTAAATTATTAAATAATAAGCCACATTTTCAGATGAGGACTCAACCTGAATTAAAGCTAGAATAATGTTGTACTGGTATGCACCATAAGCTTTAAGAACAATTCTGATTTTGCATTGACTGTTAACTGATCACAAAACCGTTCCAAATCACTGTAGGTATTCAGTAGATCTGGGAAGTCTTTGGAGGGCCAAATAAAAAAATCTGAATGATTGAATAAATTTCTGTTCTAGAAGATTGAGGCAATCAGTTGGATATTGAAACATGTTTTTATATTAAATGCATTCATTGAAAACATAGTTTTGAAATCTGAAGTAACATGTGAGTAATTTTCTGTGTTCTGGTAAGCTTGCTGTCCTTCATTAAATTGTTTGTTTGTTTGTTTGTTTTTATTTTTAGAAAATGAGTCTGGAAGAAAATTGGTGAATTCAATCCAGAGGACCTACAAGCACTCTGACAGGCTCAGAGAGCAGAGTCTGTACCAAAGAGCAATTACCCCACCAAACGATTTCAGGTACAATTGACCTAAATATAGCACTCTCTTGAGATTATTGACAAGAGTTCATTTCCTGTAGTGCTTTTCCCATTTGCCACCCCTGGTAACCACTGTGATCTTATCTGCCTGGTGCTGCATGACTTCTGGGATGCAGTTAAGAATTCTGCTGTGCTTTATCTTTAAACAGACAATTCATGCTAAAAGAGTCATTTGCAGTTAAATTAGATGATGCATATATTATTCTTGCTGCTGAAGTTACAAAGAACAGGAATGACTGCCTGAATCCTTTTGGACCTGAATGCACTAGAATTCTTTTTACTGTGAAATCAAAAAGGTAGTACTAATTAATTTTAAATCAATAGGAAATTTTATTTCATTAAACAGTAACAGTTGAGTCAGATGTGCAGGTGGATAGGTTGGAAAACTTGCTATTTCTTTCACTGTATTTATATTTATTCATAAAGTGTGACTTGCCCTATGGTCATCCCACTATCTCCAGGCAGTCACAGTAGTTCTTATATGCTGGCATGAAAAACAAGCATGTAAATTGAATGTGTAAGTGTACAAAATGTGGATGAAGTGAATTCAGAGGCTAGTAATGATAAAATCCATTTTAGTTTTGAGGAATGCATTTTTCTTAAGCATTACTTACAAACTTGTTTAAAATGCTGGACATATTTGCATTCCATGTATGTGGAATATAGGGAAAATAGATGGTATTCCCTTGGTGTTCATCACAGGGGTTCTTTCTAGAATCATTTCTCTTCTGCTGAATTTTTATTTGGAAAATCTATACATTGTCGAGAAATTCAGAAGTCTGGTATCAGATTCTGTGCTGAGCAGCTGTCGGAGGGCCATTTGTCACAGACCTTTATGAGCTAATATCACAGGACACAACTGTGTTACGATTTTCCTGCATATCCACTATGTTTTCTCAAAAGAACACCAGAATACTTTTACTTTACTAGTAGAGTATACTCTGCTAATAATCATAGGTCCCAGTCTTCAAAGGAAACTCAGGAAGTTCAGCTGAAAGCTGAACAAGTTATAAGATAGAGACATATATACACTATATTGGTCCACTGACTTGGTTCCTTTGATGGTGATGGACAGCGGTTATAAATGTAGTTAAACTCAGAAATCCTATACTAAAATAAGATCAAGCATGAATCAGTTAATTGCATTAGATAGTAATTATTTTATTACAGGGAAAATTTGGATTAGATATAGAGGAACATTTACCTGTGACTTACGTTTTGCCAATGTACTTTAAGGGGTTGATGAGACACAGTATGTCACAGTGGAAAGGAATAGTAATTTGAAATGGAAGTGTAAGAAGAAAGCAGTAAAAGAATAGGTAGAGGTGGAATGAGAATATGCAGGGCATGACTAAATGGATTCTCAGCTCAGGTTGAGCTCATGGAACTTCTTGTGCTGTAGTTTGGGATCATGAGGAATCTGTGTAGTGCTTTCTGGTGGACTGCTAAAGAAAACAGTTTTGAAGTTTGAGATGGGAGAGAATGTACATGAGGAATTTAAATGGATTCATGAAAAGATCTTTCTGTTGTAAAGTCTTCTACAGAACAAGGCAATTAAGGAACATGGACTTAGGGGTGAAAAAATAAATCAGTCCTGCCCCAACACAAAGAGAGAGAGAAAACTCATAAGAAGATACCAGCAGCACCAGAGCTTAAACTGAAATATTTACCTTCTTACGTTTGGTATTTTGCAAACAGAATTTTTCATACTAACTCTTGCAATGCTGCAAGAGCTTACCTTAAAACTTGCTGATGTGATTTTTCCCATTTTCTTTTTGCCATTTTCTTTTCGATAAATTGTATCTAAAGCTTGATTTTTTTTATCTGCAGAGATTATCAGATGCACACATTTTTTTAATCTTGATATTCCAGAGACCTGACATGGCTGACATACAACCATTGTGCATACTATAGATCATTAAACCAGTTTGAAACTTAGAAACTAATGCTGGAAAAGACCATGCAAACTGACTTTTCTTTGTGAATGGTCTTCATGAGGATTGCTCACTTCAGCTCCTAACAGATAGAAACATCATTCTGAGCCTTCTGTTAAGCTTCATCTTGTAATAAATTATGGACCCAATGACAGGTACAGCATCTTAAGCATTTTTATTATAGTTATTTTATATCTTGAAAGGATATTCTGGTTCTTTACAGTATGCAGACCCATAGAAGACAGTATCACAGATTAGGGATTTTATACTTGCTTCTATATTCAGTTTGCCCTGCCATGGCAGAGAAAAGGCATAATTAGGCAGCCCTAATTAGGCAATGTAGGAATCTCTGGTATGCAACATTTTTCTTAGGCAGCTATATATTATTTCTACTTGTTCTATGGTGCCTCAGGGAATTAGAAAAGTATGGCCCATTAATTAGAGAATTAGCTTAGAGTTGGGAAAGATGCGTTCAGGTTTTGCTTGTGCCACAAATTTTCTACAAGACATTTAGCTAGTATCGACCAAAATTCAGCACAACCTAAGGATTGGGGTTGGTGACCATACTTCTCTGCTTTTGAAGCAGAATCGTGTGTTCTTCTTGTTTATGGCATCTTAGTTACCCCCCTTAAACTGAGTAGTCAGAAATCCTCACTCCCCTCATTAGCTGAAGTGAATTCTGTATACTTCTCTGTCATACTTGCCTTGTGTGAGGGTGTTGATGGAATGGCAGGGATGCACAAAGTAATGCCTGATGTTAGTTCAGGTAGAGAATTACAAAGGTACTGTCATGGTGACGAGTTCATGTTAGTTCTTGGCAGTGTAAGTCTTCCTAGTACAACCTTCTGAAAAAGCTAAGCTCATCAATCAAAGTGTCATATGTTGCTAAAATTTGCAGTTTATAAATTGTCACTATAAATGTAAGTAGTAGGAATCATCACATAAAATTATGCTTCTTTTTCTTTGTGTCTTTCCAGACTTAAATGGTTTCAAAAATAAGGCAGTAGGATGCTTAAATTGCAGTTTCTAGGCAGCATCTCTGCTCCTGTGAGCAGGCATGGCTGTTTTATTGCATGACCCAGCCCACTGATGGGTCATGGGCTGCTGCTGATGTTAGCATGCCAAAGAGAACATGTGACATTAAAGGTAAAAATGCCAGGGCAGGGGCCCTGGCACCTGTATATCACCAGTAAGAATAAGAAAAACAATATTTTGCTAGATCATTACATCTTCTTAATGTTGAATCCCTTCTTTTCTCCTACTTTAACATTTTCTGTAGAAGGGTTATCATGTAGCATTATTTTGATTAGTTTGTAGTTACTGAAACTAACTTAGCTTTGTTATGTGATCTTAAATGATTCTTTTCTCCTTATCAGTACTGGGTACTGACTTTTGGTGGGCAAAAGAAATCTTAGCACCCTTAGGCAGATTTTGCCTTCCACTGCAGATGAATGACTGTGTATTGCTCTGACTGAAGTATTCATTCTCAAGCCAAGGAAGACAGAGGACTAATTTGAAAACCAAGTAAAGTTCTGAAAAAGACTTCATTGATCAAGTAGAATTTGGGTCATGGTTTAGTTAGGTCAGAATTCTGCTTCTTATACAGTAGAAATAAAGCTTTTATTAAGAAGTCTACATATGAAAAAAGACTTTCACATACTGAGACAGAAGGGACGCAGAAGTGCATTTTTACAGCACTTCATTCACCTTCAGTGCACTGAGGAATGTTAAGGAAAGGAATATGATAAAAACTATAAAGATTCTTATCCGGCAAGTAGCTAAAGCCAAGAGAAGGTGCATGTTTCATAGCCAATCAAAGCTAGAAAGAAACTGTTTTTAAAAGTCTGGCAGGAAGACAAAGCTGTGAGCAGATTCTTGTAAGTTCTGCAGTCCTTTCTGTGCAGAAATACAAATACAGTTTTTGACTCCACATTAATTTTATTGCAAACAGCATTTAACAAAAGCAGTGCAGTGCACTCTAAAAGTTTCCTCTCCTGTGAATATTTTTTGGAAAGGTGTAGAGAGAGTAGATAATATCATTTCATGTTCACCTTGCACATTTCATGAGAGAGTTGCTCCCCTGTGGTTTGGGAGAGACCAGTCTGTTCTGCTCAGCAGCTCTCAGTAGTATTGTCCTCACATGACCTTGTGGATGGATTTCTATTTCAAAATCATACAGAAGTTAAATATTGCTGAAAATAGCATTCACTCCTGTTTTGCTCCTTTCATAGCTTCTGGGGTGAAATTTATCTGTCCTAATGTAATGTCTTTTCTATCTAAATTATCTTTGGCTCGGCTACCTTTATAGTCAATGGAGAGAAATAGACACTTTTTAGGGCATGATTCATCTCCTCAGAAGGTAGACATCTAAGTAGGTCAGATGAATCAGACTGTACAATAGCACATTCCTTACTAGAGAGAATAAAGGAAACCTAGGGATCAGCATGGATGTTGATGCATATATTGCAAATATCTAAAGTTATGTGAAATGAACTTTATGTCTATAGGAACTAAGTCAGAGTTCAGAGTCAGAGGAAAAAATCCTACTCTTCAGGAAACACCCTTTTCTTCAGAGCTTGTGGTTACTGTGCTGAATGTATCTTCATAATCATACCCGTGAGGTGATAAATTAAAAAAAAAAATCACTTCCTACTTCCCCTAGCTTAATATTTTAAGGTGTGATGATTGAGTAGACTGTATTTTGTGACTAGGTAATTTGTATATATTTATCATCAGTGATTCACTGGTTCTACAGTGGCACAATTTTTTTACTAGTCTCTGCTAATAATCTGTATGTATGTGTTTTCACCATGGTTTTGGTTCACTTGTGAACCATTTCAGCACCAGATACTTTTTTCTCAATCAGAAACCTCTTCAAGGAGAAAGAGAAGGTATGCATTTTATTTAGGGTAGTAGACTAATTTAAATTAGTCCTTCATAATAATCATTACTGTTAGTGCCAGAGTTTCACTAAATGCACCAGGAGATGAAGTGGTTAGTGCAAATCTGCCTGAAAGTCTCAACAATGAATACTTTCAAGTGCTAACAAATGAGTTTTGCAGAAAGGATCTTCATTTTGGTTTGTGTTTGGTTGTATCAACTATAATCAATAAAATGGAACATATGAGAATGAGCAACATTATTTATTATATATTTAAAATACAAAATCAACAAATGAAGACTCACCTAAACACCAATGAAGCTTCTTCATATGCTGCTCTTCTCCCATTGTTTGCAAAACTCCAGATCCAAGCAAACCTGCAAGACTTTTGTCAGCTGCATGCCCAGGAGTAGCACAAGGATGACAGCCTGGAGTAAGCAGATTGCTAGTGAGGCTAGCAGGTGCCAAAACATGCTGTTTCATGACCCAGTGTAAAGATGCCAAAAATAATCTCAAATGTACTTCACTACATAAAAGCAAAAACCCCTCAGGCTTGGAACTGTCTGAGATTAAGCAAGAAACTTAAAGTTAGAAGACCAGTGTTCTAATTTTTGCCTTGCAACAGATTAGCTGTGTTATGGTAGTGAGGCACTTTGGCCAAAATCTGTGTTTTGCTACTTAAATAGATGGCATGGTTTTCAAAAGAAAGTGGGAGCAGAATTAGAAAGTATTCCACAGATAAAAACACGAACTTAAGTTGAATCACATGCAAATGTTGACTAAATATCTGCCTCATTTCCCATATGTTTCAGAGTCATAGCATTTAGCTGTCCTCATTTATGGTAATTTCAAATGCATAAATAAAAATTGCTTTGTAAGTTCAAATGTTCTAAAACCATTTTTTCCTCAATGGTTTGTAAAATTACTTTATGTAAAATCACTATATCACTGACCAGGTTGCTCAGAGAAGCTGTGGATGCCTGGAGATGTTCAAGGCCAAGTTGGATGAGGCTCTGATTAACCTGGTCTAGTGGGTGGGAATCCTGCCTATGGGAGGTGTTTTGGAATGAAATGATCTTTAAGGTCCCTTCCAAGCCAAGTCTTCCTTTGACCTTTCTGTTAAAGGTAAAAGTAGATTCACAGCTGTGGAACGTGTTTGTTTGATCAACCTGAAAACTATTTGCTTTAGATCAAGTCCAAATGTCCATGTTAAACAGTTTCATTTAACTTTAAAGACAGCAATACCAGCACTCTGAGAAATTTTTTATGCATTTTAAATATTGTATTTAACTTTTAAATCCTTCTGGTGCTGTAGACCTTTCCATATCTGCTGCTGATCATATATTGTGTAGCGTATCTAGAAGTTTCTAAAAGATGAGGGATAGTAATAATCATTGAATCAGAGTATCCTGGTTTGATAGAAACCCACAGGGATCATTGAAGTCCAGTTCCTGGCACTGCACAGGACCATCCCAAGAGTCACACCATGTGCCTGAGAGCTTTGTCCATATTCTTGAGCTCGGCCAGGCTTGGTGCTCTGACCACTTCTCTGGGGAGCCTGTTACAATGCCTGTTCCAGAACCTTTTGTGGGTATCCAACCTGAACCTCCCCTCGTACAGCTCCAAAACATTCCCTCAGATCCTGTCACTCATAACCAGAGAGAAGAGATTGGTTCCTGCCCCTCTTCTTCCCCTCTTGAGGGAGCAAGGAGGTCTGCAGCTCAGACAGAGGAATTCTGATTGTTATAGTTTGACAATTATGACAGGAATGATGATTGCTGTAGTTTGTAGTGGAGTGCCCGTGTGCTAAAATTTTCAGGGTGAAAAACTATTTTGATGGTAACAAGCACTTTATCTTAAAATTTGTTTTGTTTATGAATGCAGAGTGAAGGAATCTAAAATTTAAGAGGTAAGATATATTAAATGGTTCAGTGTATGGTCTGAAGTACCCAGTGAGCTGGCTCTGTGTTTTTTATATAAGAGATTAGAGAAACAAAATCTTCTATGCTGTCTGCCTGTTCATCAACAAGACACATAACTTAGCCCTGGTAACCAGGCATTGCACCTAGAAACAAAACCAGGAAGCATCTTTTAAAACTGAGGTCCTTCCTTAAATAAGTAGCCATATATTACAAATGTGATGGGTCATATCTTTGAGTGCAACAGAAAGTAAAGAATGAACTCATACTACAAAATATGATCTTTGCTTACATATGCTGGTTTAAGAGACACAGTCATTCTTAAAGGACAGAATATTTCAAATGAAAGCCACTTAATTGATCAGATAGATATACAGATACATATATATCTACGCATATGTACACAAAGAGCCTGTGGTTTTCACGAAGTCACATCCATATGAAAAAATGGAGGCAAAGGTTTGATTTGGCTTACACTTGTATGTTCTTGAGCAAGACTGATAAAAAGAGCCATGTGCTGGCTCTACATCTCTTGAAGTTCATGGAGTTTAAATGTACTCTTTACTTGTGAGACTAATTCAAAAATTTTGACTTGAATTCACGTACTTTAGGGAACTATGGTCAGCTGCAGGAGCTACTGTAGCTTATTACATAGAAGATGCTCTCTAACCTGCTTATTTTCCAATTTATGATGCTAAAGGAACTTTTTGGCTGAAATCCAGTCTTTCTGTAGAAAAAAAGAATAATTTGTAATAAAATAGTCATTTCTATATTCCAGTTGTTATAACTCATTCCAGCATTGCATTCCAAAAGTAAATTCTGTTTTGAAGTATATGCATATAATAGAGATGACTAATATACGTCCTTTATTCAGATCTCAGTTATTTAATGGATCTTTAGTTATTTCATATTTTGTGTGAAAAATCTACATTAAAGAGCCCAAACACTAAAGCTAATACATGCCAGAATTAACTTTGTTAAGGCAAGTTAATTTAATCTTCCCCCATGCATGGCATTGTGAAGACTTCTTTAATTATGTGATCACATATTGTTTTTCTTACAAAATCTTCTCCTCTTTCAGTTCACAGAATATATGATCGTCACTTAATGAGCAGCTGTTCCATATTTTGTTTTCATGACATTGTTCAGTCTGTGGCCCCACACCTTGTTTACTATAGAATATTTAAGCCTTGCTCTGGAGACATAATTATTAATTATTATTAATTTGCATTTTGGGATTTTTCTAGTATCATGATAATGCCAAAGTGATTAGTAGACATCGAATTAGCATTACTGCAGGCCTCTGAGATTGGCAGACAGTATGATTCCAATTTTATGGCTGGGGAACCATGGCCCAGAATACTGTGTTCAAAAACTTCCACTAATCGACAGGACCATCCTGAGCTGCAAGTCAAAAGCCTTGACTCATTACTGTCACATGAAACTTTTCCAACTTAGGGCTTCTTGTCTACAGCTATGTATGTCTCTGAGCGTTCATCTCTTCTGCAAATTCAAATGCCTCCTCACAGTGAATCACACGGAAAATGAAGAATATACTTTCAGTGACCACTTGTGAAAAAGCTGGTTTGAATTACTATAATGGAAACTTTATGTCAAGGAAAGACAGAATCCTGCTTTCTAGACTGACATCCAATTACTCTAAATATTCTTGTTCTTGTTGTTACGTGGTCCCATTTTTTAGTGCATTTCTTTAGAATGCTTTACCAAGTGAACCATCTACAGACACAGTTGTGATTCATCCTTGCAGCAAGGCCATCTTGTGCACTGTATGAGGCAGGTGTGTTCTGGTAACAATAGATATGAGTCATGCCATTACTCTCCATGCTCATTGATAAGATGAGGGAAAATTTGGTTATATAGGCAACCTGGCACTTTTGGCACCTTTTTTCTGGATTTGGTCATGTTAAAGAAATTTTTTGAAAATGTGTCTGTGTGAGAAAAAGAGACAGAAATAGAGACAAAGGTAATGAGTACACACCATTTTAAAATAGAAACTTCTGAGAATGTCTCAACCCATCTGAATTGTGAGATGCTTGGAACCTTAAAATCCCCCCCAAAATGTTGTACCATTCTTCTATTAAACAAGTTGCATGTTTTAATGTTCTGCACAAACTATTGCTGAAGTAATAAGATGTAAAATACCTATTTTCACTACCATCCAACTGGACAGAGAAACTGAAATTTGGTTTCCAGAAGACCCAAAAAGAGGTTTCAGTCATTACTGATTCTCTGCTCAGTTCTCAATGACCTTTCCTACCCCTGTTCACTATCTGTTAAAACTCTTGAGTATAATCCAGTTCTGTGTCCTAAGGACAACAGTTCTATTTCTCACTGCTCCACTGGCTTCTTGTCCCATGTTTTGGTTTTTTTTTTTGTTGTTGTTGTTTTGGTTTTTTTTGTTTTTGTTTTTTTTTTTGTTTGTTTTTTTTTTTTTTTTACTCTAAGCCTAGTCTAAGTACTTGTTCTTTACCTCCTGTCTTCAGTACCTTTCTACAGTCAGTTGTCTGTTTGTCTTCATCCCTCGTTCCTCTGGGGCTGGATCTCGGGACTTGTGTACATCTTTCTCATTCCCACTGGCTCTCCAGCCAGAACTCCATTGTCAAGCTGTGTTTTCAGTTTCTGTGCCTCCAACCATCTATCATTTGTTTCTTTGCACTCCTGTTCCAAATACTGCTATGAAATGTTGGCTCTTCCCTTATTTTTCCTGTCTGCTGCTTCATTTTCCTTTGGGCAGTAGGGAACTGATAGAACTCTTTTGATATTTGTAAATATCATTGTTAATTTGAGAGCAGAGCCTCTGCTCATTCTAGGACAATGTTGCATAAGCTTAATTTCTTTGCTGAAAATTTGGACTTAATTTAGAAGACAGAAGCAATGCACCCATGACTGATACTCAAGACCTGATCCTAGTCCAGGCAAACTTTTCTACTCCCGCTAGATACGTATCATGTCTACTTCTATTTAGGCATTTCTGCTTTTTTTCCTCCATTGCTGGTCATACTTTATCTGATCATCAGTCTTGAATCCAGATAGGTTTTTCTAGGTGAAACCAGACTTTTGGGATGTTGCATGGGTACAACCCCAGAATTCAGCACTGAAATTAAACCTACCAGTTATTTGAGTTACAGATGCCCCTCTTGACACATCCCAGTAACAAGTGGGCAGGTTAATCTCTTCAGCAGAATGTTAATGTAATGTAATAACTTGGACAGAGCCTATGCAGAAAAACGCTGCAATATTACTTAGTGGGAATTGTATAGTGCCAGATACTATTCAGTTTACTTACTGCACACTCATGTAAGATTTGAATATAGAAGGGATCCCTGGTTTATCTAGTGTAATCTTTCTTAACATAGGCTGCATACTCTTGAATCACTCTGTAGCTGAAGAAGGCCTACTCATTATTTGAACTTAAATTTAAAATATCACACAACAGTGCATTTGTCTCTGTCCTTCATAAGTTGTAAAGCTTTGCATAACATTTGAAATATATTTAGGATTTCTAACCAGCTCCGAGAGGGACTGAGCTATTATCTTCATGTGAAAAGTGGTATCCCATGTAAATGGAAACAAGGTTGCACTGGAAAAAACTCACTTGGCATTGTTTAATTACTGTATTTAATTTCAATGCTTTCAAAATGCCCAGTATTTTGGAAGCTTCACAATACTGCCCTCTGCTTCTTTCAGTTTCTGGCTCTTTTACGCCGTTGCACTTTGCTTTGTCATCTTGACATCTGGCAAGAAACTTGGAAGAGCTCATTATCAATAAAAGATTGGGGGAAAATAGATGCCAAAACAGCCTAAACTTCATAACGTAGTCAGTGGGAAATATTTTAAATGAGGGCAAGGATATTGGATTTGGGGCAAGACGATAATGATGGTTCGATTTGTTAGAATAATTATGGGAGATTTGTTCTCAGTTCCCTGCCTTGCTCACATCAGTCTGTTCTTGTCTCTCTGTGACACAGTTCCTTATCAATAAAATGGGAATAGCACTGTCTCACAGATGTTGAAATAGTTGCTTCACAGATACCATAGAAAGAAGGAAAAAATTAATTATACTCAACCTATTGTAGTATTATGGTTTGTATGAGTACTGTAATACTGATGATATGTCTCATATGAGAGCTGTTGTTGATGGGTTGGGAAGTTTTAAACCTAAGATGAGTGAATTTTTCCAAACCTTTGTTTGCACAGTTCTCCTCATTGTTTTATTATCTTCCCCTCCCCTTGAGTAATGTTTATGCTTTCATGGTTTGTATTTCCTTTCTCACATCTCCTCATTACTGCTCATATTTCTGCATTGCTCCTGTTCCTCCAGAAGCCCTCTGTCGTGTCCTTGTACTTTAAATCTGTGCATTATGCGTGGTAGCCTCTCTCTTTGAACAGTCTGCCCCAAGTCAGTGTCAAGGGTCTTCTGGGCTGCGTGAAGGGGGTGAGGCATTGAAAGTGTATGCACCAATGCCAAGGTGAATGAAGTAACAGTCAGATTTAGTGCAAATATATAACTAGTTTATGGGGAAGAAAAAAATATGCATCTGTTTTCACAGCAGGAGTCTTTTAGTTGTGTGAAGTAGTTCTTTGATCTGAATGGCATGCTCTTAACTCATGAAGAATTATTTGTGGAGTTAGGAGGAGCTTTGTTGTAACAGAGAGAAACAGCTTGGCACTGACCATGTCTGTACTCATCATACTTTACAATGTCCTGTTTGTCTTCCTAGTTGGGGTAGCCCAAGGCAAATGTGACCTCTGTTGATAATACTGTGTCCTCACTACTTTGTTGCTCAAGGTGTGTGTATTTAGGGACAGATTCCTTATCCGTCTATGCTGAGATGTTTAAAAATTATTGCCAAGTTAATTCTACTACAAGACCTGTCTGTGTCTGGGAAGGAATTGTTCAAACAGCAGAATTGAACTTCTGTGGAAGTGAGTTAAGTCTCTTTTCTTGCTGCAAGACCTGCATAAAAAAGCATGGCCAGATTCCAGATCACACAAAGGATAATAATGTAGATTTATGTGCTGTCAAAATTCAATGATTTTCCTATGAAGGGTTAAAACAAAAAATGTGTAAAGCCTAGATCAGTTACAGCCTTGACAGCCACCACCACCTCACTCAGCATTAAGCATCTTGAGCAGTTCCCAATTCACACTGATCTTAAATATTGATTAAATTGCTCAACATTTTGTAGAGCTAATTCAGAGCAATTTTGTAGAGCTAAGGTCTGTGGACCTTTCCATGCTAGGTCACACTGGACAACAAGGAAAAGCAGCATTAATCCCTTCTTTCTCCAGAAAGTTGAACTTTTGTAGATCCCAGCTGCTATGAGCTGGCAGTCAAGAAAATGAGTCCTCAGAAAAATAGCAACCAAGACTGTTTTCTCTAAATAAAGTAGACTGGAGACAGGCAAAATCAGTCTACTTCATATACAGTAGAGGAAAATGGGACGAAGTGTCATGCTGGCTGTATTTCTTGCCAAATCATGGCTTAAAATGTAGCTGTGGACCAGGAATATGATCAATGCAGAAAAGTAATGAATTTTCTAGGAGCTAGTAAACGCTGTCCTCCAACTAGCTTAGTACAAGTCTATGTATTAAAGGCAGAATTTCACACATGGCATAACATTAAAGAGAAATATTCCTTCATAGAATCTTTTTTATCCTGACAAACATGTTTGAGTTCATACTTTTACATTTTTAATAAAAAACAGGTCAAATTTTCTGCTCCTTTGGTCTGAATCTGGAAAGTGACTTTTTAAAATTAAGAATGATGAGCCTGATTCGACAACCTTGCTTATGTGAGTAGTCCCTCACTGACTACTCTGTTTATCAGTGTCAAGGATATCTAAGATCCAAAAGCTCTTTCCTTTAATTTTCTGAAAGGTAAAAGGCATAAATCTATTTCCAGTACTCAAAGAAGTTTTAGGATGCTTGGGGTCCATCATAACTGAGTTTACACTCCATAATGATGTGCAACATTATAATCTGTTTTGTTTCTGCGATGCATAATAAGTAATTGAGCAAAAACCAAGCTAAAATTGGGGAAAGTATAATGAAATACATATTGATACGAGTAGAGTATTATCCTCAGTCAGAAGGCTTGTGTTCAACTGAAAGTATTTTTCATGCATTACCTGCCTTTCTCCTTTCCCTTAGCTGGCTACCAAGGTAAGTGGCTGAGTCACCATCCCTGGAGGTACTTAAAAGGTGTGTAGATGAGGGATTTAGGGACATGGTTTAGTGGTGGACTTGGCAATACTGGGCTAAGGTTTGGCTTCTTTTTTTTTGAACCTAAATGATTCTAGGTAAACCTTTGAAAAGCTAATATTCTTTATTTAGCATGGTTTGGTGAGAAGTTCCTTGTTCAGCTAGAGTCATGTGCTGATTCTTGAGTTGTTAAAGGCAAGAGATGTTAACATCAGAAAATTAGCCTTCTGTAACCCAAATAAGCAGCTTTGTGTTGATACAGAATATGGAAGACTGTATTTTACTACACCCTTGCTTGCCAGTTTGATTAAGATCATGTGCCACTTAATTTTCATGGGGTTGTTATTACTTAGAGACCTTTTTATTTTACAGGATACCTCTGAGAAATATATAATTTTGAATATTCAGCAGTAAAACTTGGTGAAAATTTGCAGTAAAACTCTACCAGTGGTTCCTAGAGGTTAGAAATAGTAGTTTTATTTATTTTTTAATGCTTCATTTGAAAGAAAATGAATCTTCAGTTTACCAAAAGAGCATTTCTCCTACATTTAATAATTGGTAGGGATTATACTCATTGTATGACCTAGGAACAATACTCCTGTGATAGCTGTGAGCATCTGGAAAAGATTAGAGCAACCCCTAAATTGCTCTTAGCTGTATGAATGCTGCTGTAGAAGATTTTACGTTGAAGTTCTGATCCTTACTCTCTTCTTCTGCATAGTCAGGAATCTGGTCTCTGATTTATACTTTTAGCTATTTGACATGAAAACTTCAGAACATGTATTTTGGTTGGTAGCACACATATGCAAGGTATAATTTACAGCAAAAGTGTCTTTAGAAATGCAGGTCTTCTCCTGCATCTGTTCTTTCCTTGAAGAAGCGCAGTGTTACATAACCTGGAAAATTGAACTTTTTGTTACAGCACACTCCTGGCACTGCTGTCATGCTTCCTTTCTTACAAATTTCCAAAATCATAGAGTCTGGGATTTTGATTTACTCACATGGCACATTGTACATGTCTCTTGTGTCAAAGGGTGAACCTAATCTTGATGAAAGATTCATCTGGGTCCCATATTGTTAGCCTATTTAGTCTTCTCCAGAGAGGCAAAAGACACTGAAATGTGGGTGTGGTCATTAACTTGAAAATGTTTCATATTAATAAAAAAAATTTCTATTTTACTTGGAAGAGCTTGCATTTCCAGAAATGTATTGCTTTCAACTATGATAAAAGGATTCCAACCTGTTTATACTTCTCTTACTAATTCTTGACCACAGAAGCTTGACTAGGGAGAATTTTGTTGGAAATGTATCTATTAAATTGTTATTTATGTCTAGTTTTTCCATCAGTTTCCTTTAATTTCCAGTTTGGATCAACATATCTTGATATCCTGAAGTCAGATTTCAAAGGTGATTGACATTCATTAAGACACATATAGTACTGACTAGGATTTTATAAAGGGCCAGACTGCTAAGCTGCTGGTATAGGCAATCTCACCTCCATTGCTGAGGCTTATATATACTATATAATGCATAAATATAATATAAACACTGCTGGAAATAACACTAGGTATTTACTGCACTTTTTGATGTGAAAGTACCTTCTGAGGGCCCCTATTGTACATCAAGGTACATGAAAATCCTGATGATATCTTCACCCAAAGTGTGAAATAATTATTCCATCTCTTCAGTCTATCTACCTCTCTTCTGTCCTTCTTACACAGAATCACTAAGGTTGGAACAGATCTCTGAATAGATCTAATCCCTCTTTCTCAAAGCAGAGCCAGTTTCAGATGTAGATCAGATTTCTTGGAGCTTCGTACTGCTTTCAATATCTCCAAGGATGGAGGTTCCACAGACTCCATCTTTATGTGTACCCTGTTCAACCCTCATTGTGTTGTTTTTATTTAATATTGGTTTTGTACAGCTAGCTAGATATGATACTCTTCTACTGGTATTTTGATGCAGATGTAAATGCTTCTCATCTAGTCTTCTCCAACTCTTCTTTTTTTCCACAGTCATCCCTTTTTACCCTATTTCCTTACCTTTCTTACGTTTGCTGTCATTTTCTCCTGGTTTTCTCTTGACCATCTCTCTCTAGCCCCTTCCATTCATGATTTAGGAGGATATTAGTCTTTATTAACATTCCCAATCCTTAGAAAGGCATTCTGACTCTGTTTACCTCTCTGTCACTTCCTGTTGCTCCATGACGTTGGTCTTTGTGCATTCACATAGACGTGTTTAAATTAGGTGATTTCCAGTGCTATTGTAAACTCCTTCAGATTGGCTTCTGACCTTCTTGTTAGCTGAAACCACTCTCACAACACTACCTAATGATTCTCTCTTAGCCAATTCTTCCTTCTCCTCTCACACTGTCAGTTTTGATCTCTTTAAATCTCATCATGGTTTGTATCTTTGGCTCCATTCTTTATAGTTTTCTCCCTAATCCTTTCATTCATCCTTTGAAGTTCCTGATCTGACTTCTGCCAAAGTCCTAAGGATTTTTAGTTTTGATCCATCTCTCCTCTCCTTTTACACATCACCTCTACAGGCTTATCCACAAATAAATGCAGTTGACATGTCTGTGTTGGTAACCCAGATTTATATCTGTACTCTAGATATTATAACAACAGCTCAAGACAGGTGTTATAAAAAAGAGCTTCCCTCCTAGTCCCTCATTACTGCTTGTTTTCTTAGTCCCCATCTTTTCTGTCAGGCCACTAATACAGATGTTACTATTCAGGCCTCTTCAAAATCTCCTATCAAGGTTCTGTATCAATGTCTCAGATTCCTTGCTTTGTAACATGTCTAAGCTATGGGTCTTAATCTCATACCAGTAGATCTATTGAAGTTCTCTTAGGGAATATCTGCACCACGTATTACAAAATACATTCTAATACATGGCACAATGTCTCATGCAGTTTTCAGGTAGAAATCTTTGTCAATACAATGATAAAAATAATTTATACAGGCATATATAAATTATATATGCCTATATATACACATAGTAAATAATATATACAAGTGGGTAGATTGTGTGTTGTGTGCCTGTGTTTGAGTATGGGGGAGTTTATTTAAGAGATTGGGGTAACAGGTGGAAAAGGTGTGGTAGGCAAACTCATCTCAGGAAGTCTGCTTCATAAGTCTTAAATTTCACTGTTGGGTTTTATTTTCTAACTTCATCCTTGTCTTTCTGCTGCACTCAGCATGTACAAATGTGTGTTACTGCTATATTGTTTTTCCATAATTTCTGTTATCTCTGAATTTAGCTTGCTGTTACTGTACATAGTTGCAAAACGGGGAAAATAAGGATGGAACCCTTGCTTAGTTTTTTTTATTTTATTTTGAAAGATACTAATCAATGCTTTAAATTTGGATTCATATTGCCATATTAAATCCACACCAAAAATTTGCTCTCCTCATAAGGCAAACAAGATCCTGAAAATTTTTATACTGTTCTCCTGGTGTGTTTGCTCATAATCATGAAATTAAATATGCTTCTGAGGCTGAAAACTAAGCTTACCAAAATCAACATTTATGCCAGCAATGTAGTAGAAAATGCAAAATTCAAGATAAGAAGTCCACATATGTGCTGAGACATACAAATTTAATTGTTTCATGGTCCAAGCATGTGTATTGCTCCCTGGGACAGACAGTTGGCTGTCAGAACGACAGGAGGGAGGAAGGGTAAAGAGCAGGGCCGTGAATTCAGTCTCCAAACTATTTTTATTTTGAAAAGCTTTTCATTTTAAAAAGCCTCGAAGAACAGAGATGAGAACATAGTGAGACTAAAGAGTTAAATTACCCTAACATAATTATGAAGTACTTATTTTTTTTTTCTTAAAAATGCCCCAAATCATATGGGTAATGAGAAGGACGGTATGAATGGATTGATAAAACTTTTACAAAGCAAACCAAGAATATGAAATAAATGGACATTTATTTTGTTTTAAGTTTTAAAAACCCACAAATTACTTTCTTCTTTTTCATCAAAGATGTTTTATGGGACTGTCTCTTTCAGCTGTACTGTATGTGACCTTTAGTAGCCTTTTTTCCTTAACAATGTTCTTTGTCTTCCTCTGATTTGAGTGTTGTTCCCTCATCTGGCACTGAGGTTTTTATCTGTTTCAGACTAAAGGTGATCAGATGTGGTTATGCTGATTTGCAGATTTGCTGGTGTGGTATTGCAAAGCTAAAATTCTGTTGCACTTGTAATAGAGACAGAAGTTAAGCTTTCTGTTAGTCAGGACTATTTTCAAGGCCTTAAATAGTCTCAAGAAAATATTTCAAAGCTGCAGTAGAATTTTTATATATCTGTATCTATGTCTCTATATATCTGGTTGTAAGCAAATGCCCTGTCTGTGTGAATATGCTTTCAACATATTTCACTTGCTGATATGTTTATTCTAAGGTTAGTCTATTGGAGCTGCAGAGCTTGAAGAGTGGGGTGCTGAAAGCCTTCCTTCAGTGTAGCATGCCTGGGACAGAGAACTGCAATTAGGAATAAATGCAATCCATAGAGTTGATTTGTTCTTCTGTCCTTTCATAAGTATAGTACCTGAATTTTTTAAGAGGCAGTCATATCCTGTGCTTGAAGCTCATACTGATAGCTGTCAAGGTCCACTGGTGCTACTGCAATATGAATTGCTGTTCTGTAATAAATGTAAATGCCCTTAAGCTTATGGTATTTATTGCTTGTAGAGAAGGTAGCTGCCATTCCTAGGGCTTTTTTTTTCCCTCTCTTTTGAAGTCTAAGGAGTCACCCTGAAAAACAGGCAGAGGAAGAGATGTGATTTGGCTGCTAGTCCTCAGGGTGCTGGTCCAAATCGTTGCATTCATTTCACATGGGCCATTGAACAGCTCTCAGACCTCACCAACTTCTGTTATTTTAACTGGGTTGGATTTGAACTAGTAACATAAAGGTGGACAGCCCAGTGGACCATTATCAGTCCCTAGTCACATAGACCTCTTTTACCTGTCGTCTTAAATTTGTGCTTCATCAACGACTGAGATTCTAGCACAAAGCATCCAGAACTTTTCATATGGACTACATAGACATTATAAAGCACCTAGGGACACAAAGGGAGTTTCTCTTAACAATTCAGGCTGACTTTAATGCATCACATAAACTAGATTTTTTATACATTTAGTGCTTACAAGTCCCATTAGTTTCCCCCTTACTCCCCGACCTCTCTTTCTTTACTTTATAATAATATTTTTGTGCTGATGTGAAGTTTTATGAGATCCTCTGTAGAATTTTTGCTTTTAGTTTTTTTTCGCTATTTTTTTTCCTAACAGAATAATGAAGTGAAAAACAATGGGAAGAAAAATGAAATTATATCCACTGTGATTCATTTATTCACATTATCTCTGCTTGTGTGTGCATGTCCATATCCTTGTTATCTCTTCTTGGGATAAAATTCTGGGCTGTATTACAAACTCTGTACAGCAAGCACTGAAAGAACTTTAGTGTTACTTTTAAATAACAGTGTGGTACCATGTACATATTCAGTACATACTTATCACTCTAATTTTGTGTAACCACACTGGTACCATAATACACTAACTGACATAAAACCAAAATGACATCTTCTGAAATCTGCATGTTATTTAATATAAAGTATGGAACTCCAGTTGGTTATTTATGTCTTTGAAAGGCCCAGATATATATATTTACTATTCAAAATCGCTGCAACAGAAAAAGAAAAAAACAACAAACAGCCCCCCCAAACAAACAAAACCCCTAAAAACCAAAAACAAAACTGAAAAAAACATTGCCCATTAAAAAAACCCCAAAATTATAGGTATTATTAATAAACTATAAGGAGGTTTCTAACTTACAGATCAATATCTATTCCTTTTTCTTAGTGGGGAAGGTGTATTCTTTCCACATTTATGAGCACATTTAAGTGTTTACTTCAATTAAAGGATAGTTTGTAGCTCTAAAGCATGGAAAGCTGTATAAAACCCTGGAAGCTGTGAAAATTGGCTCCACACCCAGTTAGCTCATGCAGCAAAGAATTAGCTGAAAGGGGAAGGCAATTAGGAGCACAACTTTTATGCAGCACTAAGCTGTAGGCATTGGGTTAGCCGACCAGGAGTTGCACAGACTACACAAATGAATTCTTTCTCTACTGACACACATACACAAGGAAATCTATCTGCTGTTCCCACCTTACTGTTTAGTAATCACATGTAATGGTGCAGAAACCAGCATCTTTTCAGAAGGGAGCTATTTCTGTAGGTCTCGATAAGGATAAGAAAATGGTCCCGGAGGTCAGGTGGTTATGAGTCATTAGACTGTGGTGATCATTAGCAAATATCCACCCTCAGAGCAGTATTCATATATTGAAATTTAGGCTCAGGTCTGTCACTGACAGGACTGGGTTTTCTTTTAATATCACGATTCTGGATTTTTTAATCTACATAATGAGGTTGTCATTTCTACATAGTACTTAGATGGTGAATGCATTTGGCATGCTGAGAGCGTGTATCAGCCTGCATGGGGAGGCTTGCTGTGCTTAATGTCAAGACTGAGTGCATGTCAGCCAGGTGTGCCCCATTACTCTTGGGGCTTTGTTAGCGCAACCTCTTTCCTGAGCTAATTAATCTCTGACCAAACCTTCTTTGTGTTTGGCCAAGTTAGAGCATCAGAAGAAGAGCTGGAGTCCTGGGTGCCCATAGGCAAGCTCAGCAGGAGGGCTGCATGGGCAAACAAATAATTTTCAGTAAAAGAGATAGGCATATTCCATAGATCCAAAATTGCATGAACTCCCACAGCTTCTGTTTCACTGACATGGATTTCTGTTTTCTGCCTCATTGTGCAGGGTCACACTGAGTGCCTCACTCCACAGATTAGTGCTCTCTTTACTCTGCATGTTAGGAGATGTTCAGCTAGGGAGGCTCTCTAACTACTGCAGAGAGACCAGGATGTGTCCCTGGATGTTTATAATACCATTTTGAATTCCTCAGACAAACTGTAGAATAGGCATACAAAGTGTTATTATTTCAGGGTTATTCAGAGGAAATACAAGTGCAGGAAAATGAATTTAAGCTGGAATTCTGTCATTGCATTCTGTCTTGACACAATCAGGCAGCAGGATCCTGACCATAATAAGAATCTGTATTTGAACAAGGAGTTGAAAATCAGCTTTTTAAGACATCTGAAAATGTGTTTCTTCACTCCCCTGATCTGAATTTGGCAGCAGCATAATTCCTGGGGGCTGCCATTTCAGCGATAGTTCCGACAGAAGACTTGGCCTAATGACCTGTATCAAAGCGAGAAGAACCATGCTGCAGCCAGACACACAGAGTGCTGCTGCTGCCAGGAGACACTGAGAGCTGGGGATGCTTTCTAAAGCCACTCAGGTGGGGGTTTGCCATTAGCTCCGAGCTGTATTCTGAGCAGGAAGTTTCTGTTATTTGGATGCAAGAAGCAAGGAAAAAAGTACAAGAAAAGTTCTAGAACTTGTGGAGGGTTGTGAAAAGTCTGGTACTGATTCGTGTCTTTGGCTGCAGGTTTGATTTCCTTGATTTGTCATTTGATTTTCATATTTCATGTTAAAACATGTTTTAACATGAAATGTGAAAATCAGATGATAGATCATGTTTGAGATAATTTTAAAAGGAATAATTGTCTGACACTTAGCCTTTGGTTATTAAAAAAATGAAGCAACTTTCATTTCTAAAATAGTTAGAACAATATTTACAGTGTTCAGCTATCTGTTTTTTGCTGTCTAGGCTCTAAGGCATTTTAGACTTTCCTCCTAAAGTGCTTTCCTGGATGACCAGTGACATATATTTCTCTCAGCTGTATGTCATAGAGGAAAAGGGCAAAGCCTTGCTATTTATACTAGTCTTGAATGAGATCAGAAGTCAGAGAGGTCACTTTGGGAATTCCCTGAGTGTGGCACTCAGTATGAGTTATGCATCTCTGTTGTGCTAACCTGGGGTACATTCAATTTTCACTTAACGTGTTGCACATAGTTCATAAAGTCTGATACGTCACCAGTTCTCTAATGGCATTGCTTATTCTCAGGCAAGGCATAGATGGCTATGGCTTTGTGATCACAGCAGGAAATTGGAGGTATTTATATCACTGTAAGTTTTGTTAAAATAAATAATTTCTATTGTTGCACATGTCTTGAAATTTTTATAGAACATTTGTCAAACCTATGTTATGGTGTATTTATAGTGTCCAGAAACTTTTTTAGCTTTTTGGTTTCCTGAATATCATCGTTTTAGTATAATACATTGTTTAGTACAAATCTGCCATATAGCAGTTGCAATTTTATTGCAAATTACCAAGGGGAATTGTCACATGAAATTAAATCAGTTCAAACAGAAGTTTTTCAGTAGTTTTCTTCATACTTCAGAAGTATATGAAGTGTTTGTGGACAAACAAAAATTAATATTTTTAAATTTCTTTAAATATTGCTTTCTCCATTTGAAGACCACCTCACAAAGTAAGGATAGCTGGTTATACATGAAGAAACTGTTCCAAAATGTACAGAAGAGCATGTTTCCATTTTTCATCAGTGGTTTGAGGACAGCTTCCAGTCTGCAGTGCTGTAAGATGTGATCTGACGTAGGTGTCTGGATAACACTGGGCTCTTCATGCGAAGGACTACTGCTAGGTTTTGACCCACTTCTCTCCCAGGAATTTCTATAGGACAAAGTCACAGCCTTTTGTCTGTGATGTGACACTCCAGATGTGGTCCTGCTGCATTGTCTGTGCACCCAGATGACTGCTGTCTATTCCAAAAAATAAGTTAGGAATTAGGTTTTTCTGTTGTGATCTAAAGGAAGCAATTAATCCACTAGGCCAAACAGCATGCCACTTAATATTGATCACCTTATTCTTAGTACTGTGTTTCACTTTTCTTTCTTTAGCATGCCTTGAGAGGCTACCTAGAACAGAGTCTAGACAGTGTAAAAGGAATAAATCAGGTATATTTATAAAAAGGCCTCCAAAGGATACACCTTGGGCAGTACAAGAGCCTGGCTGAGGCTATACTCAAGGTGGACCACTGGTGGCACATTTTCACACTTTTATGACTTTTGGTCCATTTACATATTGGGGGTTAATTTTCCAATTACAGCTTTAGGTTATGAAGTCCCATCCTCCCAGTTTGCTGTCCTCAGTTCACTGTTGTTTACACTTTTTGGGCCTGAAGCTGCAACGGTGTTCTTGGGCTGGAAAAGGATTGTTTTGTCTAAACTTTTGCTAACACTCTATATGAAGTTCAGAGGTATATACTAATACAGTACAGAATCTGAAAAATATGAAAGCTAAAACTTAAGGCATCATTTAAGATTCTGAAATTCAGCCCCTTCCTTGGCTGTGGCTAAACGTTGCAGGAATTGGTTTGTTGTCACTTTGCTTCTCATGCCTTCTCTGGTCCTAAATCCCTCCATCAGATCCACAGTATGGATTTCAGATAAGCAGCTTCAATGACATAGTGGCTGTAATGTATCAGAGGGTATTCCCAGGGTTCCTCCTCACCACACTGTTTGCCACTGTACCTAGACCACTTAATGCAAAGACTAATGGGTCTTCATAACTGGACATGTAATCATGTGGGAGCAGGTTGATAATGGTTCCAGAATCCAAGCGTGTTAGTTGCCTTTTATTGCTTTCTGCCCAGGTTTCTCCTCTCTTCTGTTATATACAGATTAATGGAAGAAAACCAATGAAGAGAAGGGGGAATCACCAGATGGGCTTGTTTGCAGTTTCAGTGTTCAAGTTATTTGCAATTTAAAAAAAATTAAGCTTGTGAAGGAAAGTTGTCTGCTGAGACTGCTATGAAGGAAACTGAAGTACCTTTCTTTATGCTGGTGACTTAATACACCACCTTCAGGAGCTTAGGAAACTAGAGCTATTGAATGCAAATTCCCTTACTGTGTGCATAAGTGGTGATGAAAAATCTGTAAAGTTTTTTACTTTATGCAGTGATCAAAATACTGTTGGTGTACAGGAGGAGTACAAATAGAAAAGAAGATTTAATGACTCATCTTGGAAGATAAAGATGGCATAGAATAAATAAAACACTACATTTAACATTTGCCAGACATAGGGGTGGGCTTTTCTGGTTCCACATGTCATTTATAAAACTTTGTTTTGACTTAGCAAAGCAACCCAAACTTGTAGGAGTTATGAATGGCCAGATTAATGTGTAAACCACTCTAGCAACCACTCTTGGACATTGTCCTTTTACCAATTAATGTTTGGGAATAAAGCATCTGGAGAACTGAAAAAAGGCCTGTATTTTTTAAAGTAAATCAAAATATCTCCTTCACACTTTCACCCTGCAATATTTTTGAATCATTTAAAAATAACGCAGGGATAACTGTGGTAGTTGCTGTCACTTGACAGGACATTTTTCATTCTCACATTAAACTATAGTCCATTTGGCCTGTTAACATCCCTTAGTCTCACTGCAGTAACCTACAGAGATTAAGTGGAAGAGTGCAAGCCATGTGTAGGATTTACATGCACAATGGAAGGCAGGTGTTGCTGTGGGATGGTCACCTCTGCCCTGATGCTGCTTGTGCCCAGCAGCCTGCCCACGAGGCCTTGGTACTGTGGGGATGCTGGGACCCAGGTGGTGGCCCCGGAGCCCATGCCCTCCCTAAACTGGTCCTGGGGAGGGCTGAGAAGAGGCAGAGGCTGCTGGCAGTGGAAACAGCTGCAAAGTAGCCAAAGCAGTGACATTCGTGTAGCTGCTGCTGAGCATTTACTGCCTGGAGCTGAACAGCTCTTGTGCCCATTCCTTCTTTCCTTCCTGCACAGACTCTGTGTACCAGATTTGCTCCATGCCTGCGCTTCTTTTTTTCTCCCTTGCCTGGTCCTCCTTTCATTTCTTTCAATGTCCCATCTTGCTAGCCTTTTCCCATTTAGGTCATCTGTCTGTACAGCCACCCCTAAATGGACACAGATGGTAGTGGCACTTAATCTGCCTGTGTGCTCATGCCCTCAGCTGCCTTTTCTCTGCTCTCCCTCTCCAGACTCTCAGCTTTCCTGGCAAGTGCCATCTGATGCTCTCCACTTGTGCAGTGCTTGCACAGTAATGCCACTGTCTTGACTGCTCCGCTAGTCTATGCTAATTAATATGACAATTAAGGGCGTATTATTTTCAAAATTTCTATTAATTTAATGTGAAACCATTTCACCATTATGGAATATACCCTTTTCCTTGAAGTGAGTGTGAAGATGCATTTTAATTTATTGCTGTTGTTCACTCCTTTTAATAATGTTCATTTCAATATCCCCTTTGAATGAATGCACCTGTAACATGCACAGTCTACTAGGAATATTAGCAGCCTTCTCATAATATATTACCCATTCTGAGGCTGTACATTTTGCACAGTACTTTTCTTTAGATAAAAATGGCAAAATAAGGCACAGTGTTCAAATATGCAGTGTACATCAATTAACATTGCATATTTGCAGTCTGTTTTTAATGTTGTTCAATAACCTGTTTAAATTTTTCTTTGTATTACTGTGCAGAGGTCAGAAGTTTCTCTGAGAATATGTCATTCACATGATTTCAATTTAAGCTGGGGCAGGATGAATACTCGAGCCAATAATTCCTAAAATATGAAAAGAATTAGTAGGATACACTTGGGTATGGAGAAGCAGCACAAGAAACAGGAGAATTCTAAAAACTACTAAATACTGAGCAGATTCTTGCCTGCAAGTGGGAATACGCAAGCAGAATGGCTTTAGAAAGTAGGGAAATCCTGTAAAATAGTCATCTACAAAATATGTAGAGAAGCATCTTTATTTCTAAAGAAAGGGTGAAAAAAATGACATGCTGAAAAAAATTACAGGATCAAAAGAAACCAGAAAAGACAGGCGTGTTTGGCCTACTAGCTTTGTCCTTACTAGAATGTCTAATAGTCCTATGTTCACAACTTCTGCAGTTCCTGTTGTCACAACCATGCCTCTTCCAGGAAGGCTGGTCATCCCTGTGGCTTTGATGGAGGCTGTACCAGGGGTGACAGTGCTGCAGCCAGCACGCAGCCTCTTGTCCTCTTTGCTCCTAAGACTGTAGGCCTGACCTCCATAATGCTGCCACTATCAACATGGTTACCACAATGGCCTTTGAAATATGTAACCAAGAAACTAAATGGAAGAGCAAAAAGGAATGGATCGCAGGGGAAATGTTAGAGTGAAGTTTTTCTAGGTCTGAAGCTTATATAAAATGTATTCACTGCCTAGGTTTTCCCTTGTCATTTATTTATCATCATTATTAGAGGAAAGGTCTGTGTGAGGCAGAAGTAAATTTATATCTGAAAAATATTTCTTTATGCACAAAATACTTTATTCATGTGCCAAATCTTCCCTTTTCCCCTGAATTCCATTTCATAGCGCTTGTAAGGCATTTTTCCAACATATGTATCTTATTTTTCCTGAACTCCTTATTTTCTCAGACTTTTTTAGTGGCCTAATACCTATTTATTTAGTTTTATACCTATGAAAAAATTAATATTGTTGTGATTCTCATGTGATTTGCTTTCTCTTGGTTTCAATTGAATGCATTTGTCATTCCTCCTCTAACCTGTGTATGGTGATATCTTCTGAGCAGGTACCTTTTTCACTGAATATACAGCATATGCTTAAGACTTATAGTAATCCATGGCATTATATATGCTTAGAGCCAGTGGGATTCTCATCTCTAATAAAATTCATAGCAGTTGCAAGAACAACAGCAACAATATAATAAATAAAACTAGTAAGGGTAATATTCTTTTCTTTCTTTTTCCTTTTCATGAAATACAGCCATGAAATATGGAAAACTATCACAGAATTCTGTCTTTTGAGCTAAATGGCTTCTGATTCCCTAGGGCAGGTCTTTGCATAGTTGCAGCACTGAGAACATGACTAACACATGTTGATTTAAGTTTTAATGGTGTATTACTCTGTATTATTTATTCAGCACTAGCTTAATGTGACTTTCAGGAAGCAGTTCTTTGTTTACAACCTAAACATTGGACCAAGGCTCATCCCTATTGAAAAGGGAGTTAGGTAGCCCCTTCTGGATGTACACAAGTCCGTGAGTGCACAGATTACTGGTTGAGGTAATTTTGGAGCCACTCTTGATGTCAGGGTCACAGTGACTGAGAAAGGTTCTGAAGAGTGGAAGAAAGCCAGTACCAGTCCTATCTTCCAGAAGGGCAAGAGGAAGATCCAGGGAACTGCAGTTCCTTTAATTTTAAATTTCTTGACTGGTTTGTCTGTTGTTTGCTTGTCCAGCACCTGAGCACAAAATAATAAGATTCACTACTTTTAGTTTATAAACATAGATTTTTCAAAGCACTGAGTGTTATGTGGAACTGCTTATGCTGAAAACAATGTTTCTGTTGCTGTTAGTAGGAATGTCTGATCCTGTTATTTCTGCCAGTCAGGCTGTGTGGTGCCAGGCTTGGAACCAGAGGTGAAGAACACAGATGGCATCACCTGCTCCATGTCTGGTTGGAATGACCTGACTGCCATGACACAGTGGCTCTGTGGCAGAGGCAGAGGCAGCTGCAGAGTCTTCTGGCAAGGTTCAGCTGTCCTAACCTTCCTGTTCTGCCTCATTCTGCTCTAGTTCTGACATACCTAGAGGATGATAACCTACTGCTGCCATCAGTTGCTTCATACGCTTGCATGGTAGTAATTAGTATATCTATTAGAACAAATTATTTCAGCTTGGCAGATAACCAGTCTTGACAATGTGAGGCCATATGATTAAATTCTAAGGATTTTTGTTTGCTCAGAAAACCAGAAAGTATTTAATTACCAAAAAAAAAAAAAAACCAACCAAAAAAAACCCAAAACCCCAAAAAAACCCAAAAAACCCCCCAAACCCAAAAATTTTTGTAAGAATGATCTTAGCACTGTTACTTTCCAGTCTATGTGTGTTTGGATTTTTAAGCTTAGTGGAAACTTAGTTTGTCCATTCTAGTCATGTTGAAAACAAACCCACTTCTTAAGAAAGTAAGATAATCCAAAAATCTCCATTCTTAAGAAACTGTAACTGTATTTTTTCTTTTCACATTCTTGTTCAACCTTACTGTAGTATATTACAGTGTTAGCATACTGCTGTTGTCCCTATTCTTTTTTTACATTTCCTCTTCAAGCAGTAAGTTTCATCTATGATAATGTTTGATTTTGTGATAAATTATGATATACAGAGAAGGCCTTGAAATGGCATAGCAAAGTGAACACAAAATTACAAATTGCTTGCCTCTTCCACCTGAAACTTCCTTACTTGTGCCAGAGAAAGATCAAACCTTATTAAACTTCAAACCTTTATTCCTGAAATAAGAGAGTTTTATCTTGTTTAAATTACCATCATTATGCTATCCAGTTTTTTCAGTTTTGTATGTTGGGCATACTACTGACCAGAGTAAAACAATAGCACAAAATTACAAAAGCAGATTAGTTCCAGAGTTTTTCTACTCCTGTTTGTTGAAGAAACACACTTCAAAGAGTATTTGAGTGCTTTGTGTATTTATATATATAAATCTCAGGAGGTGGGAGAAATAGATTGAATTGGTGTGTTTTGGATCTTAAGTTGGTTATTACATTTTTCTGTTTTCATCTTTCTGTCCCTCCCTCTCCTGATTTTCTTGTTTTTATTTATCTGGTATAAATGGTTAAAATGAAGCCAAGAGAGAATACTACTCTTCAGTGAAGGACTGTCAAGTGTACCTGGGAAACAGAGAGGTGAAGAAATGGATTAGATGGGTGAGAGCTCCTTCAGTCTTTAAGTATCTCCTGTGTTTGGGAGAAGCACCAGGCTCATGGGCAATATGGGCTAGTCCCGAGGGTCTGTATAGTGCTCCATGAATCCGTGTTGTGTTCATGTGGATTGGGGTGGTAAGAGCCAAAGCAGGTGGAGAGAGGATGTAATTATCCCCTGAGATTTCATATATGTTATTATATATATGATATATCTCAGTAAAGAGAAGCTGATAGGACAGCAGAATTTCTTTGTGCTTGAGAGCCAAGTAATTTTGTTGGTTTCATTCATGTGAGAAGCCTTAACTGTGTGCAGTTGTGTCAATGTGCCTGTGAGGGCACATTGTGGGTTGTTATGGCTTGAGATTTAGTATGAGGAATTAAGTATGTAATCCCAGCTCTGTTATATTTATTTGGGCCATTGTAAACTTGCTGCATCATGTTAGAAGAAGGGCTTCTGTGTCTGAAAAGGAGCCAGGTCATTCAAACAATGTGAATGGAAAGCTGTAGAAACCACTGAAGCATAAAAATATACAAATGTACAAATCAGGAGAAGAGCATCACAGATACATACCAATAGCATTGAGAAGGAAATCTTAGGAAGTCTACATAAGCAGTGTGTAACTTCTGCAGGTAAACTGAGAGAGATATCCTTTACAGAGAAGATGGGATATTTTTTAAGAACAATAAATGACAGTGCACAGCACACTAACAGCAATAAAGCTGAAGACTAATTCTTGTTTCACTACATCTCTTCAGTTTTGATTTTGTCTTAATATTACAGAAAGGTTTTGGTTGTTTTGTTGCTTTTTTAAAATATTGATTTATACTCTTCTCTCTCTTATTTTAAAATATAATTTTGCTAACCATTGGAACTACCCCTATGGTTTTAGTGCCATAGGGGGTATAATAGCATGGGGAATTGTGCCTTGTGTCAACAGGGTTTTTTTTTCCCAGAGAGGAAAAATGAAAGATACTCAAAAGTTCAGGTTCAGTGTAAGGCTGCCTACTGTGCATCCTGGGGCTGTGAGCTGTTTGCTTTCTGATGTAAGTGTGAGAATTGGAGGTACTGCTCCCTCTTACGTGATCTGAGCAGATGATATGACAGGCAACAGATAAATCAAGCAGGCTGTTGTGTGCACGTTCATCCATGAGCAGAATGTAATACTGGGTTGTGGCATGCTGCTGATGACCGAACCTAGTCGATATGAATGAAACTCGTAGTAAAAAGTATTAAAAATATTAAAAAGGTATTAAAAAATAAGAGACAAAAAACCAGAATACAGCAGATGCTGTAGTAGGCAAAAGTAAAATAGGTCTAACCCCATTTTTAGAATAAGATGATTGCCACATCTTCTGTATGCCTCCTCAATCCCCAGAATACACACCCAGCAGGTATGGTGGTTCTCTGATTTCTGCATATTTGCTATGAATCTTTGGCTTTCATAAAGTCAGTCATAGTGATGTCAGAAGCAAATTGGTTTCAATGTCTATGTCTATACAAAGTAAATAAAAAGCACCCTGGCTCCCTGTCTGGCCCTGAGGGCAAGTGGCAGGGCATGGCTTACATCCATATGGCTTAATTTCCTACTTCACTGAAACGTGTCAGCCTTGCCTGTGTTGCATATTGGGAACCATCCCAGGCTTTCCTAGCCCTCCAAACTGTGCCCAGGTGTTGTCTGGAAGAGTGCTGGTTCCCTTGACTCAAATCTGTGCCAAGCTGTGTACCAGCAATTAAATTCTGTGGACAGTTTCATTCCATAGTGCCCAGGCATGAAACTGTCAGTTTAGTTCAGTGGTGATGGCTGCAATGGAAGCTGCTGGCACAATTTAACTGGTAAGAGCTGTAACTGTTAAACTGTAGGGGTACCAGTTTAGCTGGATCTTTACAGGACCAGCTGTAGAATGAAGAGAATTGAGGGTAATCCTTTCAGTATGAGTGTTGTCACTCATAGTAGTACTAATAATAGTATTGTTCTGGAATAAATACTATACCTCAAGCACTGATGTTCAACTATGTCATATCTCCATTCTCTATTAGAAAAGTACACATTCAATGGCAGTTTTACATCTTCATTTTTCTCATTTCTTTACAACCTATGGCCAGTTCTCTTTCATAGAATTGCAACTACTGTTTATTAGCCAGTATTTTCTATGGATGTATAAAGTGAGTTTAACCAGTTTCTCTAGATAAAAAACAATGGCTGCTTCTTTTAATTTTTTAGTCTTCCCTTGCTTCCAGGACAGACATATCTGGGCTTAAATTGCAAACATACATAAGAACTTTTCAACTGCTTTCATCTTTCTTCCAAAGCTATGAGACAGTTGGCAGCTCTAGCTAAGTAGAAGCTTTCCACTTCAGCAGTCCATTCAATGACATAAAGCTGTAATTACAAATGATTCAGTACATTTTTCATCAGGAAAAAAGACAAGAACTATGGAACCTTACGGTTCAGGAGAAAATTTTCCAGCATGAATATTCAATGCCTTTACTTTGCCTCTGCAAATGAATACATTTTAGTGTTGCAAGGCATGCTTATCTTCAGTCTACGCCACTGCAGCAATCACATGTAGACAACTTGCAGGTACAAGATTAAATCAGAGTGTATGGGACACCTGTGTTGCTTTCAAACTTTATGCCAGAAAACAAAGGTATGTGCAAAGAAGAACATGGAAAACATGGGTGGTTTTGTCCTGATTTTTCTTTTGGAAGATGGATGGAAATTACATTGGAATGTACTGAGACAGGGGCAATGAGAGGATACAACCTGATCGTTACATCATCTTTTTTTTTAACTCTTAAGCTAATTATATAGCAAGCTAATTATTTATTCTGATACCACACTCACTGAGGTGAGGACAAATTTATTTGTCTGCTGATGTCACTGCCAGTGACATGCGTATTCATGTGTCATGTGTCACAGTCAGAGCCATGTCAAATTGAAGGCTTATCTGCCACTGGTGATAGGAAGGAGGCTTTATATACCAGATAGGGCTTTTGCAAGTGAAATTATACATATAGTTTTAGACTTTGAGAAGAACAACGTCCTTTCAAAATGATTCGTGGGAATCTATTGCCACTAATAGAAGGCCCATGGGAAAACTTAAAAAGCAGGAGATTGAAACCGCATAGATACGGAGTAAGAAAATCTAGTGTTAATATTCTTTTCATGACATGGCTTTTAAAAATTCAGCTTTGAACATGAAGTTGATAGTAATTTGTCTGTAAAAGGGTCATTTTTGTAGGATATTAACTTGACCTCTATCGAATCAAATCTCTGTGATTGATTAGGAGGAAAATGAGATGAATTGTTGGACCTAAATAATAAACAAAAATCTTTAGGACCTTCTCTTCCTGCTGGATTGCTATTCTGAGCATGCTCAGTAGAAATTGGTGACATTAGTGATTAATAACTGACAATCTGTTTAGAGCAATGCTTTAGAACCTGCCACATCAGTTTCAGGCTTGCAATTCTTAAAATAGGTTTCTGAAGTAATGTGTTCTCAGATCAAACCCCTGCCTTTTATAGGACAGAAGGAGCTTTCCTGAATATTGAAAGATGCAAGTAGGATTCTTAATTGAGGATATATTATTTCTTCTGATAGTGGAAACTGGTCCCTGAACACTTTTGCACAAGGAATACAAAATGTGGGTAATTTAGTTTAAGCACATTTTTAATAATGACAATTATAGATGCATTTCAATAAACTCTGTTTTAGTTCTAAATGTATTTCCGCTAGTGTTTGCTTACTATTACCTGCAAAATGGTTTGTGCTGTTCTTTCTCTCCCTGAGGAGGTTAAAGTTTAAATGTAAATAGTTACACGGTTTAGGTTTGATTCAAAAATCTGTTGGCCATTTGAATGACTCCCTCAAGAAATTAGGGACTTCTCCTGGAAACTGCATTCATTGCCTGAGGTGAGAGTAGACTCATATTTTATGTAGCATATAGATAACTTAGCTTGATTTTTTTTTGCCATACTTATGGCTTCCTAGCTTTACTGCAGTCTTCAGCCAGATTAAGTGCCTGTAAAAACTATAAGCTTTTTAATTGCACTACCAAAAGATAGTAAAATATTAAAAGCAAAGGAAGAGTACTCTTTGAAACATCAGATTATCTGTCATTTAAGTGTTTTACAATTTCTCATTTTCAGGAGGCATGCAGAATGTGCATGTCCATTAAAATATAAATCAATTATTTGCCAAGGTTTGTTCCTTCTTAACTTGTTCCAGTCCTGTGACATGGTTGCTGGATGATCTGATCATCTGATCTGGAGGGAGTGAAGGAAGCAAACACTTTCACTATGGCTTGTTTCCAAGATGATGGAGAGATGAAGGATTCTTGTAGGAAGCACTCCCTTTTACATACACTGGTCTTTCATCTCATAAAAGATGTCTGCTTGTGTGACTATTCATGGAAATACTTTTAAAATATCTTCTTTATCATATTTGATGGCAGAAGATGAGTGGGAAATAGAGAGGCCACAAAATCTTACTTTTAAATAAGAAATGTAGATTGAAATAATTGAGTGAATTGTTGCTTAACCCTGTTTTTTTAATATTTTTCCCTGTATTTCTATTCTTTGTCTTTCTTTTTGTATAATTTATTCTAACTTTTTGTTGCTCATGATAGCCATTACACTCTCTTGCTCTCCTAGTAGCAACTTACAGTAAGAACATACAGTATAAGATTTCCTTGGATTTAGCCAGGAATACACCTGCATGAACAGCTGGAGAACTCAACAGCAAATAATTATCATGGTCATTCTAAAATTCTCTAAAATCCAACTTGAAGTCAGATGGAGACAATTTATCTTCATGAAAAAAGCATTTTCCCAGGCTTTTCATAAATGTTGGCATATTTTTTTAAAGATCCTGATAGCTGCAACTGTCATCATCTTTGAGTTACAAAACTCCAACAATTGCAGCTGTTAGCTTTCGAATTCTTCACTTACTTATTAGATGGGAGCTAAGCTCTCTTGAAAATCTGGCATCATGATTATAACAAGATTTTTTAAAAAATAAATTCCAAGTTGCAATTGTGTAAGGATCTCTAGTTTCTGACTTGAAGGGTTTATTTTTTAGTGTTTGGGACTGACATCTGTATTAGAGAAGAGAAAGCTGGGAATGGCCTTACATGAGGAGAAATTTCTGCTGAATAAATCAAAACCAAGCTTTTCCAGTCACAAGAACAACATTTCCCCAAAGAGCCTTTTCTTTTAAACAGGACTTCACTTCACTACTCCCCCACACCAAAAGAAACATTTGAAATGTTTCCAAAAAAAGCAGGTGTATGCTAAAGGCTTCATACCATCAGCTTTTAGCATGTAAACTGTGTTCTCTCAATGAGACTAATCACATGATACTGAGCATAATAGTGATACTGGGACCCACTTGGGCTGGCAGAACTGAATAGAAATCAGACCAGTCACTTGGCTGGGACCTGCTCCAGTTTTATTTTGGATGAAAATCAACTTTCTCTGAACCATTCCCCTCCGTTCTCTATCTGTCTCCTCCAATCCTCTTCCTTCTGGAAAAAAAAAAACCATAGTAATAATTGAATTGTTTATTTAATTATGTTTTTAAGTATCCAAAAGAGATTGTTTGTCACCTACATTTTCTTCTATTTCATTTGGACTACCTCAGTGGTAGTATTTTTAATAGAAATACTCTTCATCTCCATGCAGGACTGATCTCTGTCATCTGCTTTTACACATGAGACTAAGTTTTTAGACTTCAGGACTTCTGATGTTATCTTAAAGCTAAGATACTTTTCTCTGTGTGAAGTTAAGGACACTATGGTGGCAGCTTAAGTCTAGGGGTTGACCATACTGTCCTAATCCCTAAAGGTCCTGTCTCATTGGCTGCTGCCAACTTTATCCTCGCACAGAGATTGCTGCATCAGTGTGTTCTGGTATGCATGTAATTGGAAGCATTCAGCAATCTAGCAGGATGAAAGCTCCAATATAAATGTAAATTATTATTATTACTATTCAGCATATTAACCCAATATTAAAATATAGGGGGCTACAATTTCAAAATACAATGTGGCCGAGAGACATATAAATCCCATTTCCAGTCCGTATCATTCATTAATGGGATTTTTATATTTGGACCTAACGGATGACTTTAACAATGCCAGTGCATGTATCAAGTATGAAATATGGCATGAAAGTGACTTATGATATATAAAGCCTAGTGAGTTTGGAAGAGAGGTGTTCATGGAACTACCTTCCCACACTACCTGCCCCAAATCCTGCAGCTTTGACATTTTCTGCTGTCTTGAAAATAATTCAAGAATAATTCAAGCTCATCGAAGGTGGAAAGGCTGAAAAACCAAATCTACAATAAAGTCTGCAGGAAACAGAGGTGCAGACCTTATCTGTTTATGTGACCAAGTTGTGGGCAACAAGGAAGAAAAGAGTAAAACACACTATTCTTGTGACAGCCTGGAGATGTTCTTCATGGCTGTCATGCTGGTAACATAGCTTATGATATGGAGAATACTTTTCCATCCTCATGCCTCCTGATTCTTCTCTGTAGCAATTTGCCATTAGCAGATCCTAAATAGTGAGTAAACAAATTCAGCTGTCAATAAATTCACGTTCTGTTAGCCAGTGTCGCCAAGAGATTTTGACCATTTTGAATTATCAGAGGAAAAAAAGCTTTGCTTTATGAGCTGATAAAAACCCATTTAAATAAGGTTAGTCTTTGATGAAGAGTACTACTAAGCTCTTGTCCAGGCCTCAAGGGCTCCACAGCCCTGGCAGCCCCTTCTGGACTCTCCTCAGGCCCCCCTCTGCCCCTGCAATAGGCCCAGCACTGTGGAACCTGATCCACAGGCAGTCTAGTACCTTGCCCCTGTGGTGGGTGCTATGGGACATGCTCTTGCCACAACACTAGACCTTATCTCAAGAGTCTTCCACAACTCCAAGCCCTGCAGGTCACTACAGCCAACCTCCAGAGTTGGAGTTCATAACCCTGCACTTGCAGCAACCTCTGAACCCGGAACCCCTCAGAAGTGACTGACAGGAATATGGGGTCTTTTTAGTCTTTTAGACATTTAGTTTTTAGGTTAGATGTCCCTAGCCTTTGCTGCCTTTATGTCTTAGCAGCTCTTGGGTCATGGTGCTAATTGTAGGCTGGGTCATCTCTGCAATCCTGGCCTCCAGAACTCTGTCAGCACTTTGCAAAGAATGGACTTTGACAGTTCAGGAATAACATCTAATAAATTCTTAAATAAAGTAAGAAAATAAAAATGGAGAACAGACGTCATCCAGAAGAACTGCTATAAGGATGGTAGCTGTACATACTGACTTATAACAATAATTTGCTGATTGTGTAGACATCAGACACTACTGAGTCTACTGATGACAGATAATGAAAGGGTGCAAAACCTCGAGAATAACCTTTCACTTTTGGGGTGCACTTCCATGCCTTAGTACATTGTTGTGTTGGAGTTCCCATTCTAGGATTAGAAGATATGGATCATGTTTGGGGTGGACAGCCTCACTGTTGTTGACATACTTCAACCTCTCATAGACATGCTATAGCAATGGACACTTTGCACTGTTCTGTTCAGGATGTTTTATGCCAATCCAGATGTGTAGGTAAGCATGAATGTTCTTTAGTGCATCATGGACAGATAATGCTTGACTGGGATTGATTTCCCACCCTTACCTGATAGCTGCTGTAGGAGGGATAAAGCCCTGACATACTGACTGCAGTAATTGCTAACTTCTCACTTCATGAAGGAGGGGAGAGCTGTCTTCCTTGTGTATGGTTGAGTTCACAGAGGCCTAAAACCAGTCTTCTTTATCATTGGATAAAGCAGTGCATTCCAAACTGCAGAAACAAACAGCAGAAAGGCCCAAACTGGTCTGGAGCTGCCATGAGCATGAGGCAAGGCATAAGACTTATTTGAGAAAGAGCAAGTACTAGTAGAAATAATGTGACTGGCACAACACTCCAGTGAGAAAGTCTTGCTGAGCAACCATCCCAGCACAGTGATAAATCTTCCTCACCTCAGCTGATCTGTTCAGATGATGCTGCACAACTTTTATTTACCCAGGTGTAGGCAATGCTATCCAGAGGTTGTGCTGAGGTCAATAGACAAGGGAGTACCAAAAGGCGTGTTGTACTGGTTTTGGCTGGGATGGGATTAATTTTCTTCATAGCAGCTCATATGGAGCTTTGTTTTGGATTTGTGACCACAGTAGTGCTGTTTACACATTGGTGTTTTACCTATAGCTCAGCAGTACTTGCACAGCATCAAGGCATTTTATGTTTTTCATGCTGCCTCACCAGCAAGTAAGATGGGAGTTCACAAGTATTTGGGAGGGGACACAGCCAGGGTGGCTGATCAAAGGGATATCCCACACCATATGGTGTCATGCTCAGCAATGAGTGTTGGGAGGGAAGTTTGCCAGGGCTGCTGTTGCTTTGGGAGCTGGCTGGTTATCAGTCAGCTGATGGTGAGCAGTTGGGTTTCTTTGCATCACCTGTTTCTCTTGGGTTTGTTTTTATTTGCTTAATATTCCTTTTTTTTATTACACTGTCTTTACCTCAACCTAAAAGTTCTCTTGCTTTTGTCCTTCCAATTCTCTCTGCCATCCCTGTGGAAGAAGTGAGCAAGTGGCTGTGTAGCATTTAGCTGCCTACCACGGTTAACCCACAGCAGATGTGCAGTCTCGTCTGTACAGCATTATATATTTAAACATCAAGAGATAAATACAGAAGTTTCTAAAGCATGTTTCTATATGTACTCTGCTTAAGAAGAAAACCTACTCTCTAAGCAGACAGCTAATGTTTACACATGTGACTGCAAACACTGCGTACTTAAAATACTGGGATCTAAGGGTTATTGTAGCCATGTATATTAATCCATAATTAATCCATGCTGCCAGACTGCTAATTTTTCATGGTTAGGAAGAGAATTTTTTGAGCAGTATAACTTCATTGTTGTGGATATTTGAATTTTGCCTTCCTTTATACATTTTCCCTTTTCCTGTCATGGAAAGAGGAGATAATAGCTCCCATCTGGTAAGAAAAAAAATTTGTGCAATAATTGTATGTTTTTTGATGGAGTAGAATAAGAATAGGTAGCAAAATAGAAATACAAGTATAATCACTTATAACTTTGTTGTGTGTTCTCATTTGAATCCTTTAGGACCATCATTACTTGTATTCTTTGGAACAAGTTGAAAGATTTCAGAATTTTAATTTCAGTTCATTACAAAAAAAACCCCCCAAAATGTTTTGTTTTAGTGTTTACCTACATACTCTGAAAACTCTATTAACAGCTCTGAAGTGCTCCTATATTAGAAGGGAACCAGAAATTTCCCAGATTTCTGACTGGGAATTAGTGACTTCTCTGAGTAAGAGTTGAAAGAAGTCTAGTAAAGTCATCTAGCATGTTCCCGAAGCTGCCAGGCTGGGAAAAGAAGGCTGAAGTTATGCTGCAATTGATCTGGGGCTGCAGACAGCCTGATACAATTTTGAATAGCTTTGAGGCTGTTTTAAATGATGTCTGAGACCAAGTTAGGCTCTCATGTCAGAGAGACATGAATAACTTTCTGCTTTCTCAGCTGAATATTGAGGAATTTTATTAAAGGAAAGAGGAAAAAGTACAGCTTTATGAAAAGAAAGTAGAATTACTGCTTCAGAAAAATGGAGAATGCATATTCAACTCTGATGTACAGTATAAACACATTGATCCCTAACTGAGATTGGTATCCTATTGTGCTATATGGACACAGAGCTGAAAAATGCTACCTGCATGGATATGATGCTATCTGAAGAGACAAAATGGGAGGAAAATCAGGGTAAAGATTTTAGCAAGGGTAACCCCTTGCTAATAACAGGTAAAGTGAGGAGTCCTGGGTAATTCTGAAAGTTTCTATACAGCCCAAGGCTGGCTCTTGGATGTTCCAGGTCTGCCTTCTGCTCTCACCACCACACAGCTCTGACTCTGCTGGGGGACAATGAGTGAAGGCTCCAACTTCCTCTGCTGTCACTCTTCCTTGGCACTCCATGTGTGCCCTATCACTTAAAAGGCAGAGCAGTTTTCAACTGATATAAAACATGGTCCAGGGAAGAGTAAGGTCCTCTATGTCTTACTTTGTATTGTATGTACTTCTAGTGCACCCATTACTTTAGCTTGGTGACCACTGTTGAGCAATAAAAGGAATTTATGCATTTGTTGTTGAATATGGTTAACTTTTCCCAGACCGTGAGGTTTTTAAATGAAGATTGAGCTGTTAGGAGAGGCACTATGTATTTTCATATGTAAAATCAAACTGTGGATAGCAGAAACGGAATTTTTTTCTTCCAAAAGTGCTTACAAAGGTAGGTCTCGACTATTAACCAGGTGTGACTGAAGCAGTGCTGACTGAATTTTGCAGAGCTTCTAGCAGTACCGAGTAAGAGGGTTCTATCATATTCAGCTCAGTTCAAATAGGTATAATTTACATTTTAGTAGTGTTAACTGTTTCAAAGATGATCAGTGTTAATTAGAAAAATGTGCCATGCTGTGGAGATTGTGTCAGTCTACTGTGAGAGACATGTCCCTGTAAGGTAGAAGGAGACAAGTTTAATCTAGTCCAAGAGCCTTGTCAGAAGTTCAAGTGACATGGAGGAGGAGCCTAATGGTCTTAGGCAGGGATAATACGAATATCATTTAAGTATCTGTATAATTTTCTATGATTTCACTATTGTTGCTCCAAGATAGATGAACTCTTAGACTTTTGTGTGTCCCTGAGTGCACCAAATGTGTTGAGGCAGTCGTATTCTCTCTGCCCTCATTTTATATAAACCTATTTTGCATTAAATTAGTACATTATTCTACTGCATATCACAATTACTGAAGAAACGGCATGTTAATCACAAGCTAGGCAAGGGCTGCAGAGAATGGTTGCCTGTTTGGCACTGCCTGTTCTCAGCGTGCCAGCCCTCTGTTCCAGTTAAGCCTAACAGCCCAATGTCATCCATGCATTTAAGTGGTAATCAGGGGACACTTCCAAACCCACCAGAGCCATCTTGTGGCATTTTGAATAAAAATTGGTCTTACAGATGAAGCTGAGATGTTGCACTGCTCTCCAAAACATAGAATCACAGAATCACAGAACAAGCTGGGTTGGAAGAGACTCACAAGGATCATCTAGTCCAACTCATGTCCCTGCACAGCGCCATCCTCAAGAATCACACCATGTGCCTGAAAGCATTGTCCAAATGCTTCTTGAGCTCTGTCAGGCATGGTGCTGTGACCACTTCCCTGGGAAACTGTTCCAGTGCCCAAACACCCTCTGGGTGAAGAACATTTTTCTAATATCCAACCTAAACCTCCCCGACACAACTCCAGGCCATTCCCTTGGGTCCTGCCACCTGACCACAGGTGTCCCTCCTCTTCCCCTCACAAGGAAGTTGTAGCTGCAGTGAGGTTTCCCCTCAGTCTCCTCCAGGCTGAACAGACCAAGTGACCTCAGCTGCTCCTCACGCAGCTTCCCCTCAAGGCCCTTTACCGTCTTTGTTGCTCTCCTTTGGACACCCTCTAATAGTTTATATCCTTCTTACATTGTGGTGCCCAAAACTGCACACAATATTCAAGGTGAAGCTGCGCCAGTGCAGAGCAGAGCAGGACAATCTCTTCCCTTACTTGGCTGGTGATGCTGGGGCTGATGCACCTCAGGATAGGGCTGACCCTTCTGGCTGCCAGGGCACTGCTGGCTCACATTCAGTTTGTCAACAGGACCCCGAGGTTCCTTTCCATGCCACTGCTTTCTAGAATCTCATTCTCCAGTCCGTCTGTACAGCCATGGTTGCATTCTGCCAGCACCTGTCATTCCAGCTATCATTCCAGCACCTTCCCTTGTTTGGTGATTGCCTAGTCCTCCATGTTGAGGTTTCTCTTTAGAGCCTTCCTGCCCTCGAGGGAGTCAACAGCTCTTCCCAGTTTTGTATCATCTGTGAATTTGCTCAGTGCCCCATCCAGTCTCACATCCAAGTTGTTCATGAAGATGTTGAAGAGCACAGGGCTCAGGATGGAACCCTGTAGAACCCCACTAGTGGCAGATCTGATGTCACCTCAGCTGCTATAACTCTTTGTACCTGACCCATGAGGCTGTTATTCACCCATCACATGATGAATGCTGGACATTTTATCCAGATGGATATTATAAGAGTATCAACAGCTTTACTGAAATCCCAAAAGATTACATCAGTTGGCTTCTCTTGATCAACTATGTTGGTTATCTCGTCATAAAAGGAAATCAGGTTTGATAAGCAGGACTTTCCTCTCATGAAGCTGTGACCAGTGACTGTGTTATCTTTCAGGTGTTTTTCAATACCTCCCAAAATAATCATCCCCATAATTTTACCAGCACTGAAATGAGACTGACAGGTGTGTATTTTTCAAGACCTTCATTCTTTCCCTTCTTGAAAATTGGGACAACATTTGCCAGCTTCAAGTCAGCTGGGACCTCTCTGGGTTCCCAAGACCAGTCAAAAAATTATCAAGAGAGGTTTACAATGACATCAGCTAGCCCTTTGGAATTCTTGGATGAATGTTATCAGGTCTCATAGATTTGTAGGGATCCAGGTAGAACAACAGATCCCACACCATTTCAGGGTCAACTGGGAGTTATTATTCTTGCAGTCATGGTCTTACAGCTCAGGGCACTGAGACCCCCGTGGTCTGTCATCTGTGTTGAAGATGGAGGCAAAGAATGTGTTTAGCACCTCTGCCTTGTCCATGTCCCTGTTTGTGAGGTGACCATCCACATCCTGTACTGAACAGATGTTATTTTTACATTGCTTATTGCCATCAGTATATTTGAAAAAAGTTCTTTCATTGTCCCCCACAGTTCTGTCACCTTGAACCGCAGCTGAGCTTCGGCTACATCAATTATCTCCCTACAGTGGCAAGCAGCAGCTCTGTGTTTTTCCCATGTTGCCTGATCTTGCTTCCATTGGGCATATACCTTTCTTTTTTGCTTTACTTCCAAGAGAAGAATCCTGTTCAGACAAGCCGGCCTTCTGCCTCATCTGCTTCACTTAGGACATTTGGGAGCTGCCTGCTCCTGTGTCCTTTGGAAGTAATGTTAAAAAAGTAGCCAGGACAGATGGAACCCAGCACCTGTTAAAGCATTATCCCAGGGGACTTTAGTCACTAGTTCCTTGAGCAGCTGGAAGTCTGCTCTCCTCTTATCCAGAACTGAAGATTTGCTGGCACTTTTCTTGCTGTCAGCAGAGATTTTAAATTCAATTGCTTCACGGTTGCTGTGGCCAAGATGGCCGCCAGTCGCCACTTTGCTCATGCTATCCTCTCTGTTGACAAGAAGCAGATCAAGGAGGGCATCTTTCCCAGTTGTTCCCTTAGGGCCTGTTCCACAAAGTTGTCATCCAGATTTTTTAGGAATCTTCTGGCCCGTGTTGTACCAGCTGTGTGATGCTTCCTATTAATTTCTGGCAAGTTGAAGTCCCCCATAAGAACAAGAGCAGTGGACTTGGAAGCATCCCTTAGTTCCTCAAAGAATAATTTTGTCAGTATCATCTTCCTGGCTGGGAAGTCAGTCTATAGTGGACTCCCACATTAATGTGATTTGTTTGCCCCTTGATTTGTACCCAAAGGCTCTCAACTGTGCCATTGCTGACTTTGAGTTCCATACATTCTAATCCTTCTATCATATACAGTGCCACCCCTCTGCTTCTTCCACCTTGCCTATTGCTCCTGAAGAGCCTGGAACTGTCCAACAGGGCACTCCAGTCACAGGACTCATCCCAACAGTTTTCACTTATGCTAGTGATGTAAAATAACTGGGCTCAAGGCCAAAGCCTTGAGCTTCTCTAGTTTGTGCCTCATGCTGTGTGCATAAGTATAGAAACATTTCAGGTGTAGCATTTTATGATGTTTTATGATACCTTTTTTAAATTTAATTTGGAGACCTTTCTCCTCAGTTTTTAAATGTTTGGGGGCTGGGTTTGGTTTGGTTTTTGTTTTTTTTCAGAAACCAGAGCAGATCAGGGTTAAAATTAACATAGATTGGGCCTTATTTTTGGCTTAGGAAGCTTATATGAAATGGTGGACAAGGCCCTAGGAGACCACATTTAATTCCTAAATTTTATTTCCTGTATGAAATCAGGAAATTGTATTGTCTTTAACAATGATTAAGGTAAGTTGAAACTGAATTACTTTCTCAAATCAATAGGGTATTCTTCAAGGAGTTATCATGATTGCTGACATAGTTTTGGAAGGACTTCCTGATGTTGCCTATGGAAATCTTTCTAGGCAAACCTGGATTCATTCTCTAGTGCTGTCACTCAGTACCTGATACTCAAAACTCATGTGTCCAGGATAAAGGCTGGAAAACCTTTTTATTGTTTTTTCTGAAAAGAACAGGTTTTATGTTGATGCAAGGTGACTAAAAAGCTTCTGAATTTGGGGTCTGAACATTATTTTTCCAAGTTGAAGGCACAAAGTAGTAGAAACAAAAGGAGAATGGTACTTTTTTGTGTTGGCTCTGTACCATCAGTAATTTTGTCCATGATAAGTGATTTGAACCAAAGGAATCTTGTCACTAGCAAAAATACCCAGGTTCAAGTGTGAAAGGAAGGGAATAGAACCAATTACTTGCTATGCTTAGAAGTTAACCTCTGCTGTTATATTAACAGGCTGCATCTTATCATCAAAGTCTTCCTTCATAGTTCTGACTTGTACACTACTGGCAAGATGGTCCAGCTGTATGCCAAGGTATTTATCTCCAAGAAGATTGTATTGTGTCTGCAACATGTTCACATTTGCTTGGGTACGAGATAAAACCATGCATTTGTGACACAAGAGCTCAGTATAATGTCACATCAAGTCAGGATGATCTATTGCATTGTAAATGCTTCATTTTCTATATTCTCTGGGTTAATAGAACATACTCACACTGAAGATTTTTTTAGAATCATAGAATCATCAAATATATGTCAGCGGCATTTAGGGTGATGAGCTTTGAATGTTCTGTATTATAGATATCTTCATTTGTTCAGTGAATTCTAGCAAAAACTGAGAGGTGAAATGTTTGGTGTAGTAGGCTGTTGAATGCTTGGCTTCATATGCCAGCAGTAGTTTATAGAAGATTTTCTTCAACATTTTTAAAGCTACTACTACTACTTCATTTTACTTAGAGGAACCATTTGTATGGAATATCAGTGATTATAATGGGCAATGCTTTGGTCAATACCAGACTGAGAATTGAAAGCAGTGGCAATATAATTTAGAGGTTATATGGTTCAAGGTTAGGTAAGAAAACATGGTTTTATATGGTCTTTGCTTTTATCTGTTCTGTGAATAGAGACTAGTGGATTGATTATTTTCTACTTTACCTTTTGTATGTATGTTTACACCCATTAAAAGACTACAAATCCGAGCCACATTTCTTTCAGCATTCTAATTGCACAGGTGCAGGTGTCCAGACCATTGTCTTCCATGTACATATATAAATGCTTTAAGAGTACCTCTGATTGCAACATGACAAAGAAAAGCTGTGTTCTAGTGGCATCTCAAGTTTGATTAGAAAGCAAAAGCTTCTGCATAATTGTTTCTATTAAGATCTCTACATTTTTCTCATTTAGGGCACCAAGAAGTACATAGGGATTAAAGCATGCCTTTTAAATAGTTTGTAAACTGCTTATTCTGTTCCTTAAATTGACTTCTAACATTCTTACTTTATGAAGAAATGAGGTTTAGTTTTTTGGATTGTTTTGGTTCTCAATGAACATTTAAAACTTGGATAAGATTTCCATAGTAACCAAATTATATTTTATGCCATGTAAACAAAGTTGTAAAGAGTCATACATTACATGTAGCAACATAAAGCTAATATCAGTAAATGAGGGAATGGGAAATCAGTTGGCTTCTCTTTCCAGCGTGCAATCAGAGTAAGCGCCTCTATGATGGGCAATTACATTAACTGCCTGCCTAAAGCAGCAGTGAGTTGCATGATCAGTCCAATGCACAAGATTATACCCTCCCCACTACTTAATGAAGAAATTCAGTCTGCACTGGTCTCTATCATATTCCAGAGCACTGCTTTTAAATTTGTTAAGAAGCAAAAAAAGCACTAAGATAACCCAGTTGGAAAGCAATGGGAAAAAATAACATTTCAGTTATCACAGTTAGAACTGCCCTGGCTAGAAGGGAGCTTCAGAAGATCATCTGGTTCAGCCTGTTGTGGGAAAGGGAGCCTCAGTTAGACTGTGTTGTGCCCTGCTGAATTGCATCTTGAAAACAAGTATCAAGAACTCAAATGTTGAATTCCTATTGCCCACATCACAGGGTGATGTGGTGATGGCTCAGAATCAGACTGTAAAAGCTTTCTCTTTCTGCTGAAAAATGCTAGATATGTTAATTTATTTCTGTTAATTTTATTTAACAGATTTGACTTTGCTCTAGTTGAAACAGGTAGGAAAAAATAAAATGTCATACTCAAAGCAATTTATAATACAAGATACCTCCTTCTGGTTGTGGTATTTCTAGCAAAATGAAATCATGAGCATTCCTAATCCTTTGTTTCAGTCTGTGCTGTTTAGTAATCTGTGAGGGAAGAGAGCCAAATAAACAGCTGGCATGTTTTAGCAGTTACTACCGGCTTCTCTCTTGGCTGTCTCTGTCGAATATGAGGGATTGCCTGGTGAATTTAAAGGCAGGGCTGAGTGCCACACACTCTCATCTTACGCTTTGGTTCTGCTGTTACGCTGAGCAGTTCTGGCACAAGGGAGCTCTATGAGGAGCGTGGCTGCTCCTTGGTAGGAGCGAGTGAACCCTTTCTGGGGCCAAATGCACACTGTGACACCAACTCCTCATGGTCCGTCACAGTTCTGCTTCTAGTGAAGGGCCTCTACCTCTGGCCATAGTCACTGAAGTAAATACATGCTAACATAAGAAAATGCCCCTCTTCATCTCAGAAGGGCAAAGGTTTTGTGTATGTTTTGTGGGATGATGAAATGAATGTAAAAGGGTTATTGGTCATGAACAGCAGGTGGTGGGGATGCAATATGAGATACTGCAGTGAAGAAGTTTGTTTCACTTCTGAGAATGACTTTTACAACAAGGAAAAATTTAGACTTAGTTAATATTCATGAATTAGTTTGCGTTGTAAGTGCAGTCAACAGAACATTTGCACTGTGTAGCAATATGCAGACTCTTATTGATTATTTTAATTCTATCTTTCATAATTTCTATTTTAATGTTATCACTTTCAGTCTGTAGAAATTGAGCAGATCAATACTACTTTATTGCCTAAGTGTGGATTTTAAAAAACCTCACCAATTTTGAATTAATGAGCACCAATCAATTGCACATGATTAATTTTCATAATCCTATTCTAGCTGAGAGTATTTTATCTCCCTTTATTCCTTTTCTTTTGTCACTATTTCAACTTTCTGTATTTTCATTTCATTTCACATTTCACTCTGAATTTGTAATAATTTGTATTTATTAATGAATACAAATTTACAGAAATTGCTTAATTGAATTCAGTAAAGTCATTTTGTCCAGTGGGCACTTACAGGTTTGTATCGTAGTTATCATGAGGAGGTTCCATGTCTCAATCTGGCATCTATTTGGTGCTGTAAAATCTGTTCCTTGAGCTATGAGGTTTAACAAAGCCCGAGTGTTACCTGTGGAGTGCTCAGCCCTGTTTGGCTGTGTGTCTGTTTCCATTTTTTATGGCAAACTTTTTTGCATAGCATTTAATATTCTAGAAATTTACATTTATTTTAACATCTTGGTTGTAATACAGTGCAAAATGCTTTGATCCCTGATCTCAATTTTGTCTTCCTGGTCTTTATATCATTAATGATCACTTTAGATAACTGCATATTTTTCTGTAACTTGTTCAAACATCAAGTTAATGATCAATGAATTCTTATGTCCAGTGTAAATTTTCAATATAAAATTTATATTGAGAAATGTAAAATTTATGTAAATTTTCAGCTCAGGCCTCCTGTTTTCACTAATTTTAAGTTACACTGTTGAGTATGGGTGTTTCTATGTTTCTTTGCCAGATTCTGAGTATGGTGCAAATGTCCATACTGTTGCATATAGCTTGTCTTCAGTTTGTGCTGGGTGAATCCTGTACTTGTTAGTACATTAAGTGAATTGCAGCTACATTTCAGAGTATTGCCAAGCAATGCATGCACATGGGTGTATACAATACCTTTCTATGTAAAGATTTTAAAGACACGGGTGATAATTTTTTAATTTGATACTTTAGTTATCTAAACTATCTAAACCCTGTCTTAATTCTAAATGTTAGATTCTTATCACATGTCTGTATACACAAACTTAATGTACAAAGATACAGCTTCAATTAGATATGCAGTGTGAAAATACTGGCTTCTGCAGCCAGTGCTCAGAGTCTGCCTTATTTCAGAGCTGCCTGTTCTTTGTACCCTAATCCACGACTGTTCTAAAGTCTTTTGCCTGTAAATCTCCTTTAACCCATCCCTCAACTCCTAATGAACACTGATAAGTGTGGTAAGTCATCTGCCTTTTCTATTGATGACAATAACTGAATTAAAATGTACATATACAGTATCTTTCTGAATGCTGGGATACAGGCCATCCAATACTAGAACTGTATATTCCTTTTCACTGACTGATTCCTTTTTACTTATTCTGGTGTCACTCTTCATTTCATTAATTTTTCATTTTCTGCCTCCAGGAAACTTCTCTCTGATTCTGGCATGTTTCCCTCTTTCTCCCTTGTGAACATACTTGAGACAAAGAAATCTTTTTGCTTTGCAGCACTCTGTGCCTCATCTGTCAGCAACTCGCCTCCATCCATCACACCAAGAAACTACAGTCTCCCTCAAAATCTCCTGATCCTTATCTATTTGTAAAACCTCCTGTTTGTCCTTAAGTCTTTGACTAGAATAGTTTTTAAAAATTCCTTTTTACTGTGATGCTTTTTGTTTTTGTTGTTTCAACAGATGTCTCAATTATAGTGATAGTAGTATTTGACTACTGTTTGTAAGCACAATCTTGTGAAGAAAAAGAAAACATATAGTTAACAGCTGCCGAATGCTTCAGGAGTGTATCCTCCTGTGGATTTTACACAAAACATTCATTGACTTTCCTGAAGCAGCAGAAGGCTTGCCTTTTATTAAACAATACATAATGCACTTTCACCGTAATAGTAGGGACAAAAGCTCAGTGCCTCTGGATTGCCTCAGCTATGCTAAAGGTCATGATTTAAACAGTTTCCATTGGTCACTAACAGGTGAGATTGTTGTTCACCACAATGTGCTATATGACCAGTGAGACCAAAAGTGTTATGTTAGGTGACCAGAGAGTTGAATGAAGCTCATATTCCCAACTGTGGATGTTAGCTACTAAAGATAACAAAAGGAAGAGATGGTCTGAATGCATCCTGGCTGTGAACTGTGGGTAGTTATGTTAAATTGTCTGCCTTCACAAAAGTGTTCAATACTCTCTTACACATGAATAGTTTTAGATTTCAGATGAAGAGATAATTACACCAATGGATTTCAGGCTTCTTTGAAATCTTCTTTAATATCAGGCAGCTCAGTTTTGCCAGTACAGTCTGAAGTACCATACCAAGAAGTGCTTGGATGTGAGGGACAGGGCAGGTGCTCATGTACTTTGCATAATGGATGAACAATTTAGGATTAATGTGTAAATTGTCAGCATGAAACTAAAAAGCCTTTCTTTTCAGTAGGTTCTCATGAGTCACATGAATGTGTATCAGTGAGCCCTTCTTATATAAAGGTTACCATTCTCTTCTATATAAACAATCCCTGAACTGAGCACCCCTTGAGGAGATAAACTTTAAGTAATATTAACTTAGTTACATCTGACAGTTTACTAAACAGTTTTATTTTTGTTAATTTTACTGTCAGTGGCGTTTTATTCTTGTATATGGGTCAAGAGGTCAGGGCCTGCCCATCAGCTAGGGTAGACAAATACAGGTAGAAAGGCAGTCCTTGCAGTGAAGATGTAGGACTGTGCAGGTACTGTGCAGCAGGTGAAAAGCAGAGGGGTGGTGAAGTGCAAGCAAACTGGAAGACATTCAATGTCCTGCTTTGCAAGCAGTGATCACACAGCACACCTGCTACGTAACCTTTGCAAAGGTTTGCCCAGGCACCACCCCAAATGAAAGACTCAAGGAGCAATTAGAGGTGTTCAGTTAGAGCTTTGCATATGTCAACAGGAAACAGTAACGTACAAAAGGCAACCAGAGGAAATGTCAGAAGGTGTTAGAAAACCGAGTAGATGGGTGGTAGAGCTTGGTATTTTTACTTCAGAATTTTTTTCCGGGCAAGAATAATGCATATATGGCACTGGCTGCAAGTTTCTAGTTGTCTACTGAAGCTATATGTTATCTTCTAAGTTTTCCATGTCTGAATACTCACTTATCACTGTTACATAATATTGTTTTGATTAACTGATACATCATCAGCTTAGACTTGAATTTTTGCAATTCTAATCTGAGATATTTGCTCAAATCTCTAAATTACCAACTAATTTATATTTGCAGATAACCCAGTCTTTTATTTAAGAATATATTGAGTTATATTGGAATATATTTCTAATACATGCTATTATATACTCTAATAAATAAAATAGTAATTATGGTTAACCTCCACCCTCAAACCATGCTGACGATTTCTAACCCTAAAATCATATTTAAAACATACCTACTGGCTCCAAAATGATCATTTTCCTGAAGACTTTCTATCTTCACATGTAGAATTAGAGAATCACAGGTTATGGCTGGAAGGGACTTCTGGAGGTATAGTCCCACATACCTTCTTAAAGCAGGGTAAGTTAGAACAGATTTCTCTGGGTAATGTCCAAGGTATCTTGAAGCTAATGTTCAACTGGACTTTGAATGTCTCTACAGATGGAGACTCCTCAATTCTATGGCCAACCTCTTCCAGTGTTTAGTCACAGAAAGAAGCCTTAACAATTCTAATGTTTAATTTTTCTTGTATTCTGCCCATTGTTTTTTCCTATTGTCTCTTTTCCTGTTATTGGGTATCATTGAAAAGAGTGTGGCTTCCTCCTTGTTTCATGTCCCAGTCAGGCACTGTATTTTATCTACATAATCATTTATACACACTGGTAAGATCTCCCTAAATCCTCTGCTTTCCAGGATAATCCCAGCTCTCAGCCACTCCTTGTATAAAAGATGCTTCAGTCCCTTCATCATCTTTGTGGACTTTTGCAGGACTTCCTTTAGCATGTCCATGTCTCTCTTGTACTGAAGAACCCAGAACTGGATACAGCAGTCCAGGTGTGACCTCACCAACGTTGCATAGAGGAGAAGGTTTACCTCCAATAATCTCCTTGCAATGTTGTTGGCCTTTTTTTGCCAAGTGCGCATTGCTGACTTCTGGCCAACTTGTCCACCAGGAGCTTTGGATTCTTCTCTTCTCAATTCCTTCCAGACAATCAGCTCTGACTTTTCCAAGGTCTGGGTGCAGAAATTTGTCACCATTGAGTCAGAGACCACACAGAGTCCTATCAGAAGGCAAAATGGCAAAAGCCTTGTTTTAGTCCTCTCTTCTTTTATATCTTAGTTTGCTACAGGTGGACCTGATTGGTCATTTAATCAGTACATTTCACATGATTGGATAATTACCAGGACACTCATTTGTAAACAACCTTATGAGAAAAACAGCAAAACAGATTGGTAGAAAAATAAAAAACCACATGCAGATTGTTTGAATATTTGACTATCATTGTTTATTTCCAGCTCCATAAAGCTTCCTAGGCTGTTTCTGAGAACTTATCTAGGCTTCTCTCTCTGACCAGGCTGTCGCATCCACAGGAATTTACATTTGCCAGGTAAGGAGGTTCTGCTTGGTCTCTTGCTAGTCTCGTTTCTATGAAGTCTCTTACTTTGCCTTCCTGAGATTCCTCTTTCACATATGAGTTTAGGATTTTACAATGTGTACTTTTTTAAGACTTTGTCATGCATGAATCAGGTTCAGTGATGAGCTAAGCAAAATTCTAGGGGTATTCAGATATGGATTTGGTTTCTTACCTCAAATTATTTTGGTTTTGGATTGTATTATTAAGCAATGGTAAATGTTTTCTGATTCATAGTCCCAGCCAAAGATTTTGCAGTCCTTGTCCATATCTGTATTTGTGGAAGACTAAGAACATAATAGAATTGCACGTACATGCTCCTGACAGCATTTTCCAAGGATTCCTCACTGTCTGATTATTTGTGTTTTCCCCTTACATTTTCTGACTTTATTACTAATTTTCCACAAAATATAGGATACCAACTCCTTGGTACCCTGCTTTACCTTTCAATGGACTTAGTTTAAAAGCCCCTTGAGGTTCCCAACACAACACCACTTGGCATGACATGTGATACTGTGTTGTTATATGATACTTGGTATTTTCATGCATGGTGTCCTTCTTCAAAAATCCCATGGTCTTGGCAAAAACTTCATGTCTGTCCTTGACAGTGATGTGGTATTGCAGTGTCAGGTCTGTGGCTGCAGCAGCTGGTAACCGGGAGCATGTGGTGCCTGGAGGACAGTGGTTGGAGAACTGTCAGTACCTCAACTCTGTCAAAGTCATGCAGAAAAACTTCCTGTATGCAGTAATGTGTTTGTTTGGCCCAGTAGGGCTGGCAGTTGGGAAGCAACTAATTTGGGATTAGGAAAATAATAGAAATACACAAGGTCAGGAAGGGCAACTTTTGGTTGGGACAGGGAAGCATTCAGTATTCCAGGAAGTCTCCCAGAGGCTGACATTTAGCATGTAGGTGGCAAAATGCCGTGCTGGGAGAGACTTTCACTGGAAGATTGGAAGGCAGAAGTTCTCTTGCTCTGTGCAGAAACAGAGAGCTTCTAGTTACAGGTACCATAACACTAGCTTGGCTAGGGAAACCTTCCAGGAGCAGTCAGGTGCCTCCTTCCAGTGTCAGATAAACTGCAGTCCTGGGCCTGCTGTAAGACACTGCTGCTGGTCCTGGGTTTCCATCTCCCACTTCCTGTGCAGTCTGTCTAGACACCAGACCACTTGCTCCTCCCAACCTGAGACCACTGTCACTTACTAGACACCCACTAGATCCCAGCTAGATTTTCAACTAGCTTTTTTCTCCAGCTCCTTGGATGACACAAACTTCTTGGTATTTGTTCCGAGAGTCTACTCCAGCACTATTGGGCAAGACTAAAATGTGAGACAATGAGAAGCGGCACAACTTGGACAATGAGAAAGAGCAGAACATTAGTGAGTCTTTTTTGGTTTTTTTTCAGTTTCAGGAACTGGGGGCAAGGCTATAGCAGGAAGAAAAATAAACGAAGTACAGTTTTTAGGTGTTGATTACACAAGACAAAAATGGGAGAAAGATGGGATATACTCCACAAACAAGCCTTTTCCCAATCTCACATTGCTGCATTTGCCCAAGAGCCCTTGAACAAGAAATTATTGTATAATTTTATGTTTTAAAATATTTCTATTTGTTAACACTATCCCTGTTTGTATCTGGCAGTGACTAATGTTTGTTTTCTTAAAAATATCTTAAAACAAAACCAGTAGGGCTATTTTTTGGACATAATGACATTTTAGTTTTAAATTTATCTTTTCCTTCTCTCAGTCCAGAAGACAAATACCATCACTGTATACCCTCATTCTGGGTCAGGCTCTCAGCTTCTGATATGTAAAAGAGCATCCTCAGATGACATTGAAAGAGTGATTGGACTGAGAGTGTATTTGTAAGATAAAGCAGAGGCATCTGGCATCAGAGCTGGGGAGCATGTGGAGGGAGGAGAAATGCTGGAGTGTGGCTGGGTGACATCTTCCAGTGAGGCACTCAGAGTTGGCGGGTGCTTGGGGCAACTGTCTCTTGCTCCATGCTAGGTGGTGAGCACAGCAGTGGTGCCTACTCACTGCTTTCACAGGTTTGGAGCCATACTTTTAGCATGATTACTGGAGGAAGGCCAAACAGGAACAGATGGGTAGGGAAAGATGTGTGTGAATATAGATGGTGGAGCTGGCATAAGCCTTCATGCAGAGGAGCCCAGGGTACAGTTAAGCTGTGTTTCAGAAAACTTACTTTTTTAGCAGTTGCATAGGCTGAGAATCTGTCCATTTTCACTGTAAGGTGTTTCCTAAGCTTTGCAGACAGATAGGAGAGAGAGAGTACAAGACAGAAGAACAGCTTAATGTATGAAGGCAATTCAGCATGGGTTGGATGATCTTGTCCTGCCTTTTGTGGTACAGCCTGGAAAAGTTTATTAAGCTTGGAGGACAATTAGTGGAGAAAAGTGGGACATAATTGTTGGGAGAAGAGGTAGAGAGATTTAGAAGGAATGGTAAGAGGTTTTCCTTTCAGCTTTTAAGTAAGTAAGTAAGTTAGGGGTTGTGATACCAGGTGTGGATGTAGAGGAATGACCGCCCCAATGTACTTATATTTTGGAGGATTTGCATTAGTTTTGTTTCTGAGACTATGTCCATTGAAGTTGTACTTGAACTTGTTGATAAATAGGTGAGGGCCTTCCAAAGACTACAGTGAGGCAGTGGCTAATTGTACACACAGAGGATAAATTGGATGGGTTCCAGTGTTCACCGAATCATGGAATCAATTAGGTTGGAACAGACCTCTGAGACTGAGTCCAACTTGTCTCTGAACATCACCATGCCAACTAGACCATACCACTAGGTGCCACATTCAGTCTTACCTTAAATACCACCAGTGACAGTGACTCCACCACCACTCTGGGCTGCCCATTCCAGTATCTAATTACCCTTGCTATGAAAAATGTCTTCCTAGTCTCTAACCTAAACTTCCCTTGCTGCAGCTAAAGGCTGTGTCCTCATTTCCTGCTGCTGGTTACCTGGGAGAAGAGACCAACCTCCACCTGTCTAAAAGCCCCTTTTAGGTAGTTGTACAAAGTACTAAGGTCATCCCTGAGCCTTCTTTTCTTCAGGCTAAACAATACTAGCTCCCTCAGCTGCTCCTCATACTTGTATTCCAGACCCTTCACCATCTTCATCACCTTTCTCTGGATTTGCTCAGAACTGGACACAGGTCTTGAGGTGTGGCCTCACCATGCCGTGTACAGGGGGACAATCACTGCCTTGGTCCTGCTGGCCACACTGTTGCTGATACAGGCCAGGATGCTGCTGGCCTTCTTGGCCACCTGAGCATGCTTCTGACTCATGTTCAGCTGCTGTTCACCAGCAACCCAGGTCCTTTTGCCACTTTCCAACCAATCTGCCCCCAGCCTGCAGCAATGCAAGCAGTTGATGAGATCCAAGTGCAGGACCGGGCACTGTTTTGTTGAACTTCATGCCTTTGGTCTCAGCCCATCAATCCAGGCTGCCCAGATCACTCACCAGAGCTTTACTACCTTCCAGTGGGTCAACACTCCAACCCAGCCGTGTTTCTGTGAATTTTCTAATGGTAGGCTCAATCTCCTCTTCCCGATCATCAGTAAAGGTATTAAACAGGACAGGGCCCAGTGCTGACACCACCAGTGACTGGCCACCAACTGGATGTCACACCATTTACCACCCCTCTCTAGGCCCAGCCATCTGTCCAGTTCTGAACCCAGCAAAGGGTGCACCTGCCCAAGCCATGGGAAGCCAGCTTCTCCAGGAGTGTGTGTTGAGACTGGTGTTGAACCTGTCTTGTGGGCACAGCTGGCAGCCTTGTCCTGTCACCACCACTGGGTTTCAGCCACCCAGTGCACTGGCTCCACAGACCATCTTCCAGAGGTCAGGTACCCTTGACCTCTGCTAGAACAGGGTCTAGGTATATGTGGTCTAGAGGTATGTATGTCATCTCTTTACTAATTTGATGTAGAGACAGGAAGTTGATCTGTCATATCCGGTTAATGACTAACTTAAAGGATATTGTGAACTTGTAAGGCAGATTGTGAATGACCAGTGCTGTTTAGAGACAGTAACCCCAACTTTGGTGATGGCAAGTCTGTGCCTGCCTAGGCTTCAGTGAGGCCTCTGCCTCTTCTTCCCTTCACAACATAAATACCCAACTGCCACACAGAAAAAGTCACAGGCAGCTGAAGGAGAGGAGCAGATATGTCTCTTTATAGACACATCTGCTCCTCTCCTTCAGGACTCTGGATGTGCAAAATTCAAGGCGGACATGCACCAAGTCTACAAAGGCCTTTCTAAAGGAGACAAGAGAGCTTAGAGGACAGATACCACTGCTGGTGTTACCTCATTTCTAGTCCTCAGATGCTCTAAAAAAACCTGAAACATAGACACATGTGAAATATTCCCATCTGGGAAGCCGTCTTCGTGCTGATTTAGCCAAGGAGGTCTCCTAGAAGGATATATGAGTCAGAAACAAGAAAAATTCTTGTAATTGGGGTATGGCAAAGTTATTAAAAACTTTGTACCATGAAAGAACCCATAACTTTTAGATCTTAGCTCAAACTTGTAAAAGCACTTGTACCATGAAAAAGAAATCTTCATCAAAACACTAGTACAGAAGGTAACTATCTTGTCTGCCTCCGCACAAGCATTCCCAATTGTTTGAAGTGAAAAGGGAAGCCCAAAAGTTGTAAAGCAGTGAGTGCATTCTTCTCTTGTGCTGAGATGCCCAGGCATCTCTTTTACCTCATAAGTTTTGCACATCAATTGAGATGTTTGAGAAATACACGCTACTTTTTTTCTTAGAAGCTTGAAAAGTTTTTATAGTAAAAGTCTAATCCTTTTTCCACACTAGGACTTGGGAATTGAGATCTGTTTTTCTGTAAAATATATTGATAAATGCTATAAAACATTGTAGATAACCTACATTTTAAATCTGACCTTTGATATTATAATGTTGAAGGGTTTTGTAATAGAGAAAAATAAAAAAAATACCCCTGGCTTGAACCTGGGATTGATTATGCATGTCTGTACTTTATTTCACCATGAAAGTCCAATTACATACTTCCATGTGATCCAAGATAAGATGAGAGGAAGTCTGTATTGTTGCCCAAAGTAAGATTTCTTTTTAAATTTAGCTTCTTAGTCCTATACCAATACATATGTTTATTTCTGTAGTCAGTGAGAACAAAGGAATGTGTTTTCCCAGTAGCACCAAAACAATGTAGTCAGGGTAGTAGCACCTTCTGTTCTGTCGTGTGTGTCTGTTGCATACTGCTGCTTAAAACATTATGGAAGGAAACTCATGCTTCCAAAGCAACAGACAATGTCAGCATCTTCTTGTCCCAAGGAAAACAGAAAAATGCTTTCATCATTAGACCGAGTATTAGTGTGCTATTAAAAGTACACTCCAGGTATTTTCATTCTTTGTCAGTAAATGTTAATTGAAAAGACCTTCTAAAGTAACTTAATTTCACTTACTTCACATATTTTCTGCTTAATTTCATGTATTTTCTTATTTTTAGGTGCTGATCAGCAGTGAAAATCTGTGTAATTAATGTATTTATAACTGAAAGCTATGTAATAGACCATGTTAAATGAACTAATCCACAGAGTAAAACTGCCCTAACTTATGTCTTAGGGACACAATCTTAGGGACACATCTTTCAGAACTACTTAGAGACAGATACACTGGGCTTTATGTTTTTTTTGTTTAGTGCTCTTATTATTTAGTGCAACTTATTATTGGCATATTGGCAATATTTAATAACAACAATATATATTATGAAGCATTTAATATAAATGTTACAAACAGCAAAAATGCAAGCTATGGTTTTATTGTTTGTAATATTAAAGGAAGTGACCTGCATTAAATGAGTATAAATACCCCAAATAATCCATTTTTCTGAGCCAAATAACCAACCCACATGCCCCTCAAAAAAAAAAAAAAAAGGCATCAGACACAGAAAGGCAGAGTAAGAGCACTGCAATTTAACAGTGTGATGGTCAGAGGTTTCTTCCCTGCAGAAGATGATTAGGCTTTCAGAATGTATCAAATTAGGCTCTGGAGTCATGCCAGTACTGCAGAGTCCTTAAGAGAGTTCAAAGATGTAGCCTAACAGCCTTTACCTTTGCTGTGCTGTGTCTCCTCTTTAGATCTTGCTCTGGTGTTGTTAACTGTTTAATTACCAAGTGAAAATTGAGATCTAACCCACAGGAATCATTTATAAAGCATATATCTATCTGATATGGACTATCTGATTTTACTGAGTAGAGCAATTTTGTGTTCTATCCTTGAATGGAATGGTGGTAAGCATAGTAGATATAAATATCTAATCAGAGAAAAGCAGTTATACTCACTGATTTTTTTTTATTTTCTAAAAGACATACATGCAAGCTCTCTTTCAAAAATAATTATAAGAACTTCTGGTTTTAGAATTCACCACTGTCCTTGAACCTGAAAGTTGCTAGTCTCCTTAAGACACAAGCAGATTGGTTAAGGAAGGGAAGGTCAATAAAGTGAGAAAAATAGTAAACTATTTTATTCTATCTTACTTGAATGCTTGTTGTCTATGTGTTGTTTATTTATAAGAGGTATTGAGTATCTCTGAGCAAAGTTTTATGTCTGTTAAAGTTAGTGCACTGTGAAAAAATGTCCTTGAAGCACATGAATTTAGGACAAATAGATATTATGAGGTTATTATGAGCAACTGATTTTTAAATGAAAAATGGCACTGATTACCCCAGTATATGCTGTATACCTTACTTAGGCCTAGAGCACTTGCTTTTGAAATACTTATTGTCAATATTAGTAATTTGGAAACTTATGACTCGTTGGACTATATTTTAGAATTCAGTTTTATAGAGACTTGGGATGTTTCACTTTTGAAAGATCAGGTTAGAATGATTAATCTTGGGTATGCACGTCTGCTGTTAAATTATGCAAGTCTTGACCTATAATAGGGTTTGAGATGACAAGGGGATTGAGAAGATTAAGTTTCCTTGCAAGGATATATATTCATGCAGAGCTGAATCCAGATACTCAGCAGCAAAGGTCTTGTGCTCCAATGCTGGAACAGCTTGATGTGTCTAACTTCCACTGAAATCTATAGGACTAATAGATGCTGAATAAGGGCTATTGTCTTGTAATTGGTACAAGAATTAAAAACAGAAATATAAATCTTTGCAGATCAATTCTCTTTACCATGTTTTAATCCTTATTACTGGCTTTTTCAAGTTTTGGCAATGTACACATGCTTAATTTACTACCATAAGTGTTTCCCCTTAGCAGTCCTATTAAAGCTGATTTGTAGGTAATTGCAGATTGGAGCCTTACAGTATGTTTCATCTGTGTAAAACAGTCACAAGATTGAGTCCACCATACTTTTGTTCAGATTATCCTGATAATTGCCATTTCTTGTTCTTGTTACAATACATGTCACAAGTAATGGATTAAATTTATGACTTGTTTTTATTGCTGTCCTATTTTTTGCTACTGAACCAGAATGGATTACCAGATTACTGTCTTGGGGAAACCCCCAAACAGAGAATCCAGCCATTAAAAAGTGAATGGAATTCCATTTTCTGTCCCAAAGTTTTGTAGAAGAAAACCTGGCATATGTTTAATCCCCAATTATGGAATAAAATAATTTAATCTTGCCTAAAAATAATTATGTTTACTGGAAATATAATCAACCTTGTTCATTTATTGGTAACACATATTCTACTATTGCTTTATAATGTGTTAAGGTAAATAGATACATTTTAAAAATATTTATTTGTAAACAGAAAACAATTTTATTTTTGAGTGCATCTGGTATATGTTTGAGATAAAGTTTAAAATCTACATAAATTATACCTGGTAGGAAATTAGGCTGATTTTAAATTTAATTTTACTTTTAATGTCAGTCATATTTTTTTAAAATGCTATTTAATGGTAGTCAACTTTACTGTCACCGGGGATTAAATTAAAGACATAAAAATTACAAAATTTAGAGTGAGCATTTAGAATTTGAAATATAAAAAGGTAAGACTGCAATCCACCACCCTTTTAAACATCAGAAGAAATGGTCCTTCTGACTTTGGTGAGAACTGGATCATGAGAGAGAGCAGGCATAAGCTGTGGCAAACTAATTTTTATGAAACAGTCATGAAGAGTGAGGCAGCTTCCATGCTGCAAAGGGGATTCCAATAGTAGTCTAGTAAATAATAATGAGTGGTTAATCAGGTAAGGGCAGGAGAAATGGGAAGACTTAGAACAAAAAGTGTCCTTAAAAGGAAGCAAATAAGTACTGAGAAGAAGGAAAAAGGAGTTAAAGCTTAGAGAAAACATTGGAAAGCCGAATGCAAAAAGAGAGGGGCGAAAAGGATGTTAACACGTGCTATGCAGTGTAAAGAATACTGGGAAGGGAGATGGCTAGTAGGGATAAAGCAAGGGACTGTGGAAAGTGGAAAACCAGAAATGATGATTTCATTCCCTGCTGGTAGCAGCAGCTCAGGAACCTTGGAACAGATGAGTGAAATCACAAGCTCTGGCAATGGGTACAAAAGTCACCTCATGAGAGGAGGGAGAGGAAATCTGGGACACGTTGAAAAGTGGAGGTAGGCAGGAAATTGAGGAGAGGATTTCATACAGTAAAAATGACTGTAGCTGTTACGTTTTTAAGTATGTGAAATTGTAAGGGGTTTTTTTGACAAACTGGCAAAACTTCTGTGCTCATTTGGGATCTCTAGTAGCTCAGCTTTTTAAAAAGCTAGAGAGAACATGGACCAGAAGCATTCTGAAGGCTAAATTCCTGCATTCAACTTTACTTTTAACTCCACTACCTCTTCAAGGCAGTATACCTGACATCCCTGTGTACTTATGAACCAAAAAGCTAACTAATACTGACAGAAATGCCAAAATTTATCCTTGGTGCATCTACCAGAGATGAATTTCCTCTATATTCTCAAGTCAGGCACTCAGTGTGAAATTCAGCTTTTCCTGACACTATTAGCTCTGCTGTTCTGCTAGAAGTTGTTGATACTGCAGGCACCATAGGTCGTATTCCCAATTTATTTCTATGACCATTAAGTCTGTGTGAAAAGTTGTGGACAAGGATTAAATCTAAACTGTTCAGTGCATTATTTCAAGTTTCATAACTAGAGAAATGTTGAAAAAGAAAAGATTTGGTAATCTTAGCTGAGCAGCTGAGAGATAGGACCACCCCCACCTGCATCCCACGGTAGAAATCAATAGTGAATGAAGCAGTAAGAGCTGTCCTGGGCACTGCTAACAGCCCCTGTTCAAAGCAGAGCATTGTCTCTGAAGGGCATCACCTTTTTGTACTGCGTAAATGCCCACGAGTGATGTATGTCCACAGGAGGTGGAAGGAAAATAAGAAAATGCTGAATTTGGCTTCAACTTCTGAATTAAAAAGAGGGTAAAAAAAAGTCCCAACAATTTATTTTCTTGAAAGGGTCTCAATCAAGTGGCCAACTCATGCACAGCTTAGACTGCCTGCTATTGGAACACTAGGGCCTGAAGACAGTCTATTAACCGCAGGCTGTGTAAACTTCTCTTCTAGTATTTGAAATGTAATACATTTTTTCCAAGTTTCAAAGGCCACATATTGCATGGCTAAAACAAGGTCCAAAGTCAAGAACTGCTGAGTCGTCTGCCCCTTCTCTTACCAGGTTTTCTCATCATGAGGTTTGTTATAAAATTGACTCAAAACGAGCAATTTCCAATCAAAGAATTTATTAATTATTGAAGCAGTTATACTAAGTAAGCAAAGGCTCAGCGCTGGGCGACAGGGGAGTCTCAGCTCCACCTACTGCCGCGCCAACTAGTTTCTGATTCAGTCCTTTTATCCTCTCCATCCTTCAGGAGTCCATGTTATCTTGGAGTTCTCTGCGCCTGTGCTGGTTGTTGCTAGAGGGTCATCCTTCTGTCTCCTGGTGGTCGGTGATAAAAGGCTGCGGAGTCTTCCTCAGCTGCGTCTTCTTCACCCTATGTCTTTATTTGGTGACTTCTCCGTGGAAAATTACCAAAATCTTATGATTAACGCAATATGTGCCCTATCAAGCTTAAGCAAGCAAATGTCCTGCCTTGCAAACTGTGTCCTATCAAGCTTAAGCAAGCAAATATCCTACCTTGCAGACTGTTTATCTGCCCCTGCCCCTTCCCCAGCTTTTCCCTGGTCGTTATCTCTGTGAGTTATCTGCTTGTACCATTTGTCAGCGGGAAAGGTTTCCCTGCTGGGTGTTAATCTGCCCCTGCCCTTTCCCCAGCCTTTCCCTGGTCGTTATTTCTGTTAGTTATCTGTTTGTACCATTTGCTGGGTGGGACTATGTGTGGGCTCCTGCAACCCCTTCCCTGGTATCCTTGTAACTCCTATCTCATGAAGTAGTACAGAAATAGTCAGCAGACAACTCTTGTAACACACTGGTCTCTTTTTCGTGATGAACAAAATGTAGTCCTTCATCTCAAGGTTCAGACGTCTGTTCAAGTACAAGTCTGTGGAATGTCACAGCCAGGTTGCACTATACAGAATAGGCAGGTTGTTGTGAGGATCATCCTGTCTAACAGAGTTTACTGTTACCTGATACTAACATGATATGCCTGTCTTGATCTTGATAACAGTGGTCAGAATGACTCAAGCTGGGTAGAAGGTGGCTGATGAGTAAAGCTGATGGAAAAGTAAGAACTGCGTTTTTCTGAAATTATCTCTGTATAAGAATCACTTTCCTCAAAGCAAATATTTAAAAGAAATTTCTGTCAAATGAATTATCAGTGTTATATTACTTTCCACTTAAAAGAGAATATTTATGCCTTGAGGTATTTTTGGAGGCTCTACAGGACTGAGTTGTGTCCATGTGCACTACCAGTGTCTCCCAGAGAAGTCAAGAGTTCAGCAATTTCCATGATACATTTTGCTCCAGGGAACAGTGTCCTTGTCCAGACAATATCTTCCATTGTGCCTTGCAGTTGTGATAGTCATGTGATGCCTCAAACGTGTTGATCTAGATGACAGAATAATATGGTTGGGTTTTGGCTTACTGATCCCAAAACAAAAACAAGTAATGTTGATATCCAGAACACAGGTAGATGTTATGAAGACCATAGTGCCTTACTTATGAAGTTCTTCTGTGTCATTCTGTGAAATACTGATTCAAGTCATACTTCTGGTTGATGTGGAAAGATAAATTCCTGAAATGTTTAAGGTGATGCTATGGAATGCTATTTGTGACACTGATATGCAGGGAGAAGAGAAAAAAGATTCCTAAAATCTGAATTCAGACAGATAAAAGAAAACTCAATATAGAAGTAGTCTTGTGATTCTTCCTGAACGGATTTGGCTAAACAAATACAAACTCAAGATCTCAAAGTGAAGTCCAGAAGATGTTGATTAAAGAAGGCCTAATTAAGCACTAGAGGTTTTTCAGAAATGAAAAATCTTAAATAAATATTGCTTTGTCTGAATTAAAGTATAACTACTTTTAGCTTGTCATTTTAACAAGGCTTCAGCTTAGTCTAGCTTTGAGCTTAGTCTAGCTTTGAGGGAAAAGTGATAGTTGAAGAGCACATGCAAAAACACCTCTCAATACCAGGGAATTAAAGAAAGAATGAGGGAAGAATGCAGAGGAGACTTCTCATACATCTGGAAGTATCATGGTAGAATCTTTGTCAAAAACAGAAGCTATAGCTACATGAATACAAAAGATAAAAAAATAGCAGTTGTAAACTTCTATGAAACAAACTTAATTCAAAACAGAAAAAAAACCCCAGAGTAATCCAGACCACTTGTTTCTGTGAAACAGAAGTATAAAAAGTGAGAGCCTTGTGTACAAAAGGTTACATTGCTTCCAGAAAAAAACTGGTTGTTCTTCATGAAGACAATCACACAATCATATCTGTATGGGTGTAAATCCAGAGTTGTAGTTATGCCAATATAGTAAAGAGAACTTGCCTTAATAAAGAAATTGAGTACATGACATTGAAACATATCAGTTTATTATCTATACATCTATTATGTATTTAAGAATAATATTTACAGTCAGAACAGTCAAGACCAACAAAAAGAGCAAAGAAATATCTTTGTAATTTAAAATAATTTGTAACTTATCAATTCCCAGCCTATATTTGACATTACCCAAGGGTCACAAGTCTCCTTCTGGCAACTTTGGAAGTAAATTCTGGAAGCGGTAGGCCCTTTTATTTTAATGTGGTTTTTCTTTTTCAACAGTGACTGTATAAGTTGTTGTGCTTCATGCTATCTGTATACAGAGGTCATTGTTGTACTTCAGCTGTGTATACAAAAATACACAGTTGGAGGAATCTGTTCAGATATATATTAGCTTCACAGACTGTGTTAAGTTGTATAATGAATGAAAAATTAATAATTAAATGGTTGTTAATGTATGCAGTGATAGATGTTTATATATAACTTAAAATGCACCTTAAAACTAGCAAATGTAAATGGAATTTTCACTTCTGACACAAGGAGGAATCCAAGCACTGAAGCATATAATACTATCATCAATATTTTCTCATGCACATGAAATTTCCTTTACCTCACAGAAGAGGTAGTACTTTCAATGAAAACATATAAAGGAAAAAATATAATTGAATACAGTAAGATTGAATCTATTTAATATGTCTAACTGATGAGATCCATGAAAGACTAAAAAATGCCCCTGTGAGATTAGTCTGAGCAGAGAATTCTTATCAAGTACCCAGGCAGTAGCAAAGATTGTATTTGCAGTCAGTGTTAGTAGCAAAAATACATATGCTGATGACCTAGATGTACTTTATAATAACAAATCAATGAGTTTGCATAGTAGAGTATGTCTGAAATGTTGATTGGAAAAAAGTACTGCAAATTCTAAGAAATAAGAATCTTACTATTTCCTCTTGATTTAGAATTTTTTCCAGAAGTTTGGAAGCAGGTAAGTAGTCTCTTTTTCTTGAGGACAGTGGACCAAGCCCAAATCTTGTTTTGCTAGCTGCTCTGTTATTTTATACTTATGTTTTCCTGGAAGATAAGCTTAATTGTACTGTGCATGGTTTGTTACTAAAACCTCTGGAAAGACTTCTGAGATGATGAAACGCTTACAGTGATCATGTATCTCAATGGGATCCATTCCTTTTTGGGACATTCTTATAAGTGTCCTTACTGGATACTCTCTGTAGCACATGGCATAGGGAGCCTCCTATTTTGCATCCCTCTGTTCAGAGTATCCAATAATGAGTGCTTGTACTAATGATGTGATCTTACCTTATCCTGGACCTGTCAATAACAAGACCCATGCAAACCCTTCCTCGGCGGGATAGGGTGGAGAAAGCACGCTCCCAGCTGTGCTTTGGATTGGACACTTCACAGCTCTGCTGGGTGCTTACAGAGGGCATGGAGGGAACAGCTGCTGTCCTTGGTTCCTAGTCAGAAGCTCCAGACTGTAATTATACACCTCAGCAAGATAGATGAACTTGGCATCAAGAACTACTGTTTGCTTTTTCATTAAGGCTAAGTAGTCTGGATGAAACTGATGCAATTGTTCCCTCAGTGTTTTATCTGACCTCTTTCCACACTGGGGCTGATGGGAGAGCAGCAGTACAGCTGTGACACAGGTCACTTAGGATAACATTCACTGAGCCATGATCATACTGTCAGGCCATCTCAAACATATCTTCATGAGTAGTACTGTTTACTTCCCATAAGGCAAATTCTGTTTTGTGAAAGAATGAAAATGTTTGGCTTTTATTATAGTGAAGATGGATGCAAACTTGAAATATCAAAAGCTAAGCAAAACAAGATATCCATCCATCCATCCATCCATCCATCCATCCATCCACCCACCCACCCACCCATCCATCCATCCATCCATCACTTCCCATGGACAAGCAGGTGTTCAGCCATCCCAGGAAAGCAAGACTCCATCAAGTGTAACAGATACTTGGGAAGACAAACACTGTAACTCTGAGTGTTCCTCCTTTTTCCGTCTTTCACCCAGTTTTCATTGCTGAGAGTGATGCCATGTGGCGTGGCATCAGTTGGGATCAAATTGATCAATTGGGATCAGCTTTCCAGGCTGATCTACCTCTGATTCTACTGATTCTACCTCTTTGCTTTTCTAAATTAAAATATGTTTTCAGGTGGTCTTTTCAAACAAGAGAAGTCTAACATGATGAAAACCTAAAATACTTATTGGTGGTCTTTTATACCTGTCTCAGATGACAGGTACAAGAGGACAGGCAATGCATTTGAAAATTTATAATCTTAATTGAGACCAATTTTCTTAAAATCTCTCTTTGGCAAGTCAGATATTCTGCTGGCAATTGGACTTTCCTCATCTGACCCCATTTTTCCATACTGAAAAAAAATAAAGATACTGCCTTCAGTTGCAGTGCTATTTGATTTGTTAAAATGTGGCTTGCTTATATACCAACTTACTCTTACTGACACAAATTTTAAGTCTGGGACTAACCAGACTATTTAAGAAGCTAAATTATCTGTGCTGATGCTAATGGGTCCACTAGTCAAATTAGGTATATTTTTTGTTATTGCATCTCCTGCTTATCAAGTCTTTAGCTGGCTGAATAAAGTGAGTGCTATTTAAATACTGTATCTCTGCACTAACTTTGTCAACAGAGCTTCTAGATCATTGAATGAGTAGCAATGGAAGATGCAGTCCAGGTGAGGTCAAGGGGCAATGACAAATATTCAGCACTCTTAAGTCAGGACACTTACTAGAATATATAATTACTGGGTTTAGTGCACATAAATGCAGCTGTTTTACTTTTAAAATGTCATTGCTGTCCCATAGCCACCCTGGCCCCTTTAGGAATCCATGGCACTGTTGCAGTAAATGACTTTACTCTCTCTATATAGACCTTCAACTGCTTATTGTCTTTTAGTATTCTACCCAGGAGGCTGTCATCTCAAGCATATATGATAAAGGCCAGCAGTTGTCATGGTGGGTCTTCAGAGTCCATTTAAGACACTGTATAGTAAATGGTAAAGATGATCTCTACAAGGAAGGGTATGCAGTAGGACCTTACATACCAAGTTCAGCAGCTGGGACTTGGAAGATTTGTCTGTCAAGTTACTGTTACATTTCATGGGCACTAAAGTATGAGCATGAGTAGAAAACCTTCTGCTAGAGCCTGGGCACTCTGGATTTCCAGCTGGGCACAGTTTGATCAGGTGCATTATTCATCTCAGCTGGCTTGAGTGCTCACAATTATTTTTATTATAGCACTCACTTTGCTTTGATATGATTTACTACAGTGGTATTGAGTAGAAACTTTTTCCAGAGGGTAAGACACCCTGAAAATGAGCATGGTAAACATTTTAAAGTATTTTAAGAATGTAAAGGGTCATGTGGGTTCACTCAAACCAAATGTCTGTCATCTCCATAGAAAAGCAAAGAAAGAGATCTTCAAAAAGTATCTAGGAAAGTGTCTTACAGGATTTCCTTTTTGCATGTGAAGTAGTGTTTGAAGGGGTAGTAGACAAGATACAAGCTTTTTAGCATCAACATAGTAACACAAATTTTATCTTTCCATGCTTTGATGACCAATGAAGAATCTTTTTATAAAGCTTGTCTGATGGCTTGAGATATGTTTTACAAAACTTCTCAGTAATGAGTGTATTAATCGGTTTTGTACTAAAAGCTGCAATTTAAATGTTTAATTTTTGGGGAAGCTGAAGAATATAAAGATTATGTCAATAGCAACACAAGAACTCATCTGCAAAAATAAGACCAGAACTTGCACTGCCTGAATCCCTGTGTTCTATTCAGTATGTTGCACTGCTCTGCATTCTTCAGCAGAAGAATGCCAATTCTGTGTGCCAATTCGGAGTCCTCTGTTCTTCATTGGCCCTTTCCTATCATAACCCAGAGCACACTAAAACTAGTGTATCTTTCCAGTGAGGTTGTATGATTTTGTGATGATTGGTAATACACTTCCTTGTTATATTTTGTGAAAAAAATACTTCATTTACATTCATCATGCCTCTGCAATCATATGGCCAGATACTGTAACTCATTATATTTATGAATAATAAGCAAGAATTGCAGAGTTGCAATCAGTTCAGGAATTTCTTTCCTATAATTCATAGAGTGGAGATTATTGTATTCAGAAAGTTCGAGGACTGGATCAAAAAGTTATTAGAGGTAATACAAAACCCTAGATCTTAAGTTTGAACCTTCACTGAGACTTTTACATGGATGCATTTTTGTTTTCATTTGAGTTCATTCAAATCCTATAAAATGAGATAATTGAAAAAAGGAGGGGAAGTGTGGAGAAAAAGACAGAAATTAGAGGTTATATGTCTTAGGTGGCTGGCATATCATGCAGTTTAAAGTATGATGCAGTTTTAAATTTGTCCTCTTTTTTTGTCTCTGTTTAACTCTTCATTTCCAGTACTTAATATTTTAAATTGGCTTCATAAGGAAGTAAGACCCATGAAATCTCACTTTCACTGCCCTCCACAGCAATAACTCTTGAGACTTCTCATCAATTAAACAATAGAATAAAAGCCTTCAACTTACAAGAAGCTGGTCATACAAATCGTTATGAGAACTCATCAGTCAGGAAGGGAAGAGACACACTCACTTAAAGCCCTGCAAACTCAGATCTTGTTTAGCCTGGTTGGACAAAATGACACACATGCTCACTGGCTCATCAGTGTGCCAGAAAGGTAATAGGTGTGAAAAGTTAGGCTGAATCAACTTAGTTCCTGCTGTAATACAGAATGACTCCAGGAAACTGCATTCAGAGCTGAATTTCACTCAGACTTGTTAAAAAGGAGTCAGGAGCTCCCTGAAGTAGTTGTACTCATATTAAGCATGGTTGGGGCTTGATAGCAGCAAAGACTTCTCAGTGAGTAGCCAAACTGAGCTAACAGATCATGTCTCAAGAGCAGTGAACCTACCTGCAGGCACGGGGGAGTGGGCAGTGAGACAGGCTGTTCCAGGAACAGCACATCAAGGAGCTCCAGAAACATACAAATCACTTCCTATACAAAGGTAACAGAGAAATAGAACTTGAAGCTAATGAAATGGGAACAGAAGGTGAAGTATCAGAATATTGGAATTTTACTTGAAATACCTTCTAGTAGCTAACAGTGAAAGCCCTACCAAGTTTGTTCAGATACCACCTCTAGAAACTGGCAAATAAGCTAGGCAGATGTCAGGCCATTTTCTTGGATATTCTGGTTCCACATTATGAGGTGGGTTTTTTAATAATTTATCTTAATCTCCTTCAAAGCTATTAGGTTAAACTATAAGAAACTAACAGAACCCCTTCAAGATGCAGAATACCTGTTATTGGTCATTTTCTTAATTATTGTGGGTCAATACCAGTGGACAGCTAAGCACTACACCAAATGCTTACTCAGTTTCCCCCTGCTACCCCTGGCTGGATGGGAAAAGAGGGAAGGAATATCAAAAGCAAGAAAACTTGGGATCAAGAAAAAAATAAGAATTGTTTAATAAGTAAAGGAGAAGTGAAAGAGTGTAGGGAAACAAAAGTGATGCAAAGACAATCAGTCACTACCTCCCACAGGTAGCCTGATTCCCATCCTGTTCCCAAACAAAAGATGTGTAACTTCCTAAACCATCTCTTTTCCCTGCTATTGCTGGGTGTGATGTGACATGTTGTGGAACATGTCTTTGGTTGGTTGGGTCATCTGCCTCTTAACCTATTGCAGCAAATTGAGAAACCAAGGAAGCCTTGATGCTCTGCAGACACTGCTTAGCAAAAGCTGGAATGTTTGTTTGTTACCAGTATCATTTTGGTCAAAAATCTAAGCCCCATATGAGCCACTATGATGAAAATGAATTCTGTCCTATCTGGACCCAGTACACTTATGTAGGAAATTTGTAATACCAAAGGTATGCTGTTTTACTGTGACCTTTCTCAGTAAAATGTTATTTCAAAATATATCTTATTTCCATTCTTAAAGATAAAAAAAAAAATCTTCATTTTAAGGATTCTATTAAGGCTTTGGTGGATGCAGAGACCTCAGGATGCTTGTGGGAGGAAGGCTGGGATCTGTCTGTCGGTTTAAATGCATATTTTAAGATGACTTACATTTTGTTCTATCAGGAAGTGCTCTTTCCTTCTCTTCCTAGTGTTTGCCTACCAATACATCCATGTATGGGTGCTGCTCATTTCTCAATTCTGACGCTGTCACTTCTCTTTCTAACCAGCCTTCTGTGCTGGTGACTGCTGCTATAGCACTTCTGCTTTGGCTGGGCAGGCAAAGTGAATCCCAGTGAAGCAATTCATCATTTATGAAACTCCCACCAGAAATTTTAATATCAGCACCTGTGATCGATGAAGAGTGTTCCAATCAATGTATGGAGCATTTTAACACATAATTTTCACAGTGTTAAACTGAACTTGTCACGTAAATCCCCAACTTAGTATATGCATGTGGGGAGCCTAGCCGCCTTAAAGAAAAGCTAATGTATAATGCATATTTTTGCAGCATTACCATTCTTTCTCCCTATCTCTCAGAGTTTCTTTCCTTTGTCACTGCCCTGTCCTACACATATGTAATTTAGTGCCCTAATTTGGTCACAGCTCTTCCTATTTCATATATACCCGTGCACACTTATGTACATGTCAGTGTAATACATGCCTAAGCCATCTGGTATCTTTCCTTGCAAATGTTCACACAGAAAATTGACTGTGAGTAAGGTTCTGAACCTGCCTGTCCAAATGGTCCATATTTGTTTGATTTTTCTAGCAAATGCATAGATCCTATTAGTGAGACTGATCCAACATATTTCCATGTGTCAGCTGTACCTGCTGCAAGTGTCATTCTGTTCAGTGATAACAGGACTTGCATCCTAAAATAGAGAGAAAACAAGAACATCAGGTCCTTTTGAGGATCTGAATTGCTTTTTCTACCATCTGCTGACCAATGCTTTGAAAGAAAGAAAGTCTGTGTCTGGATTGACACCTTCCTTCTTTCTAAGCCAATAAAGGATTGGCCTGTTAAAGAGTCCAGACATGCCATGTTTGCAAGAGAAGCTTATTAGAACATAAAATGTCACTGGTATCATATGTTTTCAACTCATTGCAGTATACAGGAGCAGATACAGGTATTCTTTTAGTGTATTTGTTACATTTAATTATTCCTTGAAGTAGCTTAATTTAACTGTGCAATAAAACTATTTTATATTTATTTTACTATGATACAGAAATTGCAGAACAAGTTACTGAATGGGAGAAAAAGATGTGAAGTAGTGCTTGACTTCCTTGCTTTATTGTTACATATACTTTGGAAAGATCTTTCAGATATTGCTGTATGAATATTTTTTTCATTAGTAGGTAAATAACCAGAGCTGGAAATTGTAGGAGTTAGAAGATACAATGCAGGACCCAGTTTAATTATCATTATGAGGTGTAGAAATGATTGTGTTGCTGGAAGGAGTGTTTGGGGTGAAGAATTTCCTTTCTCTGAAGCATCTGATGTTTGCTAAAGAGTAATACAATTTTAGATGGATCAGTTATCTATTCTAGCAGTGTTTACAGAATAAGGAAAATAAAAATTTTCCCTGATTCAAATTTGGATATTCTGCATTTCATATATGTAGCTATACACGTCATCCATTGCTTTTTCATGCACAATTCATTTCATCTGAAATCAACCATTATTAAATTCCATTTTATATTATCCAATAGGGCATCGTCAATCACCCAGGGAAAGGTAATCTTATATATTAGTCCAATAACATCTCTCTTGCACAACACATTAATTTTAATTGTAAGCATTTCATTAAAGCAGTATTTACTTGGTGCTAATTCCCCTGTATGCAGTATACCACTGACACAATGAGCTCTTTTTGTAACTGCATGGAAATTTTCCTCTATTCTAACCTTAAATACATTCAGCTGTATTGAATTACTGTAGAATTCTGCCTAGAGCCTGTAGTCATTGCATCCCTAACCTCATAGACAAAGGTCTAGTGCTGAATCAGCTCACCTTTGTGGTTTCACAGTCCCAGTGTGCACTCGATACTGGGACAGACCATGGCTGTTTTTCACTTCTGTTGGCTTATGAAACATTCTATTGCTCGACTGTAGCCCAGCCACAGCACTATTGCTGTGTGAAATTTTGCTCTTCCTGTTACACAGCCCAATTTTGCAGGACATCACACAGTCACCATTGAAAAATCTGCCTTCGGGGGCTTTGTGGGTCTCTTTTATTGTTTAGGCAGGTTGGAGCTCAGGAAGAAATCATTTCACTGATCTCAGATTGACCATGTTAAGAGGTGAGCTAAGCATCTTTCTCTGCCTCTGCAATCTACTGTACCATACTCGTTGTTTTCTTAGCCATTTGTGACACAAAATGCCTGATGTTAGCTGAGACAATATGTATCTACTGATCAGCAAGGACAGCTGTAGCAAAATTAGTGGAAGAGATTTGTCTTTTTACATATTATTGCTGGGCTATTTGAATTTGCTTCTTTTTCTTCCCTTCTACCTTGGATATCATCTGCAAAGAATTTGCAGTTTCCCTATAACTGTATTAAACAGGAGAAGGAAACAGTTGTGTGCATGTGCACTGCTCTTGTAGGACAGACACACTAGACCTATGTGGCGTGCCAGTGGGCATCTCATGACCCTGAAAAATCATCCCTGTGTTAGGATGACTGAGCAAAGGTTAATTCTCCCTTCCTTTGATTACTGTAAGTAGTCTGACTGCCCTAAAGTGCCTGTGATTACTGTTCCACCTTTGGTGCCAAAGCTGCCCCATCTGGTGCTTCCTGGGCGGAGGGAGTTGGGGACTTCTTGCAGCAATTTATTGCACAGTGTAGGCATATGCTTGAAATCTTCACACACATTTTATTCTCTTCCACTAGAGGCCAAGACATCCCTAAAAATGTTTCTAACGATTATCCCTTGTATTCTTACCTCTCAGCCATATCTACCTCCTGTAATCTCTCAGTCTCCTAAGCTTAGTACTGCCTTTCTTGTCTGTCTCAGAGGCCTTTCATCCCACTTCTGCTTCTATCTTCTTCTTGCCAAGTACATGAGCTGGTCCTTACACCTACTTGTACTAGACCCCTTCTGCAGTTGTATCATTGTCTGTGCCTGGCTCTGCTTGAGTGCCTCTGGAGAAGGTGGCTACTAAACATTTAAACGTTTCATGCCATTTATTTCCTGCCATAAATCCATCAGCTTTGTCTTTTCATCTGGTTTATGTTTAATTCCTTTTACTGAAGACACAAGAAGGTGTGTCTTCAGTAGGTGATAAGCACTGCGGCCATGAGTGGTACAGTCACAGCACTGACCTCCCACCTATTCTTCTTCTGTGGGAGAGGTGAAAATGAAGAGAGAAAGTAGTTTGGGCTGATTGCCAGAAGAAGCAGGTGACACTGGCTGCATTGCAAGGGAGCCAGAGAGCAGGGCAAAAAGCCAGAGCCTAAGTGTAAATGCTAGTTTAGGCAGACCTGGGTTCCAGTCAAACCTTCATGCATGGACTCATCAAAATCCCAATCAAATTTACATAAAATGTGTATATATTTTCATGCTGTAAGTCTCATACTTCCTAATTCCCCTCATCATGCATTAGACCCCTTGCACTCTTCCTTCTCCCTGTCCGTCAATTTATTCTCACCTTTGTCTTGCACCTGAAGGCATCTTGTCTGCAGTGTCACTGGCCTCTGTAATCTATGGATGCTTCTAGTCTGCTCAGAAATTCACAGAAAATGAGCTCAGAATAACTATGTGGCCATCCCTTATCCAGTCTGCAGAAAAAAAAAGTGATTTTTTAGAAAATCATAGTAAAGCAACACTTAAAAATAGCATGTATTGGAATGTGTAGATTGCTGTTCATTGAGCATATATTGACTAACAAAAAGTGGGTTTTTTCATGTAGATTTTACAAAGAAATATACTAAAAATGTTGAAGACAATAATTAATACTTCAGCCACTAGTGTCTAAATAATCTGACAGGATGACTCTTGTAGGTTCCACTTGCTGTTCTTTATCATAATTTATCATAGCATAGAAAGGTTATAGGCACATGATTGGTGAAAACAGATATAAAAACTTATAAATAATCATATTTTATAAAATGGGGAAAACAGCATGTTTAGCTTTTCATCCAAGCATAGCTTGAATATTTAAGGGAATTTTCAGAAGTATATTTCCAAGAAAGCTGGAAAGCCAATGAAAATGTGCCTGCCTTCTGCATGGCTCATTGCTTTTTCACAGGAAAGTTCTACATCACCCTTAGCCTGTGAGTGCACAGATGTATCTTACAATGAATAAATTTTGTCTGCTAGTGAACTAAGGACAATCAGCTGTGGCACAAAAGACCAGAATAGGCACAGCAGTGATATCACCTGCTTCCACCATGAAACAGGGCTCACCCTGCCGCTCCTTTCAGTCCCTTCTCTGCTCTGAAATGATTTTGTCTTACGTGACATGCTTTAACTCCAGAGAAAGTTAGTAATTTTCATTTCTCTTACGTCTCTGCCTTTCTTGTAGGCCCCCTTTAGGTACTGGAAGGCTGCCTTGAAGCCTTTTCTTCTCCAGGCCCAACCACCCCAACTGTCTCGGCCTGGAGAGAGATATAATAGGAGAGATATTCCAGCTCTCTAATCATTTCAAGATAGAATTAGACCATGTTTAGCCTTTAATACGGATAATTAAGGGTCCTGGAGAGCAGTTAATTTTGGGAAATTGTTGTGGATAAGGGAGCATCAGAATGTGGCAAAGCAGCTAGTAATTCTGGTGAACCTTAGGTGGGAATTGCAGATGCTCTTTATAGCAGCATGTAGCTGCAGGTATGTAGCTATTTCCTAGGGCATCTACATGTGTGAGGGCTGAGAGAATCCCTCAATTTCATTTTGTTGTTTCTCAATGGCAACTTCAAGGTAAACCACTTCTAATTCAGGAGCTTTATATTTATGTCAGCCTAAGTGTGTGGAAAGGAATTTTTTTCCCTCTCTAACCTATATTTGTGCCCCTCAGATTAGATGTGGCATTGCTTTTCAGAACTGAAGCAATTTGAGTATTTGTGCATAGCTGTTCCTGGCTACTTATTTCTGCCCCTGAGCTCCAGTTTGTCATCCCTTTAGTTATGGTAATACAGCTAAGTGGTGCTTATCTGAAAACCAAATCCACCAGAAGAGGAATAGTTTCAGTGACTGGGTTTACAGCCTAGCAACACAAATTGCTATTTTTCAAAATGCCTTACAGGCATAGAAATGAGAGGTTAGATCAGGGAATGGGCTTCTTAAACCTTTTTTGCTGCTAATTATTCAGGAAAAGATCCTGGCCTTCCTGTCCCAGTCTTCTCTGGTTACAGAGGTGCTGTGCCCTGATCATGTGCAATTATCACGTGCCCCAATGGTAAACAAAGTTCAATAGGTTTGGCTGAGCCATCAGTAAATCATTAATCCGTTCTCAAGTGAAATGTTAGTAAAGCACCACCATTGGTCAGAAGATGCTCAAAGCCCAGTATGATCTTCTTGACACACTGAATAATGTGTTTCATATGAACGTGCAAATTGGTAACCACATTTCATACAGACACAAGTAGGATAACTTGCTACCTCTTGTTGATTCTTGCTTGAGAATGGCTTAGCAGTAACTGAATCACTTTGAGAAGATAATATGTTTAACCTGTTGTTTAAGTTCTTAGGAAATACTGTTGACAATGGTTACTTGGAATTCTTTTGTTCTCTTATGACCTATAGGAAGGAAATCTACACCTGGGTGAATGACTGTGCAAATGTAGTGATACACACTTCTGCTTTGTTCCCAGAGGAGGCTATGCCTCCAAAAGTTTGGTGAGCCAGCCTACAGCTCAAACTATGCTTTGTTAATCTTTTGATAGAGAAGTTAGAGACTTTTCTAGGCCCTGTGATGAATCACTATTGACCTTCGATACTTCTGTGTTGTATTCTTCCTCGCAAATAATGTAATAGACAAGGTTTGTCCTCTTTCTGGCAACTCTTTAATCGCCATCTCTTTTTTTTTTTTGTCTTCTCTCAGTCTGAAAGATTTTGTTTGCTTCTTAATAGACTATATCACTTGGAAAGCATCTATTAATAATTTGCTGTTTCCTGCCATGTGTCTGACAAACATAATAAGAAGCAGGAGATACCACTCTGCAGTTTCTCTGCTGGGCTTAGCATTTATTCTGTATACTCCAAGACTTCCCATTGAAAAGTAGTCCAAACACTTTTCAAACACCTCAAACATTGTGTCTATTTGTTAAAAAAAAACCCAGTGTGCCAAGTCCAGCAGTGAGCCTGACACAATTGCAGTGAAATCAACAAATATAGTAACAAAGACTTGTTGCTAGGTAAGAGAGACTTACTCAAACTGGCTAAAGTTTTTTGATCTTTTCTCCCCTCATCTGAGTTCTGTTTTCAACAGTTCATTAAAAAACAAGAAGTTTTTGGTTTTGTGTGTCCATACTGACAATTACATGAATCTTAGATATAATAACAAATAAGGATGAACCACATGATCCGGTAATTTTCATGTGAAAAGGCAAAAGAACTGGCAGGAACCCTCAACATCCAAATAGAGGCATAGTGTTGCTACACTGGGAATTCTCTGTTAATGGTCTGTCATTGTGAAACCAAGGCTTGCTGAGCAGTCAATAGGTATTAGTATCTATTAAATTCTCTTAGTATTAATAGAATTTTAAAAACACCCTTTTTTCTTTTTTTTTTTTAATTCACTATCTGTGTAGTGAAGTCAATAGTAGAAAGATCATGTTCTGCTTTAAATAGCAATGACTTGCTCAATTAATTAGTTTCAGGACAGTATACAGTATCTGTATACGTATCCTGGGCAGCTTCAAAGTTGTATAAAATTTTATTCTTGCAGAGGTTTTTAAACCAACTACAGGAGTGGTTTACATGTGTTCTTTCGAAGTGCAGTTGTGGCTGGTTTTTGTGGCTCCAGTGTTATGTGTAGAATTGTGTTCTGTGTATTTTTGTTCTTGTGATGACTGCCTCATGTATCAGCTGTTCAGACATCCAGCACCATGGTGTGAGTTGGATAGCCTAGTTATTTTTCCCTTGTATTGGGATTCCCACTCATTTCCATGGAAACCTGAAAAGCTGGAGGAATAAAGCACGGAAGCACTTGCTGTGTTACAGAATGTGCAGCTTGTGCCTGTGAGTGCCAGTGTAGTTGTAGGTCTGGCTAGGCTTCTAGTCTAAAACCTGTAAAAGGGTTTAGCTTTTAGATTTATTTCTTATCCAAACATGGTTTTATTTTCCTTATGTAGGAATGTGTTATAAACACATGTTCTTACATACATCTCTTTTAATACTAATAGAATGGCTACACATGCTCATAAGTGCATATTCAATATTATATACATGTTCACACATTGAAACATATACATACACAGACACACATGCATGCTTGTCTCTGACAAAAACACATTCAGAAACAGAGGTATTAAAGTCTGTAAGAAATGCATAACTTATCCACAGAGTTATTCTAATGGCTGTCACTTTGAAGGCTTTTCTTAATCAAATACTAACAAAAACTTGAATAGATTGACAATGGAAAATATATGAATATGACTAAAGATTCTTTTCAGTGAAATAACCTAAAATATTTGTACCTCCTTCACAAAAAGTCAGACATTTAACCATTTCATTTTGCTCCTGAGCAGCTGGTCCTAAGCAAATTCTGTGAGTGAGTGCAGAGACAACCAGAAGAGCTAACGAAATGGAAGATGAAAAAGAATTTAGAAAATAAATGAACACGAAGCCACAGATCAAAAAACAAGCTTGATCAGGGCAACCATCTTGAGTGCATTTTTCTCTGTGTTTTCTCTGTTACTTTTCAAATCTCATTAAAACCACTAGGTAAAATATGAAATTGGTTCTCTGGCTTTCTGCAACTTATACTACCAGTTTCTACTCCTTCCCTTTATGTTGTAGCAGGAATATCTGACTGCACTTTGAAATCATCTGTACTATGGCACGCTGCTATTTTTTTCAGCCACAGAGACACAGAAGCTGGGATACTATGACTTAATGTGAAAATTTAATTTGGAGATACCAACTGTGATTAAAAGACAGTTCCCCCTTCAGATTGGTTATGCTCCAATTCACAACAGGGTGTGATGCATGAAATCAAAGAAGCAGAAACAAGAACAGAGATAGTAGTCTCTAAAACTGCTGTTATAAAAACTATCTGTAGATGTCCTCAGCGATTTCCAATAATGAAGTGCTAATAAAACTTCTGAAAATATGTATTAAATACAAAGATCTTAGTCTACATCTAAATTCCTGTAACTTTAATTTCCTACTGCCTGGTTTTCAACTGTAGGAGCCACCTCAGCAATAGCAAACACAAGGTTCTAGGACTTAGATGGAGTTTAGGATTTGCAACTGCATACTGAAGGTAGTCAGCTAATTCCATAACCATACTATTGTAGATCAGCTTTGGAGAACTTTGAAAGAGGGGAATGGAGATTTTATAGGAAGGCTCTTCATCTATGTCTTAAACATGAAAAAAAACCTCTCAGAAAAATGGTAGTTAATAATATTAGATGATTTTCTGAAAGATGCTATTTGTAGCATCAGTTGCACATAAATGTAATTTTCCATTTAAAAAAATAATCTTTGTAGGTGTATTGGTTGCAAAGAGAAGCTTGAGTGCTTTAACATAAAGTGCTGAGAGCCAGAAAGAGAAGCAGAGGAATAGAAACTTTCGTATTTAAAATCTTGTAGTGCTAAAACCAGTTATTGGAGGAAGCTGGAACGTGCTTTCTGAATGTTGGGAGTGGAAGTGCTGGGTGTGGAAATTCATGTAAGGTTCTAGAGATATTCACTGTAGATTTCAATCCTTTAGGCACTGGAAGGTGCTTTACAGTCTCCATAGAGTTGCCTTTTCTCCAGACTGAGCAGCTCCAGCCCTCTCAGCCATCTTCATGGGAGAGGTTCTCCAGTCCTCCGATTGTCTTCATGGCCCTCCTCTGGATTTCCTTCAACTGATCCAAGTACTTGTTTTGGGGACCCCCAGAGCTGGATGTGCTCAAGCTCCAATCTAGAGTTTTACTTCTTTTTTTTTGGCTTTCTTCTCTGTTTGCATGAAAACAGTTGGATGTTTTCAAGTAAAGTACATAATGGGTATGCATTCCCTACCTTTACTCATTGGTGCTACGGAGTTGTTAGGCTAAATATTCCTGCTGGGCTTTGAGAACATGAGTATACATGCACATGTAATTAGTTGTGTTGCTTGTAGTGTTATAGTGCATATGGACTGCAATCACAATCCAGAACTTTATTTTGCCAAGTGCTGTACAAACATATGCCCTGCCCAGAAGACTTACAGTATAAACAGATAAATATGTTTCAGTTTTTACATCAGTGGGACATGACATGAGCTCAAGGATCTGCATATTATATTTCATTATAGGCCAGTGTGGTCTAATATAAAGAGCAAGTATGCATGACTTTCAGCACACTGATGTGATCTATCTTTTTATTTTATTGGGTAGAGACATATTTTCAGATATTTTAACTCTTTCATTTGTACATCTATTTACCACATCTAAGTTTGCATGCAAGTTTAGTTCTAGTTCTCTGTCTATATAATTCTAGTATGTGATACCTGCATCATGTATCAACTCTTTAGGATGTACAGTTCAGAGGAATAATGTTGCATTATACCTTTATATATGGTGTTAGTTATTTTGATAAATCTTTCAACAATTTTGATTTTTTTTTTTAATATTCTGAAGGTCTTCTGTAGACATGCCAGCCCATTGGTTTATCCAAAAAGTTTTCAAAACTTATAATTAGAAACACTGAGTCTTTTTGCTGTTACAAATTTTATAAAGACAGATTCCCATCCTGTTGCTGGCACTGTTCCTTTCCGATAGGTGGTAAGAACAGGCAGAACTTTGGACATCCTGTTTTAATGTCTTTGGGAGCCAGAATGCTTTTTCTGTATAAATGGCTTTCTTTGCATTTGCCAAGAAATATTCTCTCACCCAGACAGAATAATAACTATATTAAAAGTATATTGTCTCCTCTGAAATGCTGCCTCAGATCCTACTTTTCATGTTAAGGGTTTAATGTGAAATTTGGAAAGAAAAGAAGCTGGAGAAGTGAGGAAGCCCCTGCACTTTACAACATTGTCTTTGTCCTGCATCAGATCAACTCTCTCAGTGTATGTAAAATAATGCACATACCTACTTCCATAAATCTTCTTAGGTTTATCTCTGTTACTCAAGGATGAAAGGGACCTCTTTTTATGCAGAATTCACTTCAGTCCTTTCACTTAGTTGTCAAAACAAAACCTAATGATGCAGTTTTCCATCTTTACAACATGAATCAAGGAGATAAAATCTTTGCACCATTGGTCCTGCGTAGCTGGTGGTATAATAGGAGAGCATGTCACAAAACCGACATTAAGGATGCAGAGATGTAATTTTGAAAGTCTTAGTTTTCATTCTTTTATCTTCATAGCTTACAAACACGAACAGAGTTAATCAGATTCTTCCTCACTGTTATTTGAGTAACTGTATTAAGTCAGGAGGCAAAGTTTTAACTGAGGGTGGAATACGGATTGTTCTACCAATTTGGTCTTGTTTGACCGCTTTGAATTATTTAACAACAGTTCTTTCTAGATCTTGAAACCAGTACAGAGAGCATAAGAATCTGAAGCAGGAAATCTCTTTTGTACCTTGTTAAGAATAAATCTTCTTTCAATTTGCTTTAAAAATCCATATTTATAATAATAGAATTTACAGGTGCTTTGATGTCAGAGTGACAACAAGAAATGAAATAAATTTGAAAAATGTAATAAATGTATATTAATAAATTAAAATAAAATCACTTCCTGGCTGTCCTTTCATTCCAGGAGTTAAAGGGGCACTCTTTATGCCAGCTTAATTGCATTCTAAAACTCATGCAATCATCCAAATTGCTAACTGTGCTGGTAATAACAGGCCTACTTAAATGTAGCACTTTTTCAGGCCTTGTATGGGCCACTAGGTCACGGTGCAGTAGTTATCACTACACTTGTCATCTCTGTCCTAGGAAGATTTCTGGGGTTTACTGTACGCTGTGGTACAAAATCCTGTCCATTTGGGATCTGTTTTTTCTTTCCTTTTTTTCCTTTTTTTTATTTTACCCCAGAAAAATATGCTTTACATGCAAGTTTTGAGCAGAAAATTACCAATTAATATTCATTATTCTTGTGGTCTCTTCTTTATGTTTTGAGTATTGTGTTGTATAGTTTTAGTGTTAAAACTATTCAAGTTACTGAACAACTGAAGTAGGTACTCTTGTTTTATGCAAAAACTGCAATAATCTGTGATCCTGTGTAATTTCTGCTAATTATGTTAGAAGGGCCATGATTGATATTTTGCTTGCCTGTCTTACTCATTTATCAGTTAATTGTTGCACTTCTAATAGCTGTAAGCTATTTATAACATACTCTTTGAAAAGCATATTGGCCTGTACACTAACAGCAGCGAACACTTCTGATACCATGTAGTTCTGAAATATTATTCTCACCATTGCTGTAATTAGACAAAACCTAAAACCAGAAAGGAGGTGTCATTGTTATGGAGTAGTGAATGGGGAAGAAGGGATGCTAATCTCTTCACTTCATAGTGACAGCAATTAGCTTTAACAGACTAAGATTTTTTTTTTAATTATGCTGTTTTCAGTGCGCAGACTGTTTACTAAACTGCAAGGCCTACATAGTTTTATTTTGGAATTAAAAAGAAGATATAATAAATAAATGTGTCCTTTTCTATATCTGAAATACTTGCATGGTATATATCCACTACGGTTAGCTTATGTTTAATTGTCTTTAATCAAAACCTTAAACACGAGTTCTGTCATTTTAATAATGCTTATTTCATGTGGTGCTTTGGTCTTTTTTGTTCAAAAATGGTTATAGGTGTCTTCAATAATTGTTAGTCTGAGTCAGTGCCAGTGAAAATCATACTGTTTTCTACACTGGAAGCAATACTCGATGAGCAAACCTTAGCATGTGTATTAGTTGTGATACATTTTTGAGTTTGGGATACTAGAAATGAGATTTTAAAATCTGGTATCCTGTTCTTTTAAGAACACAAATTACACGTGTCTATATTGTGGCATAATAACTCACTAATATCAATTTGTGGATGTGGTGACTGGCTTATATAAAAGCTTGTTGTGGCTATTTTATATAATACAATATCTGTGTATGCTTCTCAGTATGACAGTACTAAATATTTTTAAATGGCTTGTTCTATTTTCTCCTTGTATTCAGAAAAATATGTATTTTTATACATTCCTTATTTAAAGGGTGAGTAAGTCAAAGATAAACCAACAGTCTCCTCAGTTACAGACTTAGATAATGTAGGTAAGTTTGGGGGGGTGAAACCTAATCCAGTTTGAAAAAAATTCACAAGATGCACATGCCAACATTGTATTTTTAATTCAGAAACCCCTCATTGAGGGAGGGCAGGGTGAGCCTGTGGCAGATTTGAAAGTGAAATTTGCCAAGCAAAGTACGGAAGTTGAAGCTTTTCCCCTCTTATTTTCCATAATGATCTTTCAGTTTACAGCTTTTAATAGCTGTAACTCTTACAACTCTGCTTCTGGCTGAACTGTGGGAAAAAGTCAGTGACTTTATTTTTCTGCAGAGCTGTGTGCTTTTTTCCAAGCAGTTTGCCAGGCACAGCTCTGGGAGGTTGTTCCCCATCAGAGGGCCTTTAGGCCTGACCTAAATGTAGGTGATTCAAAGCAACAAAGAGGTTGAAACACAGCATGATTGTGATTACAGTCATTAGTACATTCAAAGATAAAGCTAAAACTCTAAGGAGTTATGACCACTTTGACCTGAATTTCGGTGAATGTACTTTAGCTTTTTGTTGTGTGGTGTTATTTCTGCATATGGTGATAGGTAGTACACTGCATACTCCTCAGTATTGGTGCTGGCCCCATATTTGGCTTGTTCTTTATTCTCTAGGGATTTTAATGATAATTCAAAGATGTGTAGTGTGAATACGTTGAATGAGAGTTACAAAAAAGACTCCTACAGCCCTTCCTTGGTAGGTACCTTTCAGCTCATAAAATTGGTGCTTCAATAAACATAGATGCAAAAATATTAGACAAATAGAAATATGGAAATGTTCATTAGGTTGCTGTGCCCAAAAGTAGTATATATATACTATATATACTTCTAAAATGCATATTAAGTAAAGGTGTTTCTCAGTTTTGGTGCTTGTCCAGAACACAGGCTTCCATGAAATGAGGCTTTGATTTTAAATCCTAGGAGTTAAATGTAAACCTGTCTTTTGGACCACATTACACCTCAGGACTTGCACACGAACAGTGTATGCAAGAACAAGTTACACACGTGTGCCAAGGATGGAAGCAGACTGTTTTATAGAGACTGTGCATCTTGCACATCTTCCCTAACCTAGTGGGTTTTGAGCCTAGGAATGGAAGTGTAGAACATTTTCTGTTACTTGTGACCCCCATGTCTGTGAAATCTAACTCTTTGTATTTCAGTAAGTCTTATTGGCTTCCTGATTTCTAAAAGTTAAATATTTTAATACAGCTTTTTTATTTTAAAGCACTCTTCTTACCAGTTTTCTTCCATAATACTATGAAAAATCTAGGTCTGCCATAAGCTAAATTATTTTTCTGTCTTTGTTCTTGTACAAAATATAACAAATTGCCACGTTTCAAATTTAGAATTAAAAAAAAAATAACCTTTCTTATTCCTTATATCTGTCATTTTCAAACACATTGTGTTTGGGAACAGGATTTTAGAGGAAAACAAATCATGCCAGATTCAACAACTTGAAGAGAAGCAAGGCTGCTGCTGATCCCTGTCCCTGAGTTCCCCCAGGAGCAAGGCTGAGGATTCATTTACAGCAAGCACACAAAGCACACGTGTGCCCTACATGTACATGGACATAAATACATGCTTGCATAGCTGCTCACACAGATTCTAGAGGGACACTCAGAGAACTCATGTGAACACAAACATGCACACAACCACACATCCATCCAGACAGAGGGAGCAAGCGACATCTTTTATATCATTCTAAGTGCAACTAAGACTTTTTGGACAAAAAATGCTATAATGTCTTGATTTTTGTGGATGTAACTCCATGCTAGAATTTCGAGAATTTCTGGAATAAATTCAGTGAATTTGGTGCAAATTTTGTTCAGAATCACCAACAATACAGAAAATAATCTTCAAGAAATTTCATGTTATGAAGTTACTAAAGGTTTAAGTTGCTTATCATCCCCACTTGAAAGTAGCATCTTCCAGCAGAAATATGCTTCTTCTATTCATGACAAGGAAACTACAGTTCTTTTAAGAACAAATTACTTCTCTGTATTTTTTGTTTGATTCTTACTATAAATTTAACATTCAGCTTAATCTGTGCTGCTTCTGAGTGCTTTGCTGACTGCACTGGAGAAATATATAGGCCAGTTTTTCCTTCTGTTATATTTAATTTCTTATTAGGAGGCCTTCGAATCACAGACTGCTTTCTTTCAGTGTCTGCATCTAATGCAAGGAAATGTGAATTCTTGTTTAAGCCTATCTGTATAACCAAAATATGAGTTGTAACAAGAACTTGAAAGCCTCTAAGACAGTTCTACTTTCTTCTCATGTGAAAAATACATAAGTCCCCAGTAAGAAATGCTTATAAATGGGAAGGGTGGGGGGGGATGTACGTGACATAAAGCTACTGAGACTTCACTATTGGAAGATCCTGTCAGCATGTGCTGACCTTCCCCATCCTGATCCTTCACAGATCAAGTGGCCTGGCACAGGACCACCATCAATGACTGGTTATGGTGCAATTTGAGTTGCTCAGCTGCAGGGATGTATTCTGGATGTGTTTTTCCCAGTGGAAATTCTGGTTCATGTGCCAGAGCCTATTCACTGAGCATATCCAAAGTAATGGAGCCAGACTGATGAGTGGATATCTTTGCTCCTAAGAAAGTGCTAAAGATCCAGTGCTATTTCTTCTTACCTCTTTTTTCCATATTACTTTCTCATTCTTCATATCTAAGATAAAAGGAGGTAATAAGAGAAAGATGCTCAAATGACCTCTGTGCACTTTGGGTCTTTTCCACTCTAATCTGAGGCCAGTGAGAAATACTTGAAAGGGTTCTCTGCTTCCTGTGAGGTTACTTCATTGAACCCCAAATGTATTTCCCCATTAAAAAAATGGTGATATATGAGGAACTTGTGATTTTAACCAGAATTCTGCTTATTCTGGCCTGTATTTACAGATTTGTCTGCAGCTTGCACTGTTCATCTGAAGATGGAGGGATTGGATTCCCTCTGTGCATTACCGCAGGAGTATGACTCTTACTGAAAGTTTCAGAACAAGTCCTGAGGATATATTCTCCTATTGTTCTGCAAGAAGGACTCTCCTTGATGTTAATAAAAGCTTTGTGTTCATCACAAGTGGAAGAGAGCAAAGGATTAATTTATATTCTAGTCATTAATTTGCCCACGTGCCTATTTATTCACTTTTTGTTATGTACCTTCAGCTTGTAACTTTTATCTTTGCATAGTTCCCCTGGAACTCTGCTCTGGTTGTATGCTGGTATTTTCCTAAGGGGAAGATTCAAATACAGTAGTTTTTTTTATAAAATTTGCCTTTTCCTAAAAGGGTGCTCTAAAATATTTGAACTAAATTTCAGGTGCCCATCTGAATCCATCTGGGTTTGTGGAGGAAAGAGTCTGAAAGGAGAGGAAATTAACTTTCCATTCTGCCTAACTTTTCCTTAAACACTCCAGCAGCTTCTTAGAGTAACTTTCTATCCTGCAGTTTTGTGTCTCTTTTGTCTTGCAGATCTTAAAATACGAAACAAGCAGCTTAAATGTATTTGGGAGAATCAGACAGGTTTCTGTCAAAATCATGATCTTGAATTTTACTGTACTCTGTTAGTAACAGTAATAGATGATATTTAATCAAGATGATTGAAATATTAAGAACTGATTTTAAAGAACTGACTATGCAAATATCGTCATAATGAGACACAAGAATACTCTGTCAAAAGCCTTGTTAAAATTGAGCTGAATGCCACCAACTACTCTCCCTTCACCCACAAGTGCACACATTTTAGCCTAGAATGCAACTAATTAAAAAAAAAAAAAAAGAGCAGTAGGGCATAAATTAAGGTTCAGATATTGTTATTGATTCAGGTTTGGTCTGCCTAGGGGAGAGGAAGACCTGCTGAAGCAGATAGTGTTATACAACAGAGATATTTGGGGCCCATTGAAATAATTGATAAATGTCCCATTTACCAGGTAGGTTAAACAGTGTCTCAAAAAACATATCCAGTTTATAAAAACATATTCAGATTACTAGGAGTCATAATTGAGAAATTAGTTTCTTTTGGAATACAAAGACATGCTTGAAAAGAGGTTATGTTACAATTTGGATTTGCCTATTAATTTCTGAGGAGAGCAATAGAAGGTGAGTTTGCAGTTTTTTTAGCAAGACTGCACAAAATATGTAGTATGGGATACACTGCTTCCATAAACTATTCATCATCTCCAGGTCGTATTTCTTTGATTATAAATGTAGGAGCATTTTAAATGTGAGAAATGCATTTGACATATTTTGTTTTGTTCCTTGAGACACTAGGTTTAAAAAAAAAAAATTCTTTGAATCCTTTGTCTTTCACACGGAAGAAATAAAATTTTCTTTTAGTTATAAAAAGAGATAGTGAGAAAACTTTGGTGATTAAAATAATAAAGAAATCTTACCTGCAGAAATTTGCATCTTGCATCATAGGGGATGAAAATCTGCCTTTACTGAGTAACTTGAGTAACATGGAGATAAATTTTAAACTGCAATCTTTTAATGTAATAAACTCATTAGGTTTTCAGGAAGTCATATTTTTCTCCAAACATTTTACTTTTGTCACATTATGAGCATGTGCAATATTACTGATTAGGAAAAAGCAATCTTTTTAACAATTTAAGCAACATTCTTGATTGACCATAACAATTATGCAGTAATTCTAGTATTTGACCATCATTTCCATATATTTTTGAGGTCACAGATGATCATCTACAGAATCACAGAATGAGTAAAGTTGGAAGGGACCACAGTGGGGCATCTGGTCCAACCTCCCTGCTTAACCAGGGTCACCCTAGAGCACATGGCACAGGATTGTGTCCAGATGGTTCTTGAATATCTTCAGTGAGGGACACTCCACAGCCTCTCTGGGCAATCTGTTCCAGTTCTCAGTCATCCACATACTAAAGAAGTTCTTCCTCATGTTCAGGTGGAACTTCCTGAGCATCGCTAAGTCTTATCCTATTGCTGGGCATCACTGAGCAGAGCCTGTAAACGTCCTCTGACACCCTCCCTTCAGATACTGACAGACATTGATGAGGTCCCCTCTCAGCCATCTCTTCTCTAGGCAGAACAGGCCCAGCTCCCTCTGCCTTCCTGTGCAAGAGAGAAGCTCCAGTCCTTTAATTATTTTTGTTGCCTTCCTCTGGACACTCTCCAAGAGCTCCATGTCTGTCTCATCCTGAGGAGCCCAGAACTTTCTACAGTATAGACAGTGAATGCTTTGCCTCAGTAAAAACTGGACATCTTTTGAGAGTGTTTGAGAATCAAATTTTTGGATTGAAGGAGTACAAGTAAGAAAAAAAATTAGGAAAGAAGAAATTTGGAAGTCCAGATCTAAGGCCCTTAGCTCTTTTGTGGCTTTCTAGACTTCTGATACATCATGGCTAGAGAGAAACCATAATAATTCACTAAGAAAGTGTTGGCTGTCTTGGAAATTTAGGAACTTGGGACTGAACCTTGCAGTCACCATGCCTCTATCTAGAAATACAGATACCTTCAGAACTTTAACTGGAAGAATCATTTTCAGGAGTACCTGCCCTCAAGGGAAGAAAATGCTGACCTACTTCTCCCCAAGGGAGCAAAAGTCACAATTTGTCCTGGAAAGGAGGCCAAATCTCTTGATCATTTACATGAGAGAAAGTCCAAATGGTAGATATGTGACTGTATCTAGAGACAGGGAGAGTGGTGCTGGTTGCAAAACTTCTAGGAGTTCAGGTAGCACTATGGTGAGACTCAAAACCTTAAATCCTTTGAAAAACTGAAGACTCCAACAGGTTGTCCAGCAAGCCAACAGATAAGGTCCTGTTGAAAACTTGCTTGGTGTTCTTAGAAGTTACTGATAGTATCTGAATAATTCAGTGGTTTTCTGGAAGATTAATGCAGCCTTAAAGGTTGAGCAGCTAAAAGTCATATTCTGCTCTTCAGCTGTAGCAGTGCAGAAGTTGGTTGTGCTCATCTGGTTGTCCAGATCCACTTCACTGTTACTGACTGGCAGAGTGTGATCTAATGTCTGTCAAGCATGGCCCACAAGTGTTGTTCATACATGCAGGAGCCTGGAGCCATGTTCTTCAGATGAATCAAATCTGCCAAATGATGCAGGCCACCATATGTAATTGGCCTGTCTCCAACATAGTTTATCATTCTGTTAATTTCTCTATTATTTGCATATTTCAGTAGCGTATAATTTTCCAGAGTACTGATGAAGATACTGAATATTGTAGGGGTAAATGTATGCCTGTGGGATTATATTAGAAAGGATCTTGTTAAATATATATTTTTTTGTTTGTTTTTACAATTAGTTTTGTATAAAAATGACTTTTATACAAAATAAATTTTCTGGAAAAATATTTTAATACAGATTTTTCTTTTCTGGAGAAATATTTGCTAACTGTGATAAATGTGTTGATTTTAGGAAGCACTTACTGTCTGAACACTCAGCAAGAGAAAGCAAAATGTTTCAAAGGTTTCTAAGGATATGATAACCTAGCATAGCTACCTTTACTGACAACTTTTAGAGTATTCTCAAAGAGCAGTATCAATCGTTTTTGATTACAGATTTTCCATGACGATGTGTTGACTGGTTCTAACTAGGTCATCATCTTGTATCCCATGTTGCTTTTGTATGACAATACTAAGGGTCAGCACCAGGAATATTAACTTAGTGAGCCTCACCATCTCCTCAGCAATTAGTAAAGGTTAATTTTAAAAGTTCCAAATAAAATTTTTTCAGAATATTTTTTTTCAGTTTTTTCTCATTCCCCAAGTAACAGCAATGTATTGAAGACCTATTAGCCTATGTTTATTTTGGGGGGGTAAATGTTGTCTGAGACTTTGATTTTAAAATGAAAAATACTGACAAATATCTCTTTTTAAAAAATTTTCTTGTTGATTACTATTACTACATTTTCAAATAATTATAATAATCATCAAATCTCTTTTATTAATGAATTCTTCTCTTATGACTATGTACCTTTTCTGTTTTTAGCATCTAATGAAATACTTTCACCTGCTCCTAACTGTAGTCAATTTATAAGATTCTCTTCTTCTCATTTTATCTCACTATTTCCAGCTTTCAAATACTGACAATTTAAAAGCACCTTGTGTTTGTGTGTGTGTAGTAGTAGTGTTTACTGGTATAAGATTCTGTACAGTGAGATGTAACAAGTCTTATTGCCTGCATGCAGGTGACCACACAGACATTTTTTTTGGTTTTACTCAGAAAATTTTTATTTAGTATGGCATCTTGTGATTTATTTGTGAGAGCACTATAGCTATTCATGTCTTGTTTCTCTAAATCTTCGGTAACACGAATGCATATAATGGTGGTACAGAGTTCCCAGATCTACCTCTCCCTGCCCATTGTCCTAAGTAAGGCACATTCAATAATTTGGTTCTTTTAAATTGTAATTTACAGATTTAATTTCTACCTAGACCTCTTTTATCTTTTCCTTCTGGGAATTGAGAATTGTAGAATCACAGAATGGCCTGGGTTGAAGGGGACCTTAAAGATCATCTAGTTCCAACCTCCCTGATTTTGCAGGGAATATTCCACTAGACCTGGTTGCTAAGAGCTTGCTCAACATGGCCTTGAACACTGATAGGGATGGGCATACACAACTTGTCTGGGCAGCCTCTTCCTCCCAGTGTCTCACTACCTTCATGGAATATCTTCCTGATACTCATTCTAAACCTACTCTTGAGGTTGAAACCATTCTCCCTTAGCCTGTCACTACATACCCTTTGTAAAATGTCCCTCTCCATCTTTCTTGTTGGCTCCATTCAGGTACTGGAAGGCCACAGTTAGGTTACCCTGAAGCCTTCTCTTCTCTAGGCTTAGCAAACCAAATTCTTTCAACTTTTTCTTGTAGGAGAAATACTCCACTCTAATCAGCTTAGACCTTTCCATTTTCATTTCTAGAGCTTCTCTTCGAAGAAAAATTAAAATTTTCTTCTCTTCCTATTCCTGATACCTTTCTCTTTTCTTTGATGTGTAATATTAGATGCCAGGCTAAGACTAACCCTAGCCAGCCTGTCCTCCATGTCTACAATTTTTTACCGGAACAGAGGCTAAGTAAGAGCTGAGCTACAGAGTTGTAATTTAGAGGTCATGAATGAAGCAGAACTACTAAGGTGGACTCCTTGTGAGACCAAAGTCTGCATTTCCTTTTCCTGCATGTGAAAGTGATGAGGAAGTCCATGTTTGTGTGAGATTGATGGTCTCAGTATCAGAATTTATGTTCCTGGCCATGGAAGTGCCAGGGGTGCCAATGAGGACTGCAATGGTAGGCTGCCAGATGACTGCACTTTTGCAGAATCAATGCAAATCTTGCTAGAATTTCAGGAAGTTGCTTACTCCCAGCATCCAGCATGTAATTCATGGAGAAATGAAGGCTGAAGTTTTGATATGACTGACAAAGATCTGTAAGCAAGCATATAAGTATCGAGGTAAAGCAAAATTCAGTTGACTAAATGTAGGCATCTATCATCATTTGATGTGTCCTAGAGCATCCAACACTCACATTGACATATATGAGAAGGCATCTAGGTTACAAAAAATGGCAGGTCAATTTGTGCTTTTCTGGAGTAGCAGCAAACTAGGTAGCATGCACAACATAATTTAAAATTGCATTGTGTGCCAGCAGCTTTTATAATGTTTTTATTTCTTTGACCTGCTTCTGGATATAGATTGTGTGGATCTTACAGGGGCTTTTCCAGCTTTGTGATTTCTTCTGTGATTGTCAGTATAGTTAAAAGTGTACTATACTACCCTCAGTGTTTTTGAAGTGCTTACTTTGGTTTAGAAAGACAGATAAATCTGTTTTGTAGTTTGTCCCTTATAAATGTACACAGACTATCATAGTAACTGGGGCAGCATTTCCAGGTTAAGATCATAATAGTTCTTTCAGCAGATTTTTCAGTATTGACAAATGAGGCTAGATAATGTTTTTCAAACATTTTAAAAACATACTAGTCTGAAGATCAAGTAACTTCGCTTCTGGTCTCCTTTCAAGTTCTTACACATTCAAGACTTATAGAATAATACAGTGCACTGTTTTCTTATTAGTAAAAGGAAAAAAAATATTATCATCTAGTAAATAATTTTTATATTCCAGAGATGTTGTTATGTGCTTTGATATGTTAGCTTTAAAAGCTTCAAATGCCTCTCAAGTCATTGGAGCTAAGAAACTGGCTAGGATGTGAACTCAAGGTGTAGCATAGATATTGTAGGTGGGTAATGTTTAAGATTCAGTTTAGGTGCCTATAGGAGATATCTACAGGCATTCCAAGTGTCTCATGCAATAGTTGATGGAGAGCTAGACGGCAGAGACAGAGGTGCCTAGAGACTGATTTTATCCAGCTGAAGTAGCTTCATGGAGCTGATCAGAGGAGTTGGTCCTCAGGCTCCAGTGGCTGCGTTAACCTGGGGGTAAATTCAGTTGTCTAAGCATAGGCAGTTAGTGTCATTTCTGATGCCAGAGGACACCTGAAACTTCTGCACGGGGTTGGTAGATACAACAAAGGATAGGTCTGTACCTTTCCATACTTTTCTGGACTGGCAGTTGAGGGTTTGATGGAATACCTTGTGGGATCTCAGAGAGCATGATTGGTTGATGAAGATGGAAGCTTATGATCCAAATGTATCAGCACTCAGCTAAATATTAAATTAATATGAAAATGAAATTCTTAATTTTAAAATTAAACCCACTCAAAGTTATGCAGAAGACTGACCTGAAGCCCCCTAAAAGTGTCTGGTGCTCTATTAGCTTTCATAATATCAGTGTATTTAAAATTACCCCTTTAGGGTGGAATATAGCACACACACCAGGAATCAGATGATGACTGCTGAGAAACAGAACTACATCAGTAGCAAAGAATCTTGTGAGAGTGACACTTTCTTTTTACCAAATCCCTGCCACCTACAAATTTTATTGAGGTGATTCTTTCCTCCTGCTGTTACATGTTGAGAGAGCTCTTTAAAAACACTCCTTGATTTGTTCTTTCCTAGTTACTTCCCAAATTGTTTGTGTTAAGGTACGGACCAAAGAAAGTTAGGTGATTAAAGGGTTAGCTGCGAGTCATTTGGACCCTTTTCCATGTTTTTGCATGAGATATATGACATTCTTACCAGGTATCAATCCAAGAATATTGCTATAAAGGGGGTGATTGATTTTTTTCCCCTGGGGGAACTAGAGCTCCATGGTCTATTTCTGTGCTTCCTGACCTTTACAGTATCATCACTATGTATGAAGCACTGAAGATCCATCTTGCTATCTTGTTCTTCTACAGCCAAAGGAGCTGGTGATACAGATACTGCATATATTTTCCCTGACTCGGTCTCTCAACATAGTTCAGTGCAATTTGCTTCTGTTGAACAAAATCCTGAACTCTAGCTAGCCTATTTAGTTTACCTTTTAAAATCTGGTGACAATTGTGCATGTAAAATCAGAAGAAACTATGTGGCCCTACATTAATTACTATAGGTCAGTAATGGTGATACTTTCAAAGATCTAATCTGTAGGCTTGCCCTGTCTGGTAAACATGTAAGATTTCTATGTATTTATTACTGCACAGAAAACTACACTGGCAAGCTGTTTGTAAAATGAAGATAAAGATCTAGTCATGTAGCAAATGAGCCCATTCCTGAAACTTGAAAAACACAACTTAACTATGAAATGTGCTGGCAAAGATTGTAATGCCATATTAAATAACATGAAATATTTGAAGGTCTAATGGTGAATCTTCATCTCCTTTTCAGTCATTATTACTTCCTCTATTTCCCACTGTAAAGGCTTTGATTAGAAAACAACCTGTGGTGTGTGACCCCTTGACTTCAGTTTTAAATTATACAGAAATCTATTGAATCCTTGTTTTGGAATATTTGGGAGTAATGAAGGGTTTATATCAGAAGTATCCCCTAGAAAAGAGGAAACAGTGCTTAGTTGCACACAATTTGCTATGAAAGCAGGGCACAGAAACTGTTTAAAGCATAAATTACTGCATTTTCTGTTTTTACATAAACACAAAGATCCTAAAAATCCCCTGTAAGGAGAACTTTCTCTTACAGGATAAAATGGAATTAAAATAGTGTCAATAAATCGTGTAAGAGACTGTATCAGTCTGTGCATTGATAGTCTGTGCATGCAGGATAAGAACATTGACTGCCTGCTAATCTATTCCCAGATGGAGGTGGATGCAGACGAGAAGCGCCATCGCACACGCTCCAAAGGTGTTCGAGGTATGTCTCTTGCTTCAGTAAATCACTCAAGGCCCCTGCTCAGGGTGACCTTCATCCTCCAGAATCTCTTTGCACGATTCATTCTGACCCTTGCTTTTACACAACCTTTCTGGTAATTTTCTGTAGAAGAGGGGTACTTGTAATAGATGATAAATTTTTATATGTTTTCCATCTCTCTGCAGTTCCCGTGGAACCAGCCATACAAGAGCTGTTCAGGTTAGTGCTCTGAGTGTAAAATGTATCCCCATTAGCAATTTAGAAAATTCATGCCTTTTAATGGGTATAATGCACTTTCAAGTTCATTGGTGGTTTGCTCATGCCCTGCTGCACTGATGAAATTAATTCCCTCAAGACTTGCTAATAAAAAGCATCCCCTCTTTTTTTTTTCCCCTTCAGTTATTTGATTTCTCTTTCTGTCTTGGTTGCCCTCCATCTCTGTAATACCTAGTCTGCCTGCTTTTAGTATAATCTTTCTGCAGTGCACCAACACCTATATAATTAATTCTCTCTTTTGCAGCTGTCCCACGCCTGGCTGTGATGGCAGTGGTCATGTTAGTGGCAAATATGCAAGACACAGAAGGTAATATCTGTAATTTTTCATAATTTAGTGAAGAGATTTGGTAAACAAGTTATCTGGCATGACCTTGATAAAACAAACAATGATAAGAATTAGCAGTTACATATTCTAGAAGCCATTTAGAGTCAGGATTATTTTTTCTTTCTGAATATCACAAAATTTAACTCATATTTTTGCTGAGGAGACTTGCTCTTATTGTTAATCTTCTCTCAATTTTTTCATACAGTTCTCTTGCTTATATGTTGCAAATTAAAATTTGGCCCCCCTTACCTGTTGGCACTCATGTTCATGTTATTTCATGCGTTTCATAGCTGAATGAAAAAGAGTTTCTGAGCATTTTAAGTTCAATGATCAGGTTAGATTCAAAGCAAAGCTTAAGGCAAATCAATGATAATAAGACTTCAGGGTTCAAATGTTATACTGTTATAAATATCATTACTTCAGTTTCTAGACTATGAAATGTGGAGACATCTCCTTTAAAAAAAAACTCCAGCTGTTTATGATTAATAGTATACAAGGTAGCATATGTTACATATACTGCATGAGCTTCAAATTAATTTAAACCTCAGTCTTTACATTTCTGTGTCTGCAAGGTCAGTGTTCAGTTGTGTTGTACATCTGTCTAAACACCATTCCTTTCCTGAATCATTTCTCCATGAATTTTTTGTGCAATATTTTTAAAATTTAACAGCTCTAGAATACATGTATTTTTCTCTCATTGCTGTGCATTTCATTTGACATATTTTATACAGCAGCAGGTTGTAGGAGATAAAATGGCTGATGTTTAGGCCATCTCTTTTCTGAATTAAGGGAAGTTTTCAAGCCAGTGTTAAATTATCCTGACACTCTAGGGTTTTTTTCATTCTTGATTTTTCAGCTTATAAAGCACTTGTGGTATTTATAAGAGTAGATATCTCACACCAAATCTGATTACTGTATGAAATGGGCATATGGGGTCTAGGAATTAAATTGAAATTATATATTTAGGGTTAAGGCATTCATTTGAAATATGAAAAGATACTGGACAGTGCCACTCAGTCCACTCATGTTCCTTTTTTCTTATCAGTGAATGAAGCTTAGGGACAAGTCCAGAAAACACTTTCAAAATTAGACCAAGAACAGTGATATTAGAATTACTTTGAATTATATTTAAACGTTATAAATCATAAAATAATTATTCACATTTATTTTCTTAATCTTTTCTTCATTCATAAGAGCAGTAACATTTCTGTTACTATTTGAAGGCTTTGGTTAGATTGGAACACTGATTTAGGAAAAGTATCCAAAATAATTATTTTAAATTCAGTTCTGACTTCTCTTTTCAAACCATGGTTTTCTTTTGTCTGTTTTCTTTATGGAAATGCAAGCCTCACAAGGAGTTAAAGAATGGCACTAAATCCTTTTTTTTTTCACAGAAATTCCATGACCTGTCAACAGTTAAGTGATATGATTATAATGGCCTTTCTAGTTACAAGATTATAGGTACATACATTTCCTTACACTTCATGGAATTTCTATGCAGATATCAAAAACATACAGAAAGAAACTCTTTAGCTTAAAAAATTCTGACTTTTCTTCTGAATTGCTCTAACTTTGTGTTAGAGTTAGTGTCTGTGTTTGTGTAAGATCACCCTTTTGGGGAAAGAGGTAGCAATAAATGTGAGGTTTGAAAAGATTACATGCAGTTTTGAGATGCTAATTCCATATTTTGCTTTCTTGACATGATTCTGGTATGTCAGTACACGAACAGACTGAATCTCAGAACTGTTAATTAAATGAAATTTTGGGCAGATGCGATAAGAATAAAAATTGGAAATACATCAAAAATTCCTTTTTTTTTTTTTACAAAAGAATTTGTTAGGCTTTTATGTTTTCTTGTCACCATGACTGCCAATCCACTAATCAAAATATATTTAACCAATATATGTGCTATTTAATGTAAAAACACAGAGTTCTTTGTTGAGATTTACAATGTACCTTTATCTAAAATTTCTGTTTTCTAGAAGGAAAGCACTATTTATTCACAACCAACACCTACTAAATTTACCTTTTTGAAAGAATTTGAAGGAATTTTCCTCTTTTTCTATTTTGCTATATGGATGGGAAAGACCCTCCAACATTTCTTCCAAGGAAATCAGACTGTCTTAAAAATTTGATGTGTTCAGGGAATTGCATATCTCAGCTGATGCCTAACAATTCCGTTTAGACCTACAGAGCATTTTAATGAGGTTAAGACCTTTTCATTCATGATATCAGACCAGCTCATTATTAGCAATGAAATGCATTTGCTTCCACTAGATGTAGTAAGAGCGCTCCAAAATTCTATTTCTTCTAAAATGTCTTGAAGTCTCTGAAATTCCAGTGGGTTTTTTTTTGGGGGGGAGTTGGTTGGTTTGTTGTTTTTTTGGGTTTTTTTTAGTTATTATTGCAATTTTATCTTTGAGAATGTGAAAACTCATCCTCAGGTAGTACATTAAGCTTGAACTGAAATAAACAGATCCTTTCACATTTTTGGATAGATTCAGGGGATGAAATGTTGTTCAGCTGATAAAATATTAGATAAAAGTAAAAGGAGGATTTTACCACAGGTTTTTTCCTTGGTTGTATTTTTAATTAGGAAAGAGCTTCAATGTAGGTTTACTAAGGGAACAAACAGACTTTCTATGCCAGTGATGTTTTGAGGTGTATAAAAACACAGGACTGGAACGAGGTAGTGTAACAGTGGTAAGAGTTTGTTGTATCATTTCCATCTCCTTGATGTTTTTCTTTGTGTCAAATCTTAGTTGGAAGGGAAGAAAAACCTTATATGACTTGGTTGGTAGCTTCCTCCTGGGTCTTAAGTTCAGTGCCGGATGTTGGCTTGTTGGCTGAACATGCTAATAGCTTAGATGGACAAGTTTCTCTAAAGGGCACTTTAGGGCAGAATGCTGGGATCTCTAAAATTAGTGTGATGAAAGCACCTCTGTCCAATGCCTGCATGGAGAGGTCAGAAGAATAAACACCCCAGTTGGGCACTGGAGAGTGCCCAAAGTTGGATAGTGTGCCTGCCTTACTAGAGCAGACTCTTTTTTGTATGTTTTAGTAATACCTGGAAACCTGAAGCTAACATGGACCCTGTAGTGCTGTCCGTGACACACAGCATGAGGCAATGCCTCAAGGTTAGAGTTTACACAGATAGAACTTCAGTACCTGTTGTTTATGTTTCAAAGCACCTGAGGCCAAATGAACTGAAAAACAAAAAGAAAACAAAAGTTGGGAAAGATCTGAATGCAAGATATAAATAAATAAATTTAAAAAGCCATAAACATGTTCGGATAGTGGTGGAGACAAGAGAAGAATTCAAATGTTAGGAGTGAAAACCAGAGCATCTCCGGGGCCATGCCTCAGATGCAGGTTGTTTTAGTCCCTTGGTAGCTGTTCAGGCCCATTGTGCATAGCAGCATAACAATGAACACTGCTCTTATACCTTCAGTACTGTGAATTGATTTTGAACAATAAGCTTGGTCCAGAGCCTTGCATACTTTCAGCTGTGAATAATCCATCTGTATATAGAGCAGTGAGTCTAACCAGACCAGGAGGGTGTTCCCACAACTGTGTTTTCAGGATGCCTTTTGACTAAGCATCTGAAGAAGAGCGTAGATTCAAGCGTTCTTTCACTGCAATTAGAAGAAACTTTGCCAGTTTCATTAATCAACTTCAGAGGCAACAGGAATCACATTCTATGTATAAAAATACAAAGTAAAAGTGAGTCCAGTTTCTGGTCTGTTCTGCAGGTGCAAATCCCTTTGTTACTCTGGAGTAATTGAGTGCAAGCTGTGTTACTTACTGAGTAGATGTGAATGATGGTTCCAGAAATATTGCACTTTACTTTGTTGCTCTCCATTTAGCACCTTTATAAAACAATGTCATATACCAAATAGGTGCCAATGATTTGCCATATAAGTAGGTATGTAGACACATCATAAAAATCCTAACTAAATTCCATTAAAAAATACTGATTGCATACAGTGGCTTATTTAAAAGCTTCTTAACAAAATAGTTTGGTTTTTTTTTCTCAAGTAACAAAAGCAATTAGAGTCTGTAATGGATTCATCACTTGCTAACTGCCACATTTCTAACATAACAATCTAACAAATAATATTCTACATATAACATATATTCTAACATAATATTCTAACAAATATGAGACCTAAAAAAAAATCTTAAGGTTGTAGCATGGCACTATGTATAGTGCCATGGATTCATTTAGGATTCTTCTAGAGCATACAAGAGTGTATATTTGAAAACAGATACAGCCATTGTATACAAGTTAAAGCAAACCAATTGTGGTCTGAAAAAATTTGCATAAAATATCAGTGAAAAATGTTAAGACCAAATGATAAACCCTTCATATTTAAAATAGAAATACTGATACAGCTTTTACTATATCATTATCATTACTATTATCATTAATTTCTATTTGATTGCTGAAAATCAGAATTCAGATTAAATAAACCAACTTAAACATTTCATCTGCCAGGGAATTTTTCATGCCTTTTCTTCAGGTCATATTTTATTTGTAAAGGATTTCATTAATTACTGACACAATGTCTTGCAAAAAAAAAAAAAAAAAGGCTAGTCTCAAAACCAAAGAGGAATCATAAAACAATGTGCATATCTGTAAAGTATAAATTGTCCCTAACTTTATAGAATTTTCTGCCAAATTTCATGATACTACCAGTTCTTTATTGCTTTACTAGGCTGTCTCTGGTTTATTACATTATACAGTTAGAATTATTTTGACTATCTTTTAAGTTTTAGGCATGAGATTTGTCACCTCATGTAACAATTTGAATTTATAAATACCTTAGAGTTTAGCATTTCTATTTTGATTAGGAAAAAATAAAACAAGTACCACTGTATTGCCTTGACATTATATACTGTATTTTAGTCTACATATTCTAACAGAGCAAGTTAAATACTTCAGGCCCCCAAACTTTGAAATTAAAAGGCTCAAATATCTCTCTGTTATTAGAAAATTATTGAATTTCTGTGCCTTGTTGTGCCATATTTCTTATTCAAATTTTTTCATTTCATATACCTTTTCACCCACCAGTTTGATTGCCATGGCTGCAGCCGTGGGTGAATAATTGCCTGTCTTCACAGGAGCATGTTCTGGAGCTAAAGTCGAGTGCTTGCTTCCTGATGTATGCCTCATTTGGATTCTGCCGACAGCCTAGGGGCTGTATTATTCATGCCTTGACAGATAGCACTCACTAAAAGCATTGGAACAGGGCCAGGTACTGGCAGAGAGATAGTGGAGCATTGCAACTTGCAACCGAGAGGAGCATCTATAATACAAAAAAGAGAAATCCTCATACCTTCCTTTTGCTGGTCTCACTTTGATGGAGAATTCATTTGCATCAAAATAAAATACCCTAAAAATAAATACATTTTTTTTAAACCACGCTTCAAAGTTTAACACAATTTTCCACATCTAATTGCAAAGCTGATTTTAATTAGTAAGGCCCTGCATGTGAAAAATGAAGATTCACTTGGGTGAGTGTAACACATTGCAGTGTCTGCTGAATGCTCTAATTAATGTATGGCTGCTGTACAACAGGGTGCACTGTGGGATATTTATGAAAGATTCTGTGCACGCAGCCAGTCTATCTGTATTTTAGCTCTTGGATCACAAGAATAAATAACTTTTCCCCCTTTATTCTTTATGAGACATCATTGTGCATGCCATCACCCTATCCATAAACTTTATGGCATGCCTGTCCTTTTTACTATTTGTCAAAGATACTATAAATCAGAAGCTAGGACATACATATTTTAACATTAATTTGATGGCAGAGCATGGTTGCACTCTGTGCAGAACTAGTGGTCCACTGATGCTTTTGTGCTAAAGCCTAATCACAGAACAGTGAGGTCCTTACTGTTGCTTGCTTTCATGATACTGTGAAAAATCCCACAGGATGCTGGAAGTATAGAGAAATGTGTATTCCCTTATCTCTCAGCTGATAGTTAACCTTTATTATAATGTTTTTAATGATAAAATGATTCGCTGGATATTTACCTGAGGAAATATTCTGACACTGTCTGTGAAATTTAATTCCATTTTCTTTACCAGCAATATTTGCTAAAGACTGTGGTAAATACCAAGAATAATATCATAAATATATTTTATATTAAGTAATTCACGGTTCAGGGTTTATAAAAAATGTTAATAGATGGAGCTTCATTGCTTTGTTAAATCCAGCTAAAGAGATATAAGCAAGCAAGTAAATAAGTGCAAGAGCATGGGGATTTTCAAACAGAACACTGCAAACAATAAATAATTGTGCTGACAGAGAATCCATAATGTATTAGAGGTCTGTATTGGCTGCTGTCTGGATTCAGCAATAAATCCTTTGTCCGATGGTTGATTAATGATTAGAAAGTTACAAAGCTTGGTCTAAACCATCAAGCAGCTATCAATTGCAACTAGCAATTGGTGTGAGGCTCTGCATGCTAGTGGCTATTGTGTAGAGGTCACTACACAAAGGAACCACAGCTCAATTAGTCCTACCACCATCTGGACTGGGAGTAGCTGTTGAAGTGGCAACAAGTTGCAGGGCCTGCAAGTGCTAGGAGTACTAGCCTCATAAAGGCCGGGGAAAGGGAGTAAATCAGCAGCAGGATCATGGAGAGTGTTGACCTAACTGTGCAGCAGCAGCAGCAGCAAACATCAGATTTAGGATGTGCTTTCTGCAGTGGGTGCCCTGCCTTGTGTGTTGCTGAGATTATATGCTCCTTTTCTTTCAAATGGAAGGTGCTGAGCATATTTCTCATGCAGCAGTCCACTTGCAGCCATGGGGGTTTCTGTGGGCTTATCTGTCTGGAGATGTCCCTGTCAGCCACAAAATAAATAAAGACCATGCAGAAAGTATTGGAAAGAAAATTAAAAAACGAAACAAAAGAACAAAATATCCAGTAGTACTGGGGATATAATTTCCCCAGCAAGATCGTGGAAGGAACTATACACATTTTCCATTTGCCTATGGGAAATTTATTTGGTTGGCCTGGTAGGTTTGCTGAGTACATTGTGTTCTCTTAGGAGAGAAATAAATCGTTTGAGGTTGAATAACTCGTGCTTTTCATTGTGGAAAAGAGTATCTAAAGAGTTGATTAGCACATGGTAGACAAGACATTTCATCTCACTATGCCTCTGTTTCCTCTGTTTGTAAACAGCAAGCAAATTTTAGGCATCATGAGGTGTAAAGACAGAAGCATGTATGGGGGATTATTACAAATGTAGTAAAAAGACAAAAGTCTGGCTCTGATGTTTATCTGATATTTAAATAAATGGTCCTTGATGTCAGAGAAAGTCTTAAGTTTTCTCAGTGCTTTTTTGATCAAAATGTTTTTCTGGATCCTAGAGCAAAATTAACTGATTTGTCATGATAGGATAATTTTATATTTAGAATCTAGTTTAGTTTCCCGATGTCATAATTTGTCAATTATTTCTACATTATTTCTTTAAAAATATTGATTCTGAGGTTTGAAAAGCTGGAGGTATTTAAGAAAATCTTTTTATTAATATATGTTCTAGTGAAAATGCAGTGACAGTTTTTAACCTTAAGACTTAACCAGAAAAGCCACAAGCAAGGTAATGCACTGACTTTAGAGTACTATGGATCTGCCTACATACTCCTTCCAGCAGTTCTGAGCAGCAGCCATAGCTACTGTGTGTTGAAAAATGGCCTGTGCATTGGAGCATCCTGAGTCAGAGCTTTAGAGACAGGAGAATTTACTGGTGAATACTGGCAGCTGGATGGACAAGGAACCCCATCTTATTTCTTGCTCCAGTGTCCACATAAACACAAATAACACATGGGTTTGAAAAAGTTCTATCTGTAGGTGGCACCCATGCTTATCAGAACAGGGCTTCCCTGCTCTTTTTTTCTCCATCTCAGTGAAAATTATCTGAACTCTGCTAGAATCATCAAAAAGGAGGTAGGATAAATCATATATGTAATAAATAAATAAAATTATAGCTATCTTTTATTTCAAATTTTCATATTTTATGAGATCAAGCACCTCAGATATTACCTGAGCTAGCAAAAGAAAATGAAGAACATAACAAACCAACTCAAATATGAAGGAGGCCTAAAAATACACCATGATTTCTCCTTAAAGACTTCTGCTGAGGTTTTTCAATAAGTTGAGACAGCCCTTTCAAAGGCATCACTTCTCATTAGTGGTTGATATGAAGTACTGCTTCTAGTGGTGTCAGCTCAGGACAGGGAAAGGAGAGGTAGTCCTGAGCATTTTTGATGGCAATAATAAATCTAAATAAATACATCCACAAAATTAAAAGTGCCCAGGGGATAGATAGCTCCTGAGGACATCCTTAGCACTCTACAGCCTAGGACACTGTAAACAGTGATAACTTTAACCAGGTGACTGGACCTACAAAGTTGGTTTTCTGGCTATTCACCTGAATCACCTTCCCTAGGAAATCCTAAAGCTTACTGGTGGCATGCAAAGGGATAGCAGAAACTAGTGTCCTTTTGTTATTTGCAAGAACTAGTAGTGTCATGCTGTAGGTATCCATGGAAGAGTGTAGCAGGGGTTTAATGCCTAAGAAAAAATACTCCTGTGATTGAAATTAGGGCTGTGTCTCAAATCCATGAATTATGATAAAATTGGAAATACTATAAAATATACTGAGATAGGACAGGATATGATTGGCTTTAAATGCCAGTAACAGTCATTAGAAAAAAAGTTTTTTTACCTTCAATTCCCTGTGACTGGGGCAAATTTCTCTACCATCAGTTTTTATTTAAAGCAGTGAACAGGCCACTGAATTAGATGCACAAGTAGAGGATGAATGCTTTCTATTCAGCTGATTCTTGTGGAAGAAATTCACCAAAGATATGCACCTGCTGCTGTTTTTCACCCTCCTAATGTCTCCAGGAGAAAATCTTACTTGATGAATGGGGAATGGGTGTTTGGAAAAAAAGGCTAGAGCTAAAAGCTGGCATGCATTCAACTTCTGCCTTAAGTCCAAAGGGTGCACTCTCATCAATGCTCTCTTGTTTTGTGTCCAGCTGTGAAGTCACAGAAGAGCTGTACTTCAAACATTTGTCTTGTCCAAATCAAGAGTCACAGAATTGTTAAGGTTGGACGAAGACCTTTGAGATCATAGTGTGCAGCCATTAACTCAGCAATGCCCAGTCCATCACTAAACCATGTCTCCAAGTGCCACATCCAAACATCTTTGAAATACCCATATCCCTAGTGAGTCAAACACTTCCCTGGGCATCCTGTTCCAATGCTTGATAATCCTTTCACTGAAGAATTTTTTCCCAGTACCCAACCTTAAACTCCCCTGGCACGATTTAAAGCTGTTCCCTCTCATCATGTGTTACTTCGAAGAGAGCAAGAGAGCAAGCCTCACCTGCCTATAACATGCTTTCAGGTAGTTTTGCCTTCATCCTTCTTCTCTCCAGCCTCTCCAACCCGAGTTCCCTCAGCAGATCCTCATCAGACCTGTGAAAACATTTATTTGGGCATCTTGATGCCATACTAAGTACATAGCGTAGGTAGTTCATCTTTAATCTCTCCTCTGCTTATTTCAGTGTAGCAAGTGCTTTTAACCTCCCCCCCCCCAGTTTGTGATCTGTACAAAAATGCCACTCTCACATGGTTTTCTTCTTTGTCAATAGGTTTAAGACTCCATCTGGATTTAGTTGGATTTAGTTTTAGTTTTCTCCCATCTTCTGGGAACTTGCATTCTATACTGTAAAGAAGTTAAGATGTCAGGATGCTTGCATTCTTTTTTCTTCATCTGTATTCAAAAGGAGAGGGAAGGATATAGTTTTGTAACTTTGAGCAGTCAATTGGAGACAGAGGGACTCCATTTTCAGTCCCAGCATTAGCACTTCATATAGGAAACAGTCATTTTAGAGACAAATTGAATGAATCCTTCACTGGTAGTAAAGTACTGGTAGTAAAGAAGATGTCAGTGTTTTGTTTTGCCTGAAGTATTAGGGAAGAGTGTACTCTAAACCTAGAGTATTATGAAATCTCATGAGAAAGCACTCTTCTGAGAAGTGTAAAACAGAGCTTCAGTTACCCTTGGCAAAAGGGGATATTAAACACAAATTGCTCACACATTTCTGTGTGTTCTAGATTAGATAAATGGCTAAGGCTGGGATTGAGATTTCTCCCTGACCATCTCCAAGTCAAAAGACCAAGTTAATCTCTGTTTCTGTGAGGGGAGGAAAAAAAAAAGGCCTAAAGTTATTAATTCCAGGAGTGGAAATCCCCCTCTACAGAAAATGCCTTCTACCAGGCTGGATTACAGTGTCTAAACTTTGCTGTGTGTTAAGTGCCTACATGTCCCTAGGTATTAGAAGAGGAGCAAACATACCTCACTTGGATGTCAGAATTTCACTGTGTAGCTATGCCTAGAAACAGAGCTGTAATGCTTTTGCTCCCTTGATAAACCAGGAGTTCGTGACTCTGCTACCACACAAGAAATTTGCATCCCTGACAGAAGTTGAGTCACGCCTCTAAATTCTACTCCAGTGCCTCTTGCTTTAGACTATCTTTTTTATATCAAAAATTAATTTTTATAAAAGTTACTGAATGTTTTACTGTTATTTAGTATTTGCAAGGATAGTAAGAAAAATGTACCAGAATTACTTACATTTAATGTAGACCTTGCTTGGGCATGGTTTCTTCTAGAATGATGAATGAGGATTGATGGTTTGTTGATTCTTAGTAATCATATGTACCACTTCAGGAGAAGGGGACAAGCAAACTATCATCTCAGACAAGAGGATGTCATACATCATGACATATGTGATTGATTTTCTCTGACACAAGTTTTCTAGATGTTTGCATGACAGTAGCTACCACACAAAACCCCTGGTTTGGAAATTTATTTCTTGCAAAATTCCATGTATATCCCATACTTTGTGAAAGGAAGTAGAAGATGCAAAGCCCCAGTGAGATGGGTGGCTAAGTGCAGCCAGTTTACCAGGGTAACTGTATTTTATGCCTGTAAAGCTTTTTCAGCTGTTAATTTTAAAACATTTCACAAATGTAACTCAGTAGGTTCAGACTGTTTTGCAGTGTTAAGTACTTGATTTCAAGTGACACCAGAGGTCATATTGCTTATAATGTTGTAATATGTTCATAACACCAGATTGACTCACAAGACTGGTTGTAGCAACTTTCTACCAGCACACATGTATAGGGCACAGGGCTTGGGATAGAAAGAAAAAAAATAATAGATTGTTTTTCTGTCTGAAAATTTAGGAATAATTGTGACAGAATGTAATTGCATGACTTTATTTTGACTGGGGATTTGGAATTAACATTTCTAGTTCTTAAAACAAAGACACTTAACTCCTCTTTTTAGTTCTGTATGACATAAGGAATTGCCAGCTTTACAGTTCTTCTGTCCCTTCCACAGTGGTGAATTTGTTTCAGTGCTCCTGGCAAGGCAAGTGTACTACTTTCTGAGTTGCAGTACTGTCTCTGCAGCATCTAGGTGTTGCTTGGAAATACTGACATTCTCAGAACTGACATGGCCTGGCTTTGCTTGGCTTGTGAGACCTAAAGAGATCACAGAAAAGGACAGACTGAGAAACTGAGTCAGAGTTATAAAACAAATACCATTTTGGAAAGAATGCAAATAAATTCTGACTGCTGTGTTAACTTCAAACCTTGGCAGTCAAGCTTGCAGCTTCCATTTATGTTATTAAAAGGATGTAGGAGGAAGGACTGAAGAGTTAAAATGGCATTGACTAAAAGTGGAACAACATTTAAAATATCAGCATTTAAGAAACACTATGAAACAGAGAAAACATTTAGCTTTTTCTGTCTACTGTAATTGTTGCTTGTTCTTTAAAAATTAAAGCATCAGATTTAGAAATCGATCTAGTGGAGAGGTTGGTAGAACAGCAACAGAACTGTCACGGTTAGTTTAGATTTCTTAGAAGCAATTTTTTTAGAAGCAATTTTTTTAATTTTTTTTTTTTTTTTTTTTAGGTATACTATGGGTTAAACTGATCTCTTTGATAAGGAGGAATTTCATTCCTCTTACACCAGGGAACTTTGTAATGATGTTGCTCTATTAAAACCCACAAACTCAGAAATACAAAAGTTTATTGTCTGGTCTGAGAAATAGGGATAATGAGATTATACCAACTTTTTTTAAAACAAAAAGGAAATTTAGAATCACCTGGTGAAGAGTCAGGAATCATTTATCTACTGACTACATTGCAATATAACTGTGCATGATATCAGATAATTTGAAGTGACATCATACCTATGGTACTTTTCATCCCTACCTTCAAAACCTTACAGGTATTTTTAACACAAAGTGTCATCTTGCACCTGGCCCTCCTTCTGTTTAGTACATTTACCAGTCAATTAGAGATGAGACAACAGTTTTCCCCCATTAAATTTCTACATCTGGGATTTTCATGAGAAGCATTTCACAACATATAAATCAGAAAATAAGCACAACATTTTAGAGCACAACTGTAACTAGACCTTTAGTACTGAAATTGAAGACAAGGATCCACAAAATTATCAAATCTGTTGTTGACCAAACTTGTAATAGAAAACCAATTTGTGTATTTTCTGAAGTGCTGCCAGTTTAGCTAAGCTGTGCTGCTCAGCACTTTCTACCTGCCAGAATATTTGAGATTTGCAGGCTCCAGGTACCATCATCCTCTGATCCAGAAGACACAGTGGGTATTCCCTGCTCACACTAACATGCAGGCACCTCATTTCTATAGACAGCATAGCAGTCACACCCCTTTTACTGAACCAATTCGTGGTAGTTATGCATCCTAGACCAGCAGTGTTACTTAGGAAGCAACATACTGCTTTGGTTTTTCCACTTGCCTGAATGGGTGCAAGCATCATATTAATTCTCAAGCCAGAGCCATACCAAAATTATGAAGGTGAAGACTGACAAGGATCCTTCTGTTCTGGCTATTGAAATCAGACCTTGGAGCAGAACAAAGTGTGAGGTTTCCTACACAGAACAAAGAGAAGTTAGTCTGATGGTTAAAGGACCGCTCTAGAGGAGCCAGATTTGGAGCCATACAAGGTTGTTTGGGTAAAACCAACCAACCAACCAACTAACCAAAAATAAAAACAAAAACCCAAACAACAACAAAAAAACAACAAAAACAAAAACAAACCACCAAAAACCCAAAGAAAGAAAATCCCACCCACCTCAAAAAAAAACCAAAAAAACAAAAAAAACAAAAACAAAAACAAAAAAAACCCAAGAAAAAAGATAGGGTGTTCCATTTGCTTGGCCATTTTTTCAACCTTGTTAAAATTGCTGAATTGTTGTTAAAAATAAAAAAGATAACAGTAGCACACCACCTATATCAAAACAGAAAGCAATACAGTAGCCATACATACTACAGGCATGACTTTTCTACCTGAATCAGAAAGTGTCTTTTTTGGATTATGAGTCATATTTTCAAGATTATGCCTAAATCAGAGTTACAAGTACATGCAGACATCAAGAACAGAAAAGTTATTTTAGAAGCATTCTTTTCATAATACTTCATATTTCTTAGGGTGGATATAGCACATGACTGCTCTCGTGACTCCCAGGCTTATATACCTGCATGTTATCAGTGGGGATTTTATTATCTAAGGAACTGATGACCTGTGATGTTGCCTCAACTATTATCATGATAGATCCCCAAATATAAAGAGTACCCTTTTAACAGTAACTAACTCATTGCTAACCAAATTTCAGAGACATGCTAAGGATCAAATACCTCGAACTGTTAAAAAAAAAGTAAAGTAACCTTTGAAGTGGCACACACTTTCTAAAAAGTTGGCTTTTATCTTTAAAAACTAAATAATCTTTTTCCTCTCTTGCCTTCTTCCTGTTACACATTCCGACTTCCAGTCATTTCTCAATTTTACTCTTTGGTCCTTGGACAAGAACGTAATTCTGAACCTTTTGCTATTCAGTCTTGCTACCTTTCCTGCCTATGCATCCTTAAAACTGAGCAGCTGAAATTCAGAGAGGAACAACTGCCACATTTCTCTTTAAAATCTAGCCATAGGAGGTATATTGGCAGCAGATTTTCAATGGAAAATGCCATTTCCTCCCACAGCCCAGCTGCCACATTTAAACCATGCTGTGTGGGGCTTCCACTCTCTTGGGAGGCTATTTTCATTTGCCTTCAGAGATTCTTCTACAGTCTAATGGAACTCACTGTCAGCTATAAAAAGCAACATTATATGCCATAGTATTTTTTTAAATTGTGATATGACTCAAGTTGAAGCCTTCTTATTCTGCACTAGAATGTGATGGAATTCAGTTCGACTTTTTTGTTTGGGTTTTTTTTACCTGTACAGACATCCTTCTTTTCATCAGATATATCAAAAAATGCCAGATTAAAGCAAAGCCATTTAGACATCTGGTTTTTAAAGTTATGTGATTAACCTAGGAGGTAAGCTTTCATTTTTAGACTAGAGTATTTCTAATTCTCCTAATAATGAAAAATTAAAGCTGAAAAACATCAACTGAACATGAGATGTAGATTTGTCCTTTGAGTCTGCCAACAGCTTGAACCAATTTCTTTATGATAGGTAAGCCTGTCACTTAGTGAAAATACAACCTGCAAGACTCCCTAATACTACAGCAAAGCAACTTCTGTGTGCTGCAGAAGGCTACTAGTTCAGTAGATTATTATCACAAACAAATGTATGCCTTTTAGGGTGTAAGTCATGGCAGGGGGGAAGAGGTTCTCAATTCTTTAACAAGCAGAATTTAGAATATTTCACGCTTGAATGACTCCTAACCAACCGTGCAAGACACAGAGCAGTATCCTGTGGCTTAAGCTGGAGGTGAGACTGGTACATAAGCACTGAAGTGTTTGCAGCTTGTATCACTTTGCTTTTGTAATTTTTTTTCCTGTAATTTCAGATGTTTACTGATGACAGTCTTGTGTTAGAAGGCTGCTCCACACCATTATTCCTTTCCACTGGTTATATTCTTTAGCTGTTTTTTGATCAAGTAAGATTCTTATTGCTATAGTTACAGAAAAATTGTTGCATCCTATTTCTTAATTCCGAGCCATATGTCTTTCTTAGTTAAAATTAAGTTGGGAGTCAGTGCTATTGTGTGTCTATACAGAAATGAGGAGAAGATTATTTATGATAGGAATCAGCAGCTGACAGTATCACTATAGTAGCCCTGCATAATGGATGTGATAAAACGATAGCATACTCGATTACTCAATACTTAAGTACATGCTAGAATGATAGTTTGACCTATTGTATTGTTGTTAAATATGATCCATGAAGTCTATATCTAAGGGTGTTGATTCTACTAATAGGTATCTAGGCATGTTTTAAATGATGGACAGTATAGCTACATGAACCACCTTTGATTTCCAGCAGTTTGTTTTCTCTGGTTTTTGAATGCTTGAACATAGCGTGCTGAATTGCTTAAAAGAAATCACATTTAAAATACTGGAATAGAAAGATGTCGTATCATGTTCAAGGCTCAAACATTGTGACTGTGCAAAAATATTTTATAACTGATAGATGCACTCTTGTAGCATATTCTGAGCCTTTCAAATTGGTCATGATTGATTGTGAACTTTTTAATTTTATGATATTATAATGAAAAATAAACAAATTGGAATTCGCCCTTCCCTCTACTTGTAAACAAAGTTGTCATTATCACTGAGACTGAAAACACAGGATAAACTCGAATCTGGATGCCTTGACTACTCTAGATGATGCTTTTATTCAACTCAATGTAGCCAACATATTTATCATCTCTGTAGAAAAGTAGAAGGTTTTCTTTCCCAAAATTTTTCTTCAAATTTATGTCTTTTTTTAGATAAATGTGGACTTCAAGGTTTTGATTTAGTGCAGAAGTCAGTGTTTTTTGAGTTAGTGCAGAAATGGTCACTGACTCTGCATGTTCCATTTTTTATGTGTCTGGGTTGCATCTAAATCAACATCAAAGTGCGCAGAATCAATAGCCACTTAGCAAAACTTGATTATGTGCATTTCATCTAATGAATCAATGAGTCATTAAACCTGTGGTCTTTGCACTATCCTGCACTCATTGATCAGCCCCAGTATTCAGGGATCCGGCAACAAGACATTATCAATTGTGTCTTCTTGCTCTTGAGCACACAGTTAAGTTGGGTATTTGCCATCCTAAGATTAGTGGGAAACTCCAGATTTGTCTGACATTGGAACATACAGGTAGTAGTGAAAAGATTGTGAAGCTATAGGGGGGAGAATTATTCAAGTTAAATGATGCAGCTGTGGAAAGGAATTGAACAGGTTTGTGGGTTTCTCATTAGGAAAGTATTATGGTATGTGGTTTTACATTCTATTAGGTATTGTCTTTACTGAATCTGGACAGACAATTAAAAAGAAGAAGAAGGGAGAGAAAAATTCTTGGACTTGTCTCACTTTTAACAGATTCCTAAGTGGTAGAAGTACAATCACCAACACCTCCCTTTATTGTCACTACACAAAGTGTCTAAGAAAGATAAGATGAATAGCATCCCAGGAGACTCCTGTTTCTCTGCCCTGAGTTATGAAGGTATCTTAGCTTGACATGTATAGACTTAGGTTTTGGAAGCCATGAGGTAGGTGAGAGAGGAACCCCATGAATGACATCATAAGTCATGGGGCAATCAGATATTATATTGATTTAGTTGTATAAATACTTCAGTAACTTGAATAATCAACAACTGCAGGGCATGTGCTTACGTTGCCACATAAGTTTTTAGCCTCATGATGTCTTACATGTATTTTTTGTATCTTGCTTGAAATGAGCTCTCCATGGCTGAGAGTTTTCCCCTGTATTTGTACAACACGTAGAAATACATTGCTGTGCCTCACTTTCCTTCACTGAACAGCTGTTGTGTTCAACCAAGTAAATAAACTTGTTTGAATGGATTGGTTATTTCAAAACTTAAAAGTTTCCTCTGAGTTGTCATGTCCCAAGAGCAGAGGTTTTGGTGATGGGTGAAATGATCTCACCAGCCAGAAGGCAGGATGGTTTTTCAGTGGTCCTCCCAGAGTGCAGTAACACCACTTTGGAGTCTTAGTGAACTGCGGCGGGGATACACGTCACATGGAGATGTATAGGGACCAATGGAATAAAAGATTCCTGCTTTGACTTAATTTACTGGGACTGTATTAACTACATCAAAGCTATTCTACTTAATTTGTTTAAAAATACGTATTTCAGTATCTGAATTTCTAAAAGAAAAAATACCTGAGTCTTGACCTCCATCATTTACTTCTGGCACATCATTCTATCTCATATTATTTTTACTTTTAACTCTTTTGGCAATGCTGGTTTGTAGGTACCAGTTCTTCGTTAATGTTCATTTAGTTAAATATTTCTATACACAGATGGATCTGTGGTATGTTCATGATTATTCATATGTTTAAAAAGGCTCTGAGGTGCAAAAGGATAGACTTGGATTTTAATTCTCTATGAAGAAAGTATCATGTCTTCCTCTGCCTTTTGAGATCCAGCATGCTTCTGGTCACTTCTGTAATTTTTCTTACTTTTCCATAATGTGGAAGAGTAAATATTTGCAACTCCAGAAGGAAAAACAGTTTGAATGTTCTACATTTCATTCATTCCTGTCACTGTAGCTTGTGCCTATTAAGGTAAATTACTAGTTTTCACTGAACAGAATTACTATTGTATACATACCTAAACTGAAAAGTCAGCAAAGTTCTATTTGGTACAAATAAATGAAGTAAAGATGGTGTGTTTTGATACTGCACATATAAAAGAACTTCCTGCTTATAAGTATCTGATTTATTTAATCAGAGGCAGAAACTCATGAGAAAGCCTGAAATACAAGAAAACTGTAGAGATGAGTTTACTGTATTTTAAAATATGTTTGTTAATTTAAATTATAATTTAAATACACAAAAGCATATTAATTTGGTCACATTTAAAAAAAATATTTAAGCATGTGAAACCAGATTTTCCAAAGCACTGGCTCTGGATTAGTGCCCTAGCCCCAGCTGAGAAGATAGAGGTTTGGGCAGTCATTCTGTAAGTGGCCTTAGATGCCACAGTGCTTGGCAGTGCAATGGTTGCAAGAAGCATGGCTGATTCTGGAACAGTATTCAAGGCTCTGGCTCAGTTGCCAGCAGGCTCCTGGAAAGCAGATTTGAGTAAGCCTGTCTTCTAGGTTGGGATTCATAGCACAGGGAATTTTAATTCATCTGGTGGGATGCACCAAAACCAGTGTGTCCCAGCTCCATGTTCTAGGCTGCAATTAGCCATTTCCAAAATAAAAGCCCCAAAACTCCATGTCTTGCTTGAACTTTGACTTGTTGCTTTTCCCATTTTCTCTTCTGTTTTCTCTTCTCTTCTATAGCTGTCACAGCCTGTGAGGGTTTGACTCAACACCTCCCATATTCAAAAAGAGTATGCAGGCATTATGTGGGGCATTTGTGGGGGTAGAAAAGATTCCTGACCAGTGTGGCTTAGAGAAGTAATTTGTAATTTCCCACGTGAAGTTTGAGTTTACCACCCTGCAATTAGCACTGTCCATAATGAATACTGCTTAAAGTATGCCAATTTGCTACAGGAATGACCACTGCTGCTCATTCCTGTAGCAAGTTGGCGTACTTTAAGCAGTATTCAAATATAGATGGAAAATCATCTTCAGCTGAAGGAGTTTATTCTTGCAATTTAGTAGGCAAATAGCTAGACTGGAATTAATCTCTTTTTCTGAATTTATTTTCATTCTTTCATTCCTATTAATTCATTGATCCAACTTCACCAGGAGAGCTACTAGCTCTTCTTTGTAATAGTGCATAGTCTGCTGGGAAGGGCTTCCTACGGGAGTGAAGAGAATTTAAGCTGTAGGGTGTGCTGGAATCTAAATATTTATTTTCAGGTCAGCTTCCATCAATTGATGATATCGGCCCTTTCAAGCTAACAGTCACTGCCTTGAAAGTGATTTAAAACATTGCAGTGTTATGCAAATTAATTAGATTTGCTCATTCTTAAAAGACTGGATTTGTTAGAGGACTTACCTGATAAATGCCTGTTTTCTCGATACCCTAAAATTCTTCATCTGGAGGTCTGGACTTGGATGTTATCCAGCCCAAACCAAAAATAATACTTAACAATATCCAGTGGGACAAGTATAGATGCCTTGGGAACCTTCTGCCTGAAGCCTTAAGCAGAAGTTTGCTTCCAAGCGTATTCTTCCTAATTTGCTATCTTAAAAACAGTACATGATAAAATTTCACCTCACAACCACTTCAGTTACTGAAGTACTTAATTTAGTCTTTCTGATAACCTCATTAGGTATTTGTATAGCAAATTTTTAGCTTCTATTCCCACCAAATGTTTCGGTGTCTGTTAAATTGAATTCTTGCATTAAAAAAAAAAAAGAATGAGAACACTGTTTCTAGGGATACTTCTTAGTTTGAAAAAAGGTTTCATAAAATTTTTCAAAGTACTAATAAGAAAGAAAAAGATAACAATACTCCAAGAAAAAATATTATTCAGATTTAGAGCATAGCATTGGCATTATCTTAGTTTTCTTTACTTGGATCTTATAGCATGAGTCATCTGAAATAATAGATTCAATAGAAAAGAGATACAACTAAAAAAAGAATGCTGGTAAACATAGCACATAGGAATTATTTTATCCAGGCTGGGTATTTAAAGTTGACTGAACTCTTAATAGTCATATAACCTCCCTTTCTCATTTTCCTCTGAGAACCTCCTCCAGATAAAGGTGTCATGTTCCAACTTTGGTGTGCAAGTTGTCATATTGTGGGGGGAAGAATATTGGTCAGTAATCTGATTTAGAAAACCTTGCATATTTATTTGGACTTATACTATGTATATTTAAATATATATGTTAATTGTTATAGATTAGAAATAATAACCCTACTAATTATACTGAAAATTATATTATATTAGTAATAAATTATGTTAAAAATCAATATATTCAAGTCTAGACAAGAAATGCCTATTTCCTGAACTATATTCCTGCTGAATGTATCAGTGAGTAGCATCATAAAGTTTTTAATGGAGAAAAATTGCATGAAAGTTTAAAAAATACCATAAGTCATCTTCTAACTAAGGAGTGTAAAGTTATATATTATTTCTTCCATTTCTTCAATTATTAATGTCTATATGTCCTCTTGGAGCTTATCACTATGAAATTCAACAACATTCTTTCCACAAGAATTATTCATGACAGAGTCCAAAAACCAGAGATGACTGAGACCCGCAGCAGAGCAGCGCAGAATATTTGAGAGTGTGTCTCAGGAAGCCCAGATATATACCCTGATGAAAGCCAAGAGAGCTGAAGCGTGAGGAGAAAATAAGACAAACGAAGCTGACCAGGGAAATACAGGGAGCAATGAAAGAATGGATAAAGGCAGACATGACACATAAATCAATGGGGTCAATGCTCTGAGCAGGGATAAACAAATCTAAAAATAACCAAATAAGGGAATGATCACAGAAGCCAAAATTGAAAATGCAGAGAAAATTGCAGAAGCTGTTAGGACAAACAATAACAGCTTTCACAAATATGTGAGGAGCAAGAGGTCAATAGGAGAGACTGTCATCTCCATACGTGGGGAAGTCAGTGGCAGAGGCTGCTGGGAAGCCAGCGCAGCCTTCCCCTTGGTGTGCTCACTGGGAGACCACAGGGAACACGCCAGAAACACAGAGAAGTATCCTGGAGGCAGAATCTGAAAAATTAATGAAACAGAGGATGAGAGTGGAGCAGGTTAAAAAAGAAAAAGAAGAAAATAGGGCAGCTATTAACAGTAGGCTTCAGGTCTGGTGGCCTGTTTCCCAGGTTTCTGAAACACATGGTGAGGGCTTTTTAAACTCTTTCAGTCTATGAAGTCTTCAGTACATGAGGTATATATAAGTTGTGTGAGGTATACAGTTAAAAGGCAGAAGGAAGCCAGTGCAAGCCAGCATTACAAAGGTTTTATATGAAAAATCATTGCAATGGTAGCTTTATCAAGTATAAATCCAAGTAAAGACAAAACCAGATCCAGGGTTGTGGATATATCTGGTACAAATTAATTAGGAGAGTTTACAAAAGCTGAGTTGAAGTTAAGTTAACTAGTGATAGGAAAAGGAGTAATGAATAGAAACTGGAAGAGAAGAAATGTAGGCTGGATAGGAGGAAGAAATTTTTTGCTGTGAGTAGTGAGGTTGTGGATCCCTGAAAATGCTCAAGGCTGCCTTGGACAAGGCCTTGAGCAATCTGGTCTAGTGAGAGGTGTCCCTGTCCATGGCAGAGGGGCTCAAATAGATGATCTTTAAGGTCCTTTCTGACCTAAACCATTCTGTGATTCTTTGAACTAGCGTATTTCCTTAGAAATATAACCCATTTCCTTAGAAAAACTACATATTTCCAAGCCTTAATGTTGGGTCCAGCCACTACAATATACAAATACTTGTTTCTTGTAGTTGCTGATGTATCCTCAGTTTTAATTCTATAAGGAAAGACACTGACCACAGATTCATAAAGATATAAACTAAAGTCAAAGTTCACAACTTTACTTGAATAGCTGAGTTCCAAATAGTTATTTAATGAGCTTTATAAAAGCATCAAAGTCATCATACAGCTAACTGGAATTGATTTCCATTGCCAGTTATGCACTTACCAGGGGGTCCTGAATCCCAAGTAATGCCATAGATTCTCACAAACTTTATAATATACTGTATAGAAGACCATAAAGATGTGACAAAATCCTAAAGATGACAAAAAATGGCAGTGATGATTTCTTTCTACCTTTGACCAATAATTTGTATCTAAAAAGTCATGTAGTTCTTGATAGTTGTCAAATACAAAAATTAAACAGTTCAAACCAAAATAGATGTATTTGTTAGCCCCCTATCCTTTGCCTCACTTCTTACATTTCTGTGAATTGCAAAAGAGATTGTTTTGGGGCATTACAAGTACTTGGTATTCTTAAATGAAAAAAGATTGGACCAGGATGAAACTAATGTTCTGGCTTTAGTGTGACAAAATGGCCATGGTTGGATGGGACTTAGAGCAACCTGATCTAGTGAAAGGTGTCCCTGTCCGTGGCAGGGGAGTTGGAAGTAGATGTTCTTTAAAGTCCCATCCAAGCCAAGCCATTCCATGATTCTATGAAAAATTATAGTTTGTATGAATGCCAGTGGGGAAAAATGTTCACAGTTACACATCTCTGGGTGCCCTTTTAGTTCAGAGCTGCCTGAAGTGTTATCAGTGCAAAGTTCTAAGGAGGTTATAATAAGAGGAAGAAAGGAAATCATGGAGATTTCTGGGGGTAGGCCTACTCACGTCTTTGGAAATAAAGACCAGGATTTTGAGAACACATATTTAACAAATAATGGTGTTGAAGAAGCTATGGTGAGGGTAGCATGCATCCGAAAGAGAAGGAACAGAAAGCAAGAAAGCAGGACACATCCATTCAGTAAATGTTAACCTGTCTGCTTAAATAAGTAATAAACTCATGTGCAAGTTTCTAAAACCTGCCTGAGCCTCAGGACGTGATCAACTCTTGTTTTCCAAGATGCAGCCTCTGTTAGATGAGTAAGTGAAACAGATTCCTCCCTAATTTTCCAGCCATTTTCCTCGGCACAGCACACACTATGAAGTTCTAGTTCTGAGGAAAAATTTATCTGCCTTCTCTCAGAGCTCCATGCAGAGAATTTAAATAGGCAGCTGCTGAAACCCTATAGCACCAGGGAAAGTACCAAAATAAACCTGGAGTGGTCAGAACTACAAGAAACAGTGCTTCCCTTTCACCCCAGGTATTATGCAGTGTCCAGACTGTTGGAAATTGAATTCCTGTTTGTGGCTTGACTGTGATTATGTGGAATTTTTTCCATGGAAACATGTCCTACATTTCCCCTTGTTTCTGGGCAGCTGGGTCCTGACCAAGAGGAGGATTCAACAGAACAAGAGGCAGGACAGTCATTTGGCACTGAACTGTAGTGGTGATCTAGGACAAGGATTTCTTCTATATTTATAGGTTTTACTTTGAAGTGTCGTTAGATGGGAACAAATATAGTCCAAAGAGAAAACACCAGAAGCTTAGGGCTCTCTATTTTTTCAGGTTTAGGGCTCTTAAAATTAGTGAAGATTCAGGTTTTTGCTAGCCTGTTGCATCAGAGTTTCTCGCTTCCAGGTGTACTGGGGCTCATCTTCCATAAGAGGATGGTCTTCCACCGAAAATTCCTTCTCGATGGAACATGGCTTTGGAATCTGGAGGTTGTGGGTCTATTCCCCCTCTAGCCTGCACCACTAGGCCTCAACTTTGATGCAGGTGTCTGGAATCCATATTCTGCTAGGGATTACTACCCTAATCCCAAGTGAAGTGCATTGGAATCTGGCTAGATGGATGTACTTAAAATTTACACAGTATTTCTACATAGTGTTAAGGAGGCAGGTGTTTTTAGGCATGCTAGATTAGACTTCAAAGACACCTATTGTCCCCACAGAGAGAAAGTTGCCTGTGTTGCACAGAGATCTCCCATAGCAGGTTTTTCATGAATACCATCTTTTGTGACTCTATGTTCCTTGGATATGTGTGTGCCAGGCAGACTGAACAAGTGAACAAGTGATTTGAAATTTAGGTAAGACAATAGCTAAGTGAGGCACTTAAATAAAGTGATTGAGTGCTTAAATAGAATTGTTTTTACCTAAGTAGCAGTTTAAGTAATTGAGATGCATAGCTGCTGGGATGCAATTAAATTAGACCATGATCAAGACTATGAGGACACCACATAGTGTAGTACGAAATGTGGTGAGGCACCAGATTTTTCAGTGGTCTGTCAAGAGAATATGAAGCATTATTAGAGTGGAAAAAAATAAGAGATCCTCAGAGTACTGGGAAAAAGGGAGAAAGAATATAACATAAAAGGGTAAGTTATTAATAGATATGCAGAAAAGGTTATAAAAAACAGTTGAAATATCCCAAAACTAGTTAATCACAGGAAGAAGATTAAAAACTGATACAGCTTGAGTAATGTTATAATCACAAAATGAAAAACTTCAATGAGGAAGTTCTTTAAACAAAAAAGAATGTGTATGTGCAGTCACTCTGCACAGGAGGTTATAGAGGTTACACAAGGGAGATCAGGTTCAACAAACCCAGATTATGTGACCTTTCAGAAACAGGTGGATACTTTGGTAGAAAACTAGGACTCTGAAATACTATTTCTGTTATAATGCATTAAAATGATCCATAAGGAAGTGGTACTCAATTTTGAAAAGTCCTTCTTCATTGACAAAAGATTTTATTTATTGATTGGATTTTTTTTTAATATGAGAACACTTGTAACACTGGCCATGATAATTACTTGGGTTGGTTGTGTTGCTTTCCCATTTGTCCAGCCTTGTAGCATATTATAGACAAAAACAGTGGGGAATTTAGGAGTGATTCATTATTGTTTTTTTATTATTATGATGTTATTATGTATAATAATGACAAACAACATCATTCAAAGTATGATCATATTTTTTATTATTTAAACATCATTGAATTGAAACATAATTGCACACAATCAAAATACTGAACACTAAAAAATTTTGAAGTATTGCTTTATTCCTGAATTTTGTACTGCTAGCTACAGGTAGGACAAGATTGCTGGATTTTAACTATATTCATCTGCCTTGGAAAGGAGATAAATAATGTAGAAGATAAAAATTAATGAGAAGGAGAAACACACATTTGTATCACTTCTGAAACTGTTGTGCTGTCGTGTATGTGTGACATTTTCAGGCAAATAATAGTCAGTTGCATTTTCAGAGGTTTTGTGTCCTTCCCCTTGGTCATCATTGCCTAAACATAACTTTCCTTTGAAAACATGCATTTTGTGAACAGCAACTAATCATGATGTAGTATTAGAATATGACTAAATAAAATCTGGGGGATAATGTTATAATTTTCATCTTTTATTTTTGAACAGTGTTTATGGCTGTCCATTGGCAAAAAAAAGAAAAACACAAGATAAGCAACCCCAAGAACCAGCCCCCAAAAGAAAACCCTTTGTGGTTAAAGCAGACAACTCTTCAGTAGATGAGTGCTATGAAACTGATGGAACAGAGGAGATGGATGAAAAGGAAGAGGAAGAGGAGGAAGAGGATGAAGAGGAGGAGGAATATTCTGATGATAATGAGGAGCAAGGTGACGAGGAGGAGGATGATGAGGAGATAGATCGAGAAGAAGAAGAGGAGATTGAGGAGGAAGAAGAGGAGGATGAAGAGGAAGGTGAAGATGTGGAGGATGAAGAGGAGGAGGAAGAAGAAGAGGAGGAAGAAGAGGAGGAGGAGGAAGAACGTGGTAATAATCAGAGTATTAGTAAAAAGTAAACAATGTGTGTTTTCTGGGTTAATCTTCTAGTGTGGTGTGTGAGGATTTAGCTGTTCAGTTCTCATTAAAGCTAATGGAAGTCATGCAGTTAAATCTCTCTGCTCCACACTGAAAATATACCCCACTGTGTTCTCTTAACATTTATTTTAATAAGTCTGTCTTCCAAATGTTTTACACCAGCACTCACAGTTCAAACAAGGAGGGTGGAGGTATGTTTGTGCTAAAAATGCTTGCATAAAATGTAATCCTAGTGTGGATTAATGCATGAATTTACCAGGAGAATATTCACCAAGGTACAAGCAAAGCATCAGCTACAGCTGGGTGCCTGTACTGATCATTTGCAAGGGTATTTGCTAGATCTGTTTACAGGATGTCAACAATTGCCCACATAAATTCTGTCACAAGTTTGCAGATAATTTTTGTGAGCAAAAATGGACCTCTTCCCATTGAAAATTTTGCCCTATACTTCCCCCCACTGTAAGAAACTATTCAGAACTAACTATTATAATATACTTTGGTTCTTTTAGACTTCAATTTGTGTGCTTTAGTTGATTCTATTAAAAATACAGTGAGTGACAGTTTTACATAGATAACATCTTTCTAAAGTTTATATATTTTTGTTATCATGCCATGGCATAAATGCCATTTAGACATACAGGTTACTGGTAGTAACCAAATTAATGCAGTAGCATTGTGATTAGACTATTCAACTTTCTCTTTTTTTGGGATATTGGACTTCATATAATACTTTCAAAATATGTAATCACTGTCCATTTGCTCCTTATGCTGATGACAGACATCATAATGCACTGGGGTGAAATGAAGGAATCATGCAAAAATTAATGAGCTATCTAAAAAGTATTTTGTTCCCATTTCCAGGGAACACGTTTTTGGTTGGGTAGATTCACCTTTCTAACCAATAAAAATATAAGAAAAGCTTTCAGCACTCCTCAGTTGGATTCCTCTTAGGAACCAGGTATGAAAGTTGTGTGACTTTTGTTTCAGCATTCTGTAAGGTCAGATCTTAAATCTTAAAGACTTTGGAAGTGTTCTTTCTCTTTGGGTGAGATGGTGGCCAGCTGGGTGGCTATCAGAGTTTTCTCAGATACTGCATCTGTAGCGTTTCCTCAATTGCCTGAATTACCACAAAATTAGTAAAGGATAAATTGTCAGTCTTAAAAGTTGCATGAGTTTGATGCAACAAGGAAGTAATTTCCTTTTGCAGGGAACTCTGCTGTTTCAGAACCTGGAAGAGAAGCTGTGTTAGATGAGGCTGATGTGCAACTGCTGTTGCTCTCTTAATGAGCAAGTGCGGGATGTCCAGCAGTTTCTTCAAATATAGTGGTGACTAAGTTTGTTGGTGTATAGATTATGGTGCAACTGCTGCTGTGATTTCAGCTGACATTAAAACTTTGAATCTACACTATCAAAAATGATGAAAGGAAAAAAAAACAAAAACAAACCTAAAGCAAAACTCAAGAGCTCAAAAAAATTGCTTCTGGCAAGCCAGCAGGCTTGATCCTCAGTTTATTTTTCTATGATAATGAAACACAGTGGTTTACTTATTCTAACACAGTTACACATGCAGTTAGTGGTCCTAATCAATGTGAAGAGGCTGACATTGTTTTTTGACTGCTTTCCTTCCATATATAGTAGGCTGTGGTTAAGAACTGCAAAAAATTTACAAAGGTACCTCTATTAGCTGCTCTGCATATTACTTGAAATTAAAACTTACATAGGTCAAGTTTTTCTTAGGAACTCATGCGATTGCAGTAATAAAACAAAAGTATATTAATAAATAAATATATATTCTATATAAATGATTATGATAATGATATAGTCATTAAGAAAAATTCCTCTTGAAATCAGAGAAGTGATTATAGGATTTTATTTCAAAAGTATTTCATGATCCTTTTGAGTGTCAACATAGTAGTCAGTATGCAACAGTCCTAGTTAGAGCAGAGATGATTTACAAGGAAAAGTTTCTAGCAATTAATTAGGAAGGTAGTATGGAGTTCCTTATGTCTATGCCAAAGAGTAAAGAGTAATGACAGTTTGGTTGTTGTGAGGTCTAGAGGCTAATCAATAAATCATATTTTAAAAATAGTTTCTTTCCTATGATTTCCAGTAGGAATATAGATGTTTCACTTTATCCTGCTTGTAGCATAATCTGCATTGATAGAATTTGGACTGGTGATTTTCCAGAAAAATAAAGTGCAAAATTAGATATTCTTAAACTACATGGCCTGAATATGACTCTTGCCTTTACGTATTGACTATTTGGAAAATTAGATCTGTCAGCTATGAATTTAATAGTCAATCACTTGCTGCTCACTACAAGGTTCACTACAATATTGTAGCAAACCACCTTATAAGTCACCATAGCAGGAAGTCTTAATGTGCCATAGTATTCCTGTCCCTAGAAACAAAATGCAGAATTTTCCACTGGTCACCAGGATGGCTACACAGTTCTCATGAAAGTTTTTGTCACTAGTGCTGTAGATGATCGCAGTTCAGAAAAGTTCCAGAAGTAGCTATAATCTAGGTGAATGGAACACTTAAAATCATAAGTATTGGTGACAGAAGAATTCCATCAGCAAGTATAGGATAGGACTACAGAGGCAGAAATGGGGAGGAGGGGGAAGGGAGAGGGTAGGACTGTAATAGTAGGGTATTTTACTGTTTCTTAGGTCAAATTCAGTTTTCTAGCAGAAAAGGGTAAATCCTGGGAAACTCAGGTATGTCACTGTTGTGTCATTGCCCATTCCTTTTTTGCTTAAAGGAATGGGAATTTTGGATGGCATTCTCAGCAGATATAAGTAGTATACAGGTAATGTAGATAAACAATTCCTATTGGAAATACTTGGGCATTCACTGAAACCATCACAGCCTTTTTGAAAATCACGTCTTTGTAGCCTTATCATTAGTAATCTAAAGGACTTGGAAAATACAGATCTATCCTAACAGTCTGATAAATCTCAAAATATCAATTTAAAACTACAAGGAAAAAAATGAAGCAAACTTTTTCTGATTGGTCCTAAATTCTGTGCTTGTAGTTCTCTACACAATCCTTTGAACCAAAATTCATGTTTTAAACTCTCCATCAATAGCTAGCATATCCTCTAAATTTCCATTAAATCTGAATCTCTTTGAAGAGCAAGTATTTATCCACCTATCTATGAAGAGACTTGAGAAGCCCTTATGTTCAGCACAACTGCTAAAGGAAAGATGAATCTTTGTGATTTCCCTTCTGTCCCAGGGAAAAAAAGGAAAGATAGAGATGACCTGTGTTACCTGTGATAGCCTAACCTGTAAATTGAAATACAAATGGGAAGGAGTGAGAGTAAAGGCTTCTTTTGGAGCACGTGTTCTCTGTGATGGCAACTGCCAAGAACCTTTGGATTAAAAACTGAAGTGTGCATTCAGTTTTCAAGACAAACCAAAGTACCTTCTTTTGAGATGAGCTTGCTTCAGGTAGTTGGATCCTGAAGACCATTTCACAATGCTTTTCTATTTTAAAAAAAAAATCTCCCTTGGAGAAGGTCCTGGAATAGATGTTCCAAGGAGCCATTTAGTCCATATTACATGAAGACATTCAAACTGCTTGTACTCCAGATATTTTCTAATCAGGAACAGGAGGAGTTAGGTTGATTCTAGACCTAAGGAAATTTGATACATCATTCAAATCCATTTCACAGATGATGCTACAGAAATTAGTGCAATTTCTTAACAGGTGAATTAGGAGTCTTTTAGATGGTCCCTTACACTTTCTTTTGAACTCAAAGTAATTGGCATAACCAGTATACTAATATGTGGTATTGCACCGAATTTTTCAAGTGAAATACACTTCAGAAATAGCTGTAAACCAGATAGCAGTGTGTATTCAAAGGAGACACAGTACAGGTTTTTCTAATAAGAAAAGCAAGCACATGGACATAGATGTTCTACCTGTTTTCATATTTCATAGAATAATAAAATTATTTAGGTTGGAAGAGACCTCTAAGATCATTGAATCCAACGATATTTGTTTAAATTGTAGGATTGTTTTAAAAAAACTTCATAATGTTTTGTGTTTTTCTTTCATTTGCATGAACTCAACACAGATAGACCCTCAAAATGTGAAATCCATCTACCAGCTCTATTAGGATTGTTATTGCCCTCCACTATCTTCCTGATCCCCTTAGCAGATTGTGTCTGAAGCACTTGTGTCCTCTAAGCAAGAAAAGATGCAAACACTAATCTAAAAGATGAAAGAAGCCCATGTGCTGAGGAAAACATGTTGCCACAGAGCTTTCCAGCTGTGCATGCTGCTGAAAGCACTCCTGATAACGTAAACATCTTGATGAAACGAAGACAACCTATCTGTATTAGCAAGGTCATCTGTCAGCCTGCTGACCACTAATCATGTTCATTTATTCAAACTGCTAGAAGGAAAGTGGTCATCTGTTTGATGAACACAGTAGGTGATCAGTCTTAATCAGAGCAGAGAGCTAAATTCACGTGTACTCACAGACAAAACACCTAGTAGAAGTAAATTATAGCTTTAAATTAAGAGGCCAGAAAGCATCATTTCACTGCCTAGGACAATGTGTATGGGAAAAAGTGTCTTTTTTGAGGCCAAAGAAGACTAAAAAAATACCTGATGTTTACATAAGACAAAGCAGATGTAAACTCTTTGCTAATACATTTTACTGTTGTACTGTACCTTGATTAAAGAAGATAGCCTGTGCTTAACATGTCTCACACCCTAATAATAGCCACTTGAAGAAAACAAAAAATTAAGAGTTGCTGCTGGACGACAGTTATCCTGGCCAGTGCATTCTTTTCCTCTGGATAAAAAGTTCAAGTTACTTTCTGGTCTAGTTACCAGTCTGGTCTTGTTAAATGCTCAAGCCAGGGAGTTGTTGAGTCAAGGCTCAGGATAAGAACTTTTATTGATACCGAGATTAGCTCAGTTGATAAGAGCATAATGCTAATAATACCCAAGCTGTGTGTTTGATCCCTTTATAAGCCATTTTCTTAAGAGTTGCACTCGATGATCCTTGGAGTTCCCTTCCAACTTAGAATATTCTGTGAATCTGTGATAACTGCTTTTTCCATTGAAGAAGCAAGCATGGATTACAACATGTTCTGCTGTTTAGCTGTTTATATTTCATACTGAGAGATTAAGCCTCAGCATTTTCACTAAAAACTTTTGTTGGAAATAATGCAATTAAAACATTTGGTACTGGTAGTTCAGGCCTGGAAACCCCAAGGTTGTTGGAGTAGGGTGGGGAAACAGCTAGGTGGTAAATATCCCCTGGATACTTCTAGTTCTTGTGGAAAAAGTTTGGATCTTTTTGTTATTGTTATGTGTTTGTGGTTGGTTGGTTGTTCAGTTGGTTGGTTTGTTGATTGCTTAAATATGACTCAAGTGTTAGTAAATTCTGCTTTTTACTGTGTTCCATGCTCAAGGGCTTTACTATACATAGACAATATAATTTAAACTCATTAAACAGCAATATTTAAACATAATTTTAAATTCTCTTAAGTAAGATTGGGTTTGATACTGAGTTGTTTGCATCAAGACAAGTCAAGAATAGCTTTATGTCAGTAGAGTTCCATTTATGTGAGGTGATATGTTGCACATGTCATCCCTAAGTTTTCTCTGTTTGAAAACTATTTTAGAAGACTTACTTCAATTTGAATTTTTAACTCAGAAGCTCAGTAAAACTTCTGGGCTGTGTCTAAAAACTTAGATTTATTTAACTCTCCATCTTATATATTTAATTCCTTTCCTACAAACAAAAGGACTTAAATGATTATGTGGAATATCCTCCAAAAGCAAATTATTCAATTATAGCTTTCTGTAGTGTAAGGAGATTATTCACCTTTGATGAGACAGATTATAGATCTCTATCATACACAACTTCAGTTGATGTAAGCAGGAATTCTGTAGAGGACACTGGCATACTTAAAGCATTCATGGTGTGAACTGAAGGCCTTGGTAAAAGCATCAAGGAGCACATTCAGCACCACATCTTAGACTTCAATGCTGCTTTGTTCTTAAACTGTTTCACATGGCATGGGGCTGCTTTATTGTGTTTTTAATACACTAACCCCTTCATTCAGTGTTAGCTGAACATGTGATGTTGGGCCCTTGTACTGTCAAATTGTTTCTGGGCTTGTCTGTGACCAAAGCTTTCTCTAGTTTTGCCAGAGCAGTAGGTTTGGAAAGGAAGCATGTCTGTGCAGCACTGCTTTGGATTCTCACAGGTTGCGCTCCTCAGGGAAAGGCTGCCTTTTCTGCATTTCCATTGCATCCTTCTGTCTGCAGAAAAATGCTGAGTAGATCCTTGACTTTTTCCTATTTCATTTTATGTCTGGCAAGATCTTACTGTAAAATTAATTCTTTCTGGAATAAGATGGATTGGAGAAGAAATTAAAGTGCTGTAGTCTTGGAGCTGTAGCTCTGTTCTCACTTAGACTCTCTGTAACCTGTTTATTGCCAATGATCTGGTTTTGGCACAATTGTGCCAAGAAGCCAGTTGGTTATATGATGTAGTGCTTTAAAGAACCAATAATTAACTCAATTTATATAGCAGCTCTTTGCATCCATATTTGTAAATGACCTGACGCTTTTGTAGAAGGTCTCACATCTGGAATATGTCACTTTTAGAAACATATCCAGGGGTTGTACAGAACTGATCTCTTCATGATCTCTCTTTGAATTGCTTTGTCACAGTGCTACTTCAAAGAGTCCATTGCCCACACTGTACTGCACCTTACACAGTGACCACAGATTCTGTGTGAATCCTTCTGGACACTACAGAAGTAATAAGTCTTTAAAATAACATTTGCTTGGTCAGTATTGGAGGTTCCTGGTTTTCCTCTTGTGTTTAGAGTGCAGCTCTACGAGCAATTTTGATGACCCTCTCAATTCACAATTCTCGCTGGGCTTACAGTGTTTGTCCTAAAAGAGTGAACACAAACAGTAGCTTTTTACCCTGAAAAGCAGAGAACTTTATTTGGTAGCTGTGGGAGTTAATTTTGCCTTATTAGAGCTCCTCCAGGAGATAATAAAATTAAATAAAATTACAGACTGGGTTGATAATTTCTTCTGATCCATGTCCATTCTCACAAATCAAATTTGCAGTCCTAGAAAATACCTCAAATCACAGAATTTTTTTTAACTGAAACATATAAACCTAAAAAAGAATTATTTTGAAACATAAACATTGATGTCTAATGAACATGTATATGTACTTTTGAAGACTTGTGTTATGGATGCATTTCTTCCTTATTTTATAGGTCTCAAAGCAATTGAATTCTTTTCTTTTGTCACTGATATCACATATGACATAGTGTTTTTTATCATAAGAAATACCTGCCCTTCTGTAAATTATGTATGCAATATTTTTCCTTGACAGTAGATTCTGGGAGCTACAGATTCTGCTGTTCTAAGCAAGCTGAACAGCAAGGAAGGCCAAATCATTTAGCAGAATACAAAAAACCCAAACAAACAAACAAACTAAACCAAACTAATGACAGGAAAGAAACCACCTTAAGGAGACTGGGTTTGGTCAATGTTACTGAAATCCTCACAATTATGTGGTTACATTAAGGCTTCATGCAGAAAGTACTGAAAATTGTCACTAACATGAAGCATTTCAAGTATCTATATCACCACATGGAGAGTGTGTCATATATTATATGCTGTCTGCAGTAAACATTATTGCTATAGCAAAAATTTGTGGTGGCTCTGTCAGAGAAAGTTAACAGGATTGACAACTCAAGATTTAGTCGGGGTTTATTAGGTGAACTCATCATGTGATAGTTCTGTCGTCCCAAAAGCTTAATTTTTCAGCCTATACTATAAAATAGGAAGAGCAAGTACTAGTATTGCTGTGACACTAAAGGAATGCCACAGAAGAACTGAACTTAAAATTACAAAACCAGACAAATCAAGCAGACATTTTCCTCCTTGTGCTCCACAGACGTGGATTGATTACTGACAGAACAAGAGCAAGGTCTGTGTGTCATGAACATTTCCAGTCACCTAACACAGGAGTGTTTGCAAAGCTGCTCAGGCCCTTGTCAGACTAGGGTTCTGTCATTACAAAGCATATGTGGTGAGATTCCTTACTATTCATATACTTAAGGCAAGCTGTGCAACTGCTTTGCTTCAGATTTCTATTGTATCAAATCTATTGTTCCACCAACTGCCTCCACTTATTATAGAGTTCTGTATAAACAAGATACATCTGCTAAGCAATTTCTTGGACACCCTGTAAAAAACTGGGCTGAAGATTTACAGAATATTGTCATTCTGCCATCTGCAATAATTAAAACATTGTTCAACTTTAAGGCTGGCATCCAGTGGAAAGTTAAGAATTGTTTCTTCTTCTATTGCAATGTGTTGAATAAAACTTTGCCCTCAGATCATTAAGAGAAAAATATATTTTAAAAAGTAATAGTGCAAATAGAGAATATCAGATCATTATTATGAAATGATTTTTAGGAATAGGGCTGAAGTTGGACTTATAAAAAGTATACTAAACTTTATAGTAGTGTTTGTTTATTATCTAGTGAGCACAGTCTATGAATGTCCTTCCCCGGAAATACAGGCAAAAAGAACAACTTTTAAATGAATAGAAACTGGAATTTTATGATTAGGTTCCAAGGATCCTGTTACATTTATGGAACAAGATAAATGTTTCATGATAGAATGGAATGAAAATTGTGCCCCTATCTGTAATGCAGGTGCCTGAGCTAAGTGTAACAAGTGATGCAGGAGTTCAATGCCACATGTCCTTCGTTCCTAGCACAGGAGGTTGGGGACTAGACCGGTGACTGCTTTGCATAGGGAATGCTCTCACACACGGTGATGGAGCTCTATCACACCCCAGAAGAAGCACTCAAGGACTGCTATAGGCCAAAGGGGATCATTCTCCTGAGGAAGCAGGCCATGCTGAGCTCTGTCTTTGCTCCAGGGACCCTGTAACCATCTTATGGCTTGACTTCTTAATATTAGGCTACAAAATCAGTCGTGGGTACAGGGAAGAGATGCTGCATTTCTATCTTCAAGGCAAATGTCCTTGTATAATGTCTGCAATAAACACGTATTTTTGCATGACCAATTAGCATTAAAATAAGTATGGGTCTTAAAGTATGGGTCTTATTCTACTCTTGTGTTTTTGGCTCCCTAATGGATCTTGAATCCAGTCTAGCTTTTATTCTGGTGACTAGCAAATGTTTTTAGGAAATATGATATGGAATCTATATAAACCATGAGAGCTTTTACTCTTCTGTTTCCTTAGTGAGTTACCCACTAAACAATGTGTATTACCTGGGCGATGGGCAAATGGGGGTGAGCAGGGGAAATGAAGAAGGAAACAAACCGTTCTTTTCTTGGCTACAAATTAGGCTAGCCAATCAAAGCAACACTTCATGGGAAGCCTTTTTCTTTCAGGTGTACATTAGAGCCATAACTATTGGATTAGGTTTGTCTGGAAACTTATGTATGAAAAGATCCAGTGTCTGGAATCTTTTGGTGCTTAAATAGCAGATAGACAGAGAGCTTTGTAAGGCTGGAGCTGTACACATCGGAGCAGAGCTTTGAACGATTGATTGGTGTTAAGGTGTCTCCCAGATTTAAGGCACAGATGAGTATAGATGTAGTTGTATCACCAAGAAATAGAGGAATATGATTGTTCTTTTCTATACAACATGCCACATGAGAAGTCTAATCTGAAAGTGTTTTAGAGATTACTGATGCTATTTGTAAGATTTTTTTAAAGTGATTTATGTTGAAATCCTCATTAAAGATATGGTATGAGTTTAAGAAAAAAATTTGATTCAGCAGCTGGAGGGTCTTCAGACCCAGAGGTGGAAACAATAAGTTCCAAATGTAAAAGTGATGACAGGGTTATGCAGGAAAGAAAAATGCAGAAAGATGTAAAGAAACACTTAGGAGGTGAGCATGGGAATACGGCAGAGAGCAAATGAAATAGGCTGTTAGGATTCCTTCATGGACAGCAGGAAATGACAGATGTGAAAGCTGCAGTAAAGAATCTTTAAATTAAAAGTTAAAAGGCTTTAAGATGGAAGATCAGGGCTAAACAAAATGCCCACACCGACAGGCAATGCAGCACAGTTTTTTTTTGCTATATTTTCTCCTCCCTAGTTATATGTGAGCATTTTCCTATAGTTCATGATGTGAAGTAGCTTACTGTGTCTTATTTTCTTAATAATAGAATTCTTTATCATTGTCATTAGTAGAATCAGAACTAGACACATTCAGAGCACTTTTAGAACCCCATCCAATATGTGTGGACTCTCTCAGACTTTTTATAGTACTGTAAATAAGGATTTTTAAACTATACTTGATGTCTGTATAAGATACAAACAGCAATGAATCCAAATTACTAACTGTTTAAAAAATGCATAACTAAAATTAATAGCACTGTATTTTTTAAAGAAAGAATTACTGTCCTCTGGCAAGTAAGTGTTTTGCTTGAAATCTGCAAATTGCACATCAAGAAGATAGGCAATGTAGAAATAATGTACACAGTTTATCTGAGTTTTAGGAATGGATTCGATGCAGTTCCATTTAATAAATTCATTTTAAGTCATAAAACATAATACAGCACCAGATACAAAAGAACAGAGAGGAAAAGTTCATGTTGGATAGGTTAATTCCTGGCTCAGATACTTTAGTGCACAGAAAGTTAAGTTAATGAGACTAGAATCTAAAAATAGTCACACAAAAGGCAATTTTAAGGGAGCAGTATGTTAAGGTGAAAAAAAACCAACATAAATAATTTCAGGCAGAAGTAAAGGTATTGACTTTATCTCACATACATTACTTTCACCAGAGGACTCCAGCAAAATAGCTTCTAGGCTGAAGGATCCTGAGACCAGACTCAGACTCAGGTTTTAGTTTTGTCTGGTGTAAGGTTTTCTCTGTATCTACATGCATGCATGTTGGAAAACTGGCTATTGTGGTTGTTTCATTTATTTGTTTGTTGCTTGTTGTTTCTGCGAGGATAGTTATTCTCAGCACACAGATTTCAGCCATGCACTGAGGCTGTGCTGCTGAACTCGGTTTAGGCCCTGTGAGACTGGCAACAAAGTCACCCCATCTTAGCTAGTAGGTACATATTTAGTTGGAAATTTATAGAAATGTATGTAAATATGTAGGTTGTTACATTTTTCCAGCAAATACTCTCCTTTTAAAAAATACAAGCTTTCATCATTGGGACAGATATTCCAGTGCAGATATGAATAGCAATGTGAAATCACTCAAATTCTAAAATGGGAGCAGTGTGAGGTCTTCAGATGAACAGGTACTTGAAAGAGCCTCACTGGAAATACCTTTCCAGATGCTATAGTGACATAAAAGGTGATCTATATCTGGTACTGTAGCATACATTTCCTGCATTTAACAGCTGTCTGGTACTCTCATTCTTACACACTTCCAGTCACATGGGCTATCTGTACAGGTAGATGGCAAATAAACAGAAGGTGCTAAAGACTCTTTGCAGCTTGCTAAGAGCCATTGAGTCACCATTTTCTCTTTTTTGAGGCCCCCTCAAAAAAGAGAAATGTGTATGTGTACTTGGCTGACTGGAGTAGCTTGATTGGGCAGGGTTGACCCTTACTAGGTGCCAGGTGTCCACCAAAGCCACTCTTATCATTTCCCTCCTGAGCTGAGATAAAGTCAGGTAGAGATAACTCACCAGTTGCCTTCAAAGGCAGAACAGAGTCAACTTAGGGAAATTATTTGAATTTACCAATGAAAATCAGAGGAGGATAATGAGAAGCAAAATAAAGCCTCTTTTCCAGGGTCTGCCTGCTCTCTTCAGTGGTGCAGGGAGAAAGGGAATGAGGGTTACAGGCAGTTCATCACAGGTTGTTTCTCCCACTGCTTCCTTCTCAGGGAAAGGAGTCCTTCCCCTGTTCAGTTGTGGGATCCCTCCCATGGGAGACAGTCCTCCATGAATTTCAGTTTGAGTCTTTCCCATGGGCTTCAGTTCTTACACTGCTCCAGCATGGGTCCCTTTCTACAGGGTGCAGCCCTTCAGGAGCAGATTCCTCCAGTATGGGTCCTCCATGGGGTCACCAGTCCTGCCAGCAAACTTGCTCCACCACAGGCTCCTCTCTCCATAGGGCTACAGATCCTGACAGGAGCCTTTTTCATTGCAGTCTTCCTTCAAGCATCCACTTGCTCAGATGTGGGCTCCTCCACAGGCTGCAGGTGGATCTCTGCTCCACCAGGGACCTCTAGGGCCTGCAGGGGCACAGCTGCCTCACCATGGTCTGTACCACAGGCTGCAGGGGAATCTCAGCTCCAGTGACTGGAGCATCTCCTACCCCTCCTGTTCCTCTCACATATTCTCACTTAACTCTTCTCTGTCTGCAGTTACTTCTGCCCAATAAATTGTATTTTGCCTTCTTAAATATGTTATCACAGAGATCTTCCTACCATCATTGATGGGCTCAGCCTTTGCCAGCAGTGGAGCTGGTTGGCATTGGCTCTCATGAACATGGGGAAGTTGCTGGAAGTTGTAGCCCACCCTGCTACCAAAACCTTGCCATGTAAACCCATGGTAAATGGTTTACATTTGCCTTACTTGTTCCTTCTGAAATGTGTTCTCCATTTATCCCAGCTTATGGGTTTTCCTGCCATTGTCCCTTCAGTCACATTAATCAGTGACTACATCCATGTGAGTGAATAAAACAGACGATAGTCCAGTCATTTAATGCTGAGTTCAACTGTTGCATGATTTGTGTGTATATACAGCTAATCTTTTACCATCCAAAATATGTTCACCACATTCAAACTCCTCGGGAATGGTCCCTAACCAGTGCTTCTTCACTTCATCTGGACACTGCTGGAAAACTTCTACATCACTCAAGTCAAAATCATGCCAGAGCCTTGCTAAGAGTATAGCAGCATGAATAATCACATTTGACTTCTCCATTTACTGTTCCATCATTAATTAATAGGGACAGAAGAGAATATTAATAATAGAGGGCTATAACCAAAGACGTAAAGAATTCTTTGTGTTTACTTTCTTCTTACACTATGGATTATTACTCAGCCTTTCCTGTCATGAGAACATAGGGAATGAGACAAATGCAGATTAAAAAGCTAGATGAAGGGATAAAAATAAAGGAACAAACACCCTAACTAAAACTTTTACATTTCAGATGAAGTAAAGTCTGGCACTTGTGCGTATAGATTTCTTTGTCTTTCCAGATTCTTTGGCACTGAACTCATTGAGGGGATAAAAAGAGAGACATGAAGAAGAAATTTCAATGCCATATTTCAATACCATATTTAGCAGTTCTGTCATCCTCTAGAATGGTAGTGATATGTGCCTCTGTCCCTTTGGCCAGTCAGGTCAGCTTATCAAAGCACAAACAGGCTTTTTTTTGGTAATCAAACACAACTATAAAAAAGTAATTAAACTTATAATGGAGACCAAACAATAATGTAAATTATACAGTCATGAGCATATATCCCATCCAAAGCATCTGTAGCACCCCATCCACATCAGCCTTTCTTGATATATCTTTGTCTATCTACAACCAAAAGATAGCTTCTTTTGGGTATCTCCTCATTCCTTTCACTGAGCAGTTCCTACTGTATCATACTAAAGATACCATTGAAATTCAGCAAGGATCAACTTGAAAATTTTGAGTGAAAGCAATATGAATAGGATTCACCCCATCAGTTTAATTGATAATGAATCAAGATAAACAGTCACTTCTGGGGGATAATTCAGCCAATCTACTATAGATACCTAGGTTAGGATGAAAAATCATATCCCAGGATGCATGTTTTTGTCCATTAGCTGTAAATGGAATCTAGATGAGTAGCTCATATGGAGACATGTTCAGTATGGCCTGACACTGAGTCAGAGATCTGAGCTGAAAAGAAAACCAGTAAAAAGAGATTATGTATCCCTATACTAAGGATTCCAACCTCTTGTCTCAGTGAGAAAGATATTGCTTTATGAACTGAAAAATGTGTTCTTCAGGCTGCATCCTTTGTAAAGCAATGAATATGGAGAGATATTCACAGGTCACTGTGAATAGGCACAGGTCACTGTTTCTGGAGCACTCTTAGGAATAGCCCCATGAGAAGCTCCATACCAGGAGCTCTCTGAGTGGGTGTTGTGCCATCAGTGCAGCTGGTCCTCTGCTCCCCTGCTGTCTTCCTGCTGTATCCCAGTATCTGGAGAATAGCTTTGGTTTCCTCATTGCCTGGTGCCCTGCTGAGCTGTGGAACCCTGAGAGAAGGCAAGAAACTGCCAAACTCCATTGAATCATTATAAGGCTGTGAGATAAAATATCTTGCCTCCCTCATATTGACTTCCCGGGGAGAAAAAGTAGGATGAAATGAATGCCAGTCATCAGCTAAAGCCATCTCATTATCTGCCCAGACAGAAGTCAAGTTAAAACAATTAAGGGCTGCCTGAACTTGATTCACAAAGAAGTGTGGACCAGGTGGGAGTGACTGGCTAAATTTCCTGCCCTTGAAAACCCAGCATATCCACTTCTGTTGACAGATAATCTCAGCAAATTTCTTCTCAAACCTAAACATATGCCTTTATACCAAATATTGCAGATACCGCAAACTAAACAAGCAGGCTTCATACCAGTCAAGGACCTTTCCTACTTAAAGGCATGCCTGTAGGTAACCAAAAAGTATTTTCTGTTGTCTCTGTGGTGGAGGAAAACAAGATAATTCCCAGAAAATTAATTGCCTTTTGACTTTTGGAAATAATACTTTGGAAATAAAGGCTGTCAGGATGAAAAGACTTGAGAAACAGAAATCAAAAGGAAAAGAAATTATTATTCCATTTTATGCAGCACTTACTCTTTTTTATGTGGAGTAATAGGCCGAGTTTTGGAGCATCATCATCACAAGATGCTCCAAAGACATCATTTTGTCCATCAGCGCACATCTTGAAATATTGGAGTCCAGTGATGAACAACCAGGATGATTAAAGAGCTGGACCACATGACGTGCAGAAACACTGAAAAAACCTAGTTTGTTCACTTGAGGAAGAAAAAGCTAAGGGGAGAACTTAGGCTTCAGCTACTTGTACAGAGAGTGGACAGAAGATGTTAGTGTGTAGCAAGAGACAAGATGCAAGTTGTAACAAAAAATCAATCCATTTAGAAATAAGAATGAATTTCTGATTATGATAGTGGTCAAACACTGGAATAGACTTCCCAGAGATGCTGTGGTATTTCTATCCTGGAAGACCCTTAAAGCTGAACTAACAGAACAGGGCCCTGATAAGTGCTCTAAGTTGGCACTTTTTTTGAGCAGATGTTGTACCACAAAGCCTCTCGAGGTCCCTTCCAGCCTCAGCTACTGCATGATTCCGTGGCATCAGTGCACTGTCAATAGCATGTGACAGTCTCTTAAGATCAAAGAAAGGCAAACAGTATCTTGTGGTGAAATGACAAAATCTTAAACATATTGGCTTGAGTCGGAACCTAGATAACCTTTAAGAAGCTCTTGCAGTCTGGCACTTGAAGCAAAATTACCTCAGTCATGATCTTGTCAGAAGGCCTGTCAGATATCCTTAGATCGTTTTCCAAAACTCTACCGATACAGGTAGCTCATAGGGATTTGGATTGGGAAAACATGGATGAATAACAAATGACAGAAAATTTTAAAAGTATGTTGCTCTGTTTTACCTGGTGCTCTCTGTCTTTATATTAATAGAATAACCCAAGTAAGAACATCCATATTCTACCAATACTTAGTGTGAACATTTGTAGATCAGGATGCTTGCTATTCATGCAGGTGTGACACAAACAGAGGCATAATAATAGGTCATATGAAGGTCAGACAAAAAGGAGTGTTTCAGGGCATTGGTTATGTAAAACACCTCTGCCTTTAGACAAGAATGCACTGATTTGCACAGAAAACTAAATCTTCAAAATGCTTTTATACCAAAATAATTTATTAATATTCATTTTAAAATTTGTTTAAATGGCAAGAAGATGAATTAAAAAGTAATATCTTTATGTGTTTGTCTTTATGTGTTAGTAATCACTCCATAAAAGGAAAGAAATTCAGATTAGTCCTTAGGAAAAAGTAAAAAAGAAACAAGAAAAAAAGAAGGTAGTACTTGAATTTTCAGCAAGCAAAACCAGATAAAAAAGTACCTATAATAAATGAAAAGATCAAAACATAACAGAAAAAAAAGGAATTAAAAGATACATAAGGTGGCAAATTGTGCATATTTAAAGGTCTATATGGGCTTGATGCACTGTAGTCCTCACTATTAATTTATAATATACTGACTCCTACTGTAACATGTTGTGTTCTTCAGCTCAAGACTTCCTTGCCATGCTTAATGACTTCTACTCTCCTTTTATTTTACTTTGAGCATTAGTTATTAATTGAATACTATAATTCTAGGAGAGTCTAAAAAATAAGTGCCAGTATTATAACTATTGTAAGTAGTTGTAGCAAGCTCAGAAGTGGAAAAATAAAAAATGGAATATAATGGAATAGCTATAGAGACAATCAAAAATCAATTAACTAAGTGAACAGTTAACTTTTTCTTTTGACTTCCACTAAATATATAAGGTCCATAAAGGAACCAATTGTTATAGCAAAATTGGTTGGGTCTTTAGCTATAGCACTTCCAGCATAGAAGAACTTTAGGAAATTTTGCAAAGGTGAAGAAAGGATTCTTCATGCACATGGTCAACTTCAGAGTTCAGTGCATCCCTGAAGTAGGCATATTTAAATGCTTGGGCTCTATTCCAAATCCCATGTCAGTAGGAGTGTTTAGACTTTTAGGAGACCTTGCTTAGGTCCTTGGAGAGTTACACCTCTGTTTCTTCCATATGGAGTGGAGAAGTTGAGAGCTCACTGGGTTTTCCACCTCTTTCCTTTCTCACAAGATTCTCCCTGAGACATCAATGTACAAACAATCCCCCTCCCCATATTATGCTGTAACTTTCTAAGATTTGGATTTCATTTGTGCCTACATTGTCTTGCTAAATGTTTCTATAGGCCAGCTATCAGAGACTGTAGTGTGGAGATGTGTGCATGTACTTTGCATTACAGCTTAAAGGGAGAGGAATGGTGATGCAGTCGTATCATGTGCTGAGCACTTAGGAATTGACAAGTAGCAGTGGCAAGAGCAGTGAAGTGTTTTAAATCAGGAAATGCTGCCTGGATAATGAAACCATCCATCTGGGCAGGAAGCCTGTGTGACCACATGTAGGTTTAGCTTCTTAGCCATCATGTTTGCCCATGCTTGGAAGATAAGTGAGTAATTTGATACACAGACCACAGATCCGGAAAGTCTTGTTTCTGAAGTCTTTGTCCTTTGGTAGGAATGTAGTTGCTATTTCTGAAGTATCATTGCCTCTCTCTGCAGAATCTCTCAATCTAAATGCTGTGTATTTTCTTTTTCAAAAGGAAGGTGCTGTTTTGCATGACTCCCTACACTGAAACCAGCAAGCCATTTCTTCTGAAAAAATACCGTTTAAAATTGGATGTGATAGGAAAAAAAGGAGGAAACAGTCAAGGATATAGAGGCTATAATTCTTATGCTCCTGTGACTCCTGGTATGACATAGAGTCACTGAAGTTCTCTGTGTCTCAATTTCCCATCTGTAAAATGGGGTTAAAGTACCTACCTCACAGGGGTGTTGTGAGGCTTTTTAAAATAATGTTTGTAAAGTGCTTTGAGATCCTTGGATGAAAGGTGCAATAAGAAATCAAATTATTCACTTTTTTGAGCGCAATACAAGTGCACTTCTGTCGAAATGGCTAAAGGCTTCCAGCTCTTAATAGCTGTTCTACACTACTCCACTGTAATTTCTTCCTGCCATTTGTTATATCTGCTGGGAGTTAAAAAGAACAAATTATATAATCTAGAATGTCTAAATTGTCATGATATTTCGTGGAAGAGGGCTAGAATAATCTGATATTCTTTTTAAACTGCATTGCATATTCTTTGTCCGTGCAGCCCTAAAGTTAACATTAAAAGGATATATTATAACTTTGTGTATTCTTCACCTAAACTGGCTAGCTTATGTCTTTGTGAGACAAACTCAATCTCTTCACAAAATAAAAACCTTCAGTTTACATCACTGGTTCCAAAACTTATGCAAGGGGTAGAGTAAATCTTCTACCTCTCCAGGTTTTGCAGTCATTTAACAGACAGCCATTAAACAGCACACTGTAAAGGTAGTTACTGAGTTACAGATCAAATCTAAGGAATTGCAAAAATGTGAAATGAAAGCAAGATTAAACTTTACCCACCTGAATCAAAGAAAAGGCATGTAGTTCACCTAGAGCTGCTATTGTAACGTACTTCCTAGAAGACCCTTAACTAATAAACAAACTGATTCAGTATTTAAAATTTCATTTTGATAAATGGATGATACAGGTACCTCACCAGAGCAAGCTTAGAATCCAGCTGTTATTGAGGGGATGACATGGCATACATAAATATCTTCCTCATTAAATTAACTGCTGCATGGAGGTAAGAGACATGAGTAAAATAGTTGTTAGAGAAAGGAGATGCAAAAACAGGCCAAAAATTAAAATATGAGAAATGAAACTTATTCAAATATTTTGCTTTCCCACCTCTGTCGTCTGGGATTAGTGCTTTACACTTTCTTCTCTTCCATTACCTTTTTCTTCTTCATTCTATGACTGTATGGATGGGAGAACAGAAAAGGATATAGCCAAACAAACAGAATAAAAATACTGTAGTTATAGCTTTCACCCAGCTTACCTATTCAAATGGAATTTAGATGTCTTCTGTCATATGGTAAATGATTCATATTTTGACTTTTCACTTGTGGAGGCAAGGTATAACATATTCCTCTCCTTGGTGATCATTTACAAACACATTCCCCCCTTTTAAGAAACAATCTCTGAAAATTTTAACGTTTCAAAAGTTGACCTATAATAGTCACTGCGTACCTGAGCAGTTCTCAGGATGACTTGGGAAATTTCTTTTTTTTCCTACTTTGTATTTCAGTATCATATTACAGCTAGATTTGGACTGATTTCACCAGTGTTTGTTGATATCTCATCCTAAACTTGAAGGCACTGGCAATTTTGGAGCTATGCCTTGTTGCTTCTTTAATTACTTTGATGTTCTTTTGCTGCATCTGATTGCCCATGAGTATAGTTACAAGAAGCGCTCCACAAAAGCCTCAGTTTCTATGGAACAATCTCCATGGCACCAGGTTTCATCCTTAATGTTTAAATTAATGTGGGATTTGTTTGTATAGTTTACTTTAGAAAATTATTAGTGTATTTGCTTTTCAAACAGCACAGACTATCTGTGCTATCCACTAATCTTTCATTGCTTTCTTCTATTCAGTTATTCAAGATGGACATTTTTCAAATAGGAAGTGTAAGTGGCAACCCTTACTTGAACACTGAAAATCTGATGCTCTGATACTTTAATTTTTGTGGCACTGAAAGAAAAATGTGAATTATGATGATCATGAAAAACATAGCAACTAAAATAAAACCACCTTTTATGATAAACAGATAACCCACTACTGGCTTGGAATATCTTGTGATGTAGAAATACCATACAGTCTTCCTTATTAATTATCTTTCCTCTGTATTTAAGTAGATAATATGTAAGATGTAATATTTTACCATTAGAGCATTTTTTTTCTAGACATAGCCTAGTCATCAATCAGTTCAGCTGCTTAACTACAGCCTACTATCATCCCAGGATCCCTAACCACTGTGTAGAAGAAATACTATCTTGTGGCTGAAATATTAATTATTGTTCTATTTAGCTTTGTATATACAACTCTTGATTTATTATCTTGACTATTGACATAAAATCTATTTTTATCAAACACTATTTCCTATTACCAAAATGTTAGTGCACAAGCCACCTACTACCTGAAATTTCTCACTTTGATTTGTTTAACTTAAAATATGAGCCACACTTCAGAAATTGCTATGTGTTTAGATGTACTAGTGTTGAAAATACATCTAAGCTGAAAAGATGCTATCAGAAGTTAATGGATTAGCTCTTGAGCAGGTGTTAATAATCCTAGCTCTACTGGTTTCTTTCAGTTTGCACCAGCTGAAAACTGGACTAGCATGACACTGTAATGACAGATCTAGGCACTTTCTTGTCCAGTGCTGGAAAATGTTGAAATACAGCTTGGGTAGCCAATTATCAAAATATTAGTTAGGCAGTGTTCATTACTCCATAATTATGAATGTATGTTTTTAGACTGGGTCTAATTATGATATAACTGAGTGAACATGAGATACCAGAAGATGCTCTCTGAATGATATTCATCTGATTGAGTATGGGTATCTTTAAGGTGGGCATCAAGTCTGAGTCCCTTGTTGTCAATGAAGAGAAACAGGCACTTCTAGTGGTTATCAGTTTTATTCTCAAGTAGGTATCTTAACCAGATCAGGTGGGCTGTGTCCATAAAGTGTCTGCTTCTCTTACTGACTGAGGACAGAACCGTGGATGCAGATGTAGGTGTTGGTGTCTGCCTTGCTCATGTCTAAAGTTAGGTGAGGTGAATCTCCTCCCCAGTGCCTCTCATTGGCTCCATCTTATTAAGCCCTCCCTATGTTATTCAACAGTTACTAGACCAAAGCTGAGTAAAATGTGGTAACTCTGCACCATTCTGTTACAGTACAAATAACAGCCCTATTACACACATATGACTATAAAATTTGGGCTAGAATATTTACTCTAAATTATATTGTGCATACAATTCCTTCTGTCCTCCTTTCATGTAACAACGCTGTTAAAATCTTGACTTCTCCACAGCTGAAGTGAGAGATTTTGATTTTACTGATGGATCCACTAAGTAAAATGCCATTTTAATCTTCTTGTATTGCTATTGGTTAACTAGTGTTAATTGTGTGTATGGTGTTAAAAATGTGACTTTTCCTTCTTGGAGTATACTCTTTCTCTTTTGGTGAATGGCATTCATCAGTAAGAGAATAAATCCAGTAGTACTCACTCCTTTGCCATCTACCATATTTACAGGAAATACAGGAGTGAGAAAAGTTGGAAACATAGGCAATTATGTCATCTGAATAATGTGATTGTAGTAAATCCCATAAAACTGTGAATATAGAAGTGAAAGGAGAAACATAAGTATTTATGCCATAATATTCAGCAGTAGTAGTAATTAGCATTTTGATTGCCTTTTTCTTATCAGTTCTGTGAAAGAAATTCATGTGAATAGCAAATAAACAAAAATAGCCCTATGGACTATAGAGAATTCAGTTCAAATGGGTCAGCCATAGTGTTCTAAAATTGCTGTATGATTAACAATATTTGACATGCAGTTTGTTTTCTGTCCGTGCGATTGCAACAACAGTTCCAATTGTAGCCACTTTTTTCTTTTCTTTTCCTTTTTCTTTCTTTCTTTGTTTCTTTCTTTGTTTCTGTTTTTTATACAGAAGACCATCAAATGAATTGTCACAATACTCGAATAATGCAAGACACAGAAAAAGACGATAACAATAATGATGAGTATGATAATTACGATGAACTGGTGGCCAAGTCATTGTTAAATCTTGGCAAAATTGCAGAGGATGCAGCATACAGAGCCAGGACAGAATCAGAAATGAACAGCAATACATCTAATAGTCTGGAAGATGATAGTGACAAAAATGAAAATATCGGTCGAAAAAGTGAGCTGAGTTTAGATTTAGACAGTGATGTTGTTAGGGAAACAGTGGACTCCCTTAAATTATTAGCACAAGGACATGGTGTAGTGCTTTCAGAAAATATTAATGACAGAAATTATGCAGACAATACTTCACAGCAAGACAATAGGAATATGAACTTTGTAATGCTAGGAAAGCCTGTGAACAATGGACTTACAGAAAAAATAGTGGAGGAGAGTGATGAAGAGGTATGTCTCAGCAGTTTGGAGTGCTTAAGGAACCAGTGTTTTGATCTGGCTAGGAAACTCAGTGAGACAAACCCACAGGAAAGAAATCAACAGCAAAACATGAACACTCGTCAGCATGTCAGGCAAGAAGATGACTTCCAAGGAAGAACACCAGACCGGAATTACTCTGATATGATGAACCTAATGAGGCTTGAAGAACAGTTGAGCCCCAGATCTAGGACTTTTTCTAGCTGTGCCAAGGAGGATGGTTGTCACGAAAGAGACGATGATACCACCTCTATTACTTCAGATAGGTCTGAAGAAGTGTTTGATATGACAAAAGGTAACTTAACCCTGCTTGAGAAAGCAATTGCTTTGGAAACAGAGAGAGCAAAAGCCATGAGAGAAAAAATGGCAGTGGAAGCTGGAAGGAGGGATAATATGAGATCATTTGAGGAACAGTCTCCAAGACACCTTTCTGGAGATGACAGGAAGCCTAAACCAAGTGACGGCCATGTCAAAAAGCCATATTATGGTAAAGGTAATATTTCTATATACCGTATGTTATGTCATGAGAAAGTGTGAGCTAACATGTTAAGTTTTTGCATAGATTTCTGAAATGAAGTTATTAATTCCACATAATGGGAACTTTTTATTAAAATTGTAGTATGACATGATTGTAAAATCGCATCATGCTATGATTATAAAATGAAAGAACTCGTTCTGCAGTGTTAGAAATATGTACAGTATATCATTGGCTAAATTAAAAAAGCAACTTCTCAGGGAAACAAAAAAAGAGATCATGTTGAAAGAGGCAAAGATTTTTCTCAAGGTTTTAATATGTTTTATACTAATAATTAAAAAAGAGAATTCTGTTGCAAACTATATTGAAGAGGGGGGGTTTATGTAGCAGATAGTCAATCAGCTATGAAGTGCATATATTACAGATTGGATTGGGTAGGTGGCATCGTGACTTATAAAATTATCATCAAATGGCAGTTATTGATGAAGCCTCTCCTGTCTAAAATGTAGAATGGCCTGATAGAAATTGAACAGTATCAAAATGACCGATAACATAAGATAAGGGCAGTGACTGCACATTAATTATCTTAAGATACTAAGGTAATGGAAAGCATTTGCTATGCAAGGCATGGTGTGGCCTGGGCTGAGATCAATAGCAATTTCTTTCTTACGTGCATTCCACTTCACTGGTTTCATTCCATTGTGGAAACAGTTAAGGTGCTGCCTTGACCATAATTCAATACAAGAGAAACAAAAAAAAAAAAAAAAAAAAAACCAAAAAAAAAAAAAAAACCCAAACCAAACAAAAAAAATCACAACAGACTAAAGGTTACCTTTAGAATGCCTTTTAATTTGCAGGATAATCATGGTGATGGTGTGTTTATATTATGACACCCCTCTTTAACGTGTTTACATCTGTACATGTAGGGCCATGTTGTATTAAGTGTTCAATACCTTCTGAGATTCACTAAACACCCCTGATTCCCATTGACTTTAGTGGAAGTTGAGGACGTGGTATTTCTTGGGAGATGCTAAACAGGGACTAAGTTTATCTTATATTTGTTGCAAAAATATTTGGTTTGCTTTCTACAATTAAAATGGTGGGCATTTTTCTCTTTTTTTATAAATCTCTGTTTTGAAAAAGTAATCTGCCTGTGACATTCATGTAGGCAGACAACATCTTGATCCAAGAAAGTTTTGGTCATTTTTCACAAGTCTTAAACAAAAGTAATGATCAGTCTTTTAGAAAAGCATGTAAATTACTGATGTCAAACACTGCTGCAATGTATTTTAGTGAAGGTTTGTTTGTTCTAACCACAAATATATGGTCTAGTGTATGCTCTAGTAACTTCGGGTATTTGGGGAAGACAACTTTATTTAGTTAGTGTGTTACTGCATAGCCATGTGGATGTTGTGCTAAATGTTGTTCACATATGACCTATTATGGATGCATTTCCCTGTGAGTATATGTCTCCAAAAACACAGAAAACATGGCAAACAAAAATTAATTTAGAATAGTTTTTGAATTCTGGTATTGTTCAGTCTTTCCAGTCTATATATAGCTGGGAAAACCTTTTTGCATATAGGCCTGCTGTCTCCGAAGAGCCTATATTATTTCTGACAGTGAGAAATGTATGGATATCCTATTTCAGTAAATTCTTTAGCTTCTTTGAACCATCCTATTTCTTGGGAGCTGCAGGCTGAATTGGTAATAGGTCCAAGACTCACCAGGGACTAAATACTGTGGGAGTTTGGACCATGAAATTTTGCAGAGTGTATAATTCTTGACCTTTTTAATATAAAAAGAAAAATATTTCCCTTATTTAAAACAAAACATAACAAAACACAAAAAAAAAAAAAAAAACCAACCAAAAAAAAAAATCCCAACCAAAAAAAAACCCAACAAAAAAACTTCAACAAAAAAAACCCAAACCAAACCCAAACAACAAACCTGTGGGAAACATTCTGGTAGTTGTTGAGAGAAGAAGCTTGAAGTAAGACAGTTGCTTATATCATTTGTCCTCCAGTCACATGTTATCTTCCAAATAATGCTGGAAGAGATGCCTTCAGAGATATATGGTATAGTTAGGTGGAAGCTTTCTTGGGAGCACAGGTTTGCAGTGAGAACTGCCTCTTGGGTTCAAAGATCACTGAAACAACTATTAAGGGACCACTAACCATTCCCCCCCTGCCATTTTAAGCTTTCTAAACAGGCTTTCTTCTGAAATTTATGCATTTTGAAATCTTTTAAAGTCCTTTGACATCCTTCACTCAGGAAATACTTCCATTGTGGCAAGGAGTGAGAAAAGGTTGCAGAGTTCAGTAAAACTGCAATATCTCTCCCAAATAGCAGAAGAGGATTTACAGAACAGTATCCATTGTTTCATAAAAAGTTATGAAAAGCTTACTCAAATGTCTTCCATTAAAAGCAATGGGAAATTGTGCAAGTGCAATTTTATGCAAGTTTTGAAATCATTAAGAGTAGTATACAGCATCTTTTCTGACTCATTAGACCATAAAGGCTCTAAGGCTCTGATATGTGCTATAACTTTATGATGTAGACTTGAATGCAGAACAGGATTTGCTTGATGCTGTAGGATGCAAGTGTCTAGATCCTCGGCTGCTCTAAATTACAATACCTTCACTGACTTTGGTGGAGTTCTAACAATGTCGAGTAGCTAAAGTTCCTCTAGTTTAAAGTCTCTAAAAAGCCATTATGGTCTATTATAATCATCTACATTTTTTGCAGTCCTTGAATATTGTTATATTTACATAATTTATATTTCATTTACATTATCTATTCACTTATCTAATACTTCTACACATCCCAAAGTACTTGACTTGATGAGTTGCTTAGAGTTGTGTATGTATGTAGCTGTGGGCTTGCTGTTCTAGTGGTCTCAGCACAGGCCTATCTGGCAGGAATTCAAATCCCTCCTCTGACATTTGCTCCTTCTGTGGCCTTGGGTTTAACTTCTTGATCTCTTTCTTCAATTTCTTGATGTATGAGATTATGGTCTTTCCAGAAGTGTTGTGATAACTGTATAGCACATTGGAGATAGATTTATATGTTTATTTGTTGTTAAAGAGCATGAAACAAAGATCTGTGTTCTACAGTCCATATGAAAGTTAAGTAAAATAAAACCATCATAATTAGGAGTTCTATTTGCAAAATATAAGGTTTAAGTATGGTATTATATTTTAAGAATGGGTTTAAAACATGGAGAGTCATTACAAGGAGCTAAAGATTTTCTGTAAAATGAAGCTGTTTTGGAAGAACTTAAAAAGTAAAAGTATATATAAAGCATACCAGAAGGAAATCAGAGAAAGATGAGTACAAAACAGAATGTGAACTCTGGATTTTATTGATTCATGATGAAAAGAATGGGTTGTCCATGAAGTTCCATAAGTACTGGAATTTCCCCCTATTGTACTGAGGGTTCTGTTTGTTGAAGCTGGGATGGAATTTAATGTAAAAAAGGCTTACTGCAAAACAAGTAGCAAAATCTTATTTTACAGAGATGAAAGCATAAATACTGAAGCAGAGAAATTACAAGAGCAACATAAAATTATTAAATGAGGGTAGTTCAGATTGGGTACTGAAAGGAATGGTGGACTAAAAAAGATGTTGGTGATCTTGAGCCAAAACTGGAGCAGTTTGAATATCCTGAATTTTTACCCTTTAATACTGATATGAAAATCAGCAATAATGTCCGAAACCTGGCAACTGTGGTCAAGATGATAAGATGTAATTTGTATCATGTGCTTGTCTGGAAGAATAGATGTTCTACACATGTTCTGTTAAAAGAAATAAGCAGATAAAGTTATGTGAGAAATTTCTAAATCAGGTTAATGACACCAGTATTCCATTACATCATTGGCAGAAAACTTTATTTTGTGGAAAAAATGTCTAGTTAGACTTTTCTTTGATTTGTAGGCAGAAGTACCAACAACATTCTAAAAGGTCATTAACCTTTCAAGCATATGAATATTCAAATGTTACATATGCATGTTGGTAATGGCCTAGATTTACACGCAAGCGATACTTTCAGTAATTCTGATTACAATGTTTACTCCACCATAATTTATTGAAGATCAAGGAATATTTATGTAATCTTACCACTTTGTAAGGAATTTAAAGAAAACAAAAGTAATTTCCTCATTGTGCTTTGGAAAAGGGATTTTTGTGGAGTCATTATGCTGAACAGCTGGGTTTGCTACTCTCAGGACATTGAACGGCTATGACAGTACATTTGCAGACCTTAACACGTGAGGCAAATAAGAATGTAAAGAAGGGAAACTCCAACTAAACAGTTTCCAAATGACCTTTCACCCTTGAGCTAATGCTTGCCAGCAGAACATTGATTGACAATGGTACGGCTTTGCTATAAAAAGGTCATTTTCCAATCACTGTGAATGGATTTTGCCGTGATCATGGGAGCCTGCAGTCTGAGAAGATAACAGGATAAAAGTGACAGAACTGTGATAAGAAGTAGAAGGGTTTTTTTTCCAGTTTTCATAATAACATTTACCAAAGAGTAAATGACATGATTAAATGAACCTTCTTACAGAAATGTGAAAAGACTCATTCACTTGACACATTTGTTGTAAATTATAGATCCCTCAAGAACAGAAAAGAAAGAGAGCAAATGTCCTACCCCTGGGTGTGATGGAACTGGCCATGTAACGGGGCTTTACCCCCATCACCGCAGTTTGTCAGGATGCCCACACAAAGATAGGGTCCCTCCAGAAAGTAAGTTCACATTCTTTCATGGAAACTGGGGATAAAACAACAAAAACTTTTCTAGCATGCTTTTTAAACCTTTTATTTAAAAAATTAATTTCATTTTTCAGTATGGTTTGTCTCAAGTTAGTCAACTGTTCTGTGTTATACTTTTTCCTTTATTCCATCATTTCCATTCTTTACTAACTTTACACTAAAAGAACAACTTTTAAAGCTGTATTCTTTGATTTTTAGAATCCTAGGTTATTTTTTAATAGACATATTTAGTCAACAGAGAAAAAGGTTTCCAGAAGATGTGCACTGCTTTTGCTTCTGCGTGCTAATGTCACATCAACTGTCCATATTGTCTTGTACAGGAATAATTATTCCTGAAAAACTTGCAACCCCTTTCCGTTGTTATTGTTGTGTCTGAAACATAATTTATATTAAACTAGTGCATATTATAAAAAATAAGAATTTGGCTGTTTACTTAGCTACAGAACTCAGGATTTTGAGCAAACAACCCCTCTCAGTCACATGGGTGGAACTTCCTGCCATGTCAGCAAATTTTGTGCATAGGAAGTTCACCCATATGAGCTCATGGACACCCACCTAAAGGCAGAGTGCTTCTTTTCTGGAAGTCACCTCCTTGTCTGGTGAAATCAGCATAGTTCTGTTGAAGCTAATTACTCTGTGCTGGTTTTCATCAGGACGTGTCTAGCTAAGATCCAATTATCTTTCACACCAGTTTCAAAATGGAGTTGTGGATTCCATTCCATATAGACCTAAAATCCTCACTGTCCATTAGCACTTCTAGACTTAACCTCAATGAATTTGCAACAGCCTTAAGGAAGTGTTGTAAAGATGGTTAGAACTAAAATGGTCCCCAGTTTCCAAAGGAAAGTAGATTCTGATGGACAGGAAAACAGAAGTAGATTAGCACTGCAAGAGTGGCAGACATAACAAGTCTCCTCTTTCCTGGTACAGTGGCTTCTTCCAGAAGTAAAGTAATGAGGAAGTGCTTTAGGAAACTTTGCTGTAGTTTGGTTGGTCTCTGAATACAGTAGAAAAAATAAAGTAATTTCTCTGCTTTCCAAGACCGTGTAATTTTCTGAAACACAAATATTTATTCAGTTGCTCAAAGTTCTATCATTTTTTCAAATGGTAAATAAAAAGCTCTTTAGAAGACTTTGCAAATCAAAGAAGAATATAGCTTTAAACTGTTTGCATGCTCTTGTACCTACTAAAATGACAAAGGTGAGCTCATCTTTTTTTTTTTTCCTGTGATGTTGGCCTTGTGAAGCATGTTTCAACAACAGCTTTAAATATTAGGAATTTCAGAGTGAAGCTTTTGCATCTATACACATTTTATCACACTGATGATGGGGTGATGATGATGATGGTTATCTTTTAATGAGTATACATGGTCTAATTCTCAAGTCTCTGAACAGCTTTTATTCAGTTCTTAACTCAGTAAACGTATCTAATGATTTTATTAGATTTTTTTTTTTTTTTTGAGTGAGAACTAAATACAGGCTTCCAGACCACTTCTTGTGTGAGAAAATGAGAACTTCAAAAGGGCTGGCTAGCCTTTTTCCCATTGAGTGATGTACTGCTATCCAGCTCTGAGACATGGATTCAGATATGCCTCATGTCATAAAAAACTCTTCAGTGTTCCCAAAAAGTTCTTGATAATTTGGCCCTTCATAGCATGAGCTTTATGATTTAGAGGGGTACTGCTCTGAGCAGCCTTGGAGTAAGTTTTCCATCCAGCTTGCAGTGGATGCAGATGTAAATCAGTTTACTTGCTTAAGCTTGTACCACTTATTTCTTTTTTACATTTTTTTTCTGCCATCCCTCAATTTTTAAGTACTTAATTTTGGTTCTTAGTATTTTGAAAAAAAAATATCACATTTGTAGAGAACACAAGTGAAAAGTAGAGCATCCATTCTGCTCGCTATGTAGATATGAATGATATATCTATGTGGAAGTGAGCAGAACTGGCCCCTAGCTCAATCGGGCTGCCTTGTAGTTAGGGTTAAATTCTGTTCAGGGTTGTACTGAGGTGTGTTTCAAATAATTCAATGTTCTACCAGTATAACTTGAGAGCAGATTTTTTGCTCATGAGTTTGATACTGTGTTTATAAAGCTATGTATTAAGAATACATACATTTCCTGAAAGAGTTTTCCAGTCTGTAATTTTGTTTTTGTATGGTTGCTAGCTCCCTCTTTACTGTTGAGCTGATCTTTTCTCAGTGGTTTTGTATGAAGAAGATGTTGGGCGTCTTCTGCTTCACTGTTGCACCAGAGATGCATTTGTTTATAGGTTCTGTAACCTCCATAACTTTCACTGTTGCCCTGTGTTAATGAGCATAGGGTCACAATACTTAGTTTCCTCATCAGGCTTTATTGGCTATGTGTGTCACGTGTATTTTGAGGAATGCTGGTTGTTAATGAATCCTGCTTTGTTTTAAAATGGTTTCATATATACTGGGATTTGATTTTTTTTTCTTGTTTTCATACTCTGCTGTTTTCTCTTACTCTCCTTGTCAAGTTCTTGCCATGCATGAAAATGTTCTTAAGTGTCCTACACCAGGCTGCACAGGCCGGGGCCACGTAAATAGCAACAGGAATTCCCACCGAAGGTAAGGATGCCGTCGCTGGACACCAATCTAGAGGGAACAGTGCCTCCCAACTGCAGCCCTTCTAGCAGTCCATTGGTGGGGGGGAGTGAGTGTGTGTCGTTGTTCTGTTCTGAGGATTGACAGATGGTGCTTCGTGTGCTTTATCCATTTTAAGGAGTAACATTTATTCATGTAATTTCTGAGGAGAACGAGTGTGTTTGCTGGAGTATGGATGAATTGATCCACGGAAGACATTTTAAGCATCCTTAGCTTTTCGAGTGGACTTTTTTTTTCTTTTTGTTTTGATATTTGCTGAACAGCAGTTATACAAAACAAGTGGTATGACTGCTCATGGGTGTGTTGCAGGGAGAAAGAAGATTTTTTTCAGCATCGTCAGGACTAGGACAGAGTTCTTGTTCTCACACTTCACTCTCCTCGGAGATTTTTTTCTAGTGCATGAAAAAAACACACTCTAATCCTAAATTATTGGGGTTTTTTTAATACACAAGAAGCAGCATTTTAAATACACAGCTGTTAGCTTTCTTACTGACCACAGTCTTAACCCATAAGTACTTATTCAGCTAAAATTGAATGAGAATCTTGGCTGTTTAAGAAACATTAAGAACATGTCTCATTACATTTAAAAATGAAAAGGCAGAAATAATAGAAGTTAGTATTCTAGTGAAAAAAACGATCAAGGAAAAAAGCAACTTTTCCATAGCTTCCTAAGATTAGTTATAGATTCTTAGAGAAGAGATGCTACTGCAAATTAAATTCCGTCAAACAAATTTTGAAAACGTCACTTTAGTGTTCTGCATGTCACAATTTTCCCACAGAAAAAGAATAAAATCTTGCCTATTCCTTTATAATTTTAAAAAGCCGGAAAATTTAAGAGGATAAGAGGGTAAAAGGAACTGTGCAATGTTCCTGTTATTGAATTCCTTTTTCCTGTTAATTGTAGCATGAAGGCTTAAGGGAGTACAGGCACTGGACATTCAGTCTTACCAAGCCCCTCATATCAGCTGCATTTCCCCCAGAAGACTCTTGTGGGTACCAGCCTGCCTGCAATAAGCTCTGCTATCCCTTCTCTGCAGTGATGCTGCCAGTAGATGCAGCAGAAACCTCTGAGAAGGCTTTATGGGAATTACTGCTGCTTGAAGCAGCATTCACTTCTGGCTGAATATCCACTAGAATACTTGAGGTGTCTGAGAAAGAGCATGTCAGTGGAGTGCAGCTGCCCCCTGGCAGGGCTCCAGAGCTGCACAGAGCTCCCTCACCCTCTGCAGAACTAGGGCAGTGAGGGCGGGCAGAGGGGAGCACTCTGCAGTCTGTGCTCACCTCTTTCTGCAGCTTTTGGGGCATTTTTCTCTACTTCACTTTTTTTTTCTTTTTTTTCCCACTTATTTCCTGTAAAGAAGGGAACATCTGGGAATGCTCTGATTTGCCTTTCACTTTAATTTCTATTCCTGTGGAGATCACAGAGAGCTTCGGTCACATAAGCATGCAATAGACTATGACAAGGAAAGGAACTCCTCCATTGTCAGGTCACAGTGTTTTACAGCTTCACTAAGAGCACCATCTGCTGGCATCAATATATTTATTTTTCTCACTTCTAAATCTTCCATAAGAATCAGGCTTATTATTGCCACTTCAATAATAGTTCAGCATTAGCAAATTTAATTGAATTTCCAGTGCAGACATGCTTTTCATTTTACATCATCTACTATTAGAAAGAATACTTTAGTGGCTGAAATTCATGAACAAACACTAACATTTGACATGTAGATTTAGCAACCCAAGGCAAAATTTTGCATCCATTTATATGCCTAGCAAAAAAGATTGGAGTTAATGGAGCTGAATGAGGTATGAAGGAGCACAAGATTAGGCCTATATGGTGTTGTCATTTAATTGTCTTCAGGAGCCATTTGATTGGCAACATTTTTAGATGCATAAAGGTCACAACTCTGCTAGCAGAGCTGCACAGTAGATTCCAGTTTATACTCTTGTCTCCTACTGGTATGTTCCCTGGCTGACATCCATGAATAATCTACCCATGTACTGTGAGAGAAGAAGAGCAGATATAAGATTTATCATGCAACTTTGAAAGCAGAAGAAAAGAAGTCTATTCTAAAGAAAATAGACATGATCAAAACATTTTGGAAACCCTTTTCCTTCAGATTCTTCCTGATGCTGGCTAAGGAGGAGAAGGAGTAATTGGATCAGTGCTATAATGTGAAACTATGCAGGACAAGACAATTAAATTTCCTTTCTGTAATTGCAGCCTCTCTGGATGTCCTATTGCTGCAGCAGAGAAACTGGCTAAAGCTCAAGAGAAGCATCAGAACTGTGATGTGTCAAAATCAAACCAGGCATCAGATCGGGTTTTAAGGTATTAGAAATCACTATAATACTTATTCTTATGCAGAATTCATCACACATTCACCTAATCTGAGAATTTATATTTATATACATTGTATATACATATATATCTCCTTTAAAGAAGAGTTAGAATTAGGGCTTCTGGATCCAATTCTCACAGTGTATTTTTCCCGCTCAGTTTTCATGGGGGAGGGTTGGTAATTATTTTGGCAAATACATGTAAAGCTGAAAAGCTCATTTTTGTCTTAGGCATTGTTTGGTGTAAAGATGACTGCTGGAGTGCAAAGTCTAAGAACAGTGTGAAAAAAGTTGGTATCTTTTGGGAATAAACTAATATTTACCGGTAAGTCTTGGTTTTTTCAGCAGGCTTTTACTAGTAAATATCAGTTTAAATTAAACCAGAAGCCCTATCTGCATTACCAAACTGGTAAACTTTTGGCAGGACACTTGGAAAAGTACCAGGTATATCTTAGATTCCAAAATAACATCAGGCTTAGTTCTTTGTCTCTGTTCCCCCATTCTTTGCCAGGAAGGACAGAGAGAAGAAAAAGAGACTTGTCTAAATTTTCATATGGAAGGGACCTTTAACCAATTTTATATGATTATACACCTTTCCTTCATCCATGTAGGATTCTGCATTTATCTGAAGTTGCATCCAGCTTTGTGCTATTGTCTCCTCTTTTGAGATATGTGGGTGGAAAAAATATTATTTCTAAGGAGCTGAAGTGTGAAGGATGCATGTAAAGCAATCAAACTTCTGCATGATTGTACCAGCCTTATGCTGATGATGCCCCAAAAGCTGCAGAATTTCTCCATGGATACTGCAATATCTGTGGGCTGGGATAGGTACATCCCTCCCAGCTGCCTCAAAGAGCGTGGAGGAAGTGCTGCAGCTTTAGTTCCCAGAATTTCCTACTTATCCCATAGTTCTCAGTCTTTAGCTGTCTTCTAGATTTAAGAACTGATTGGACTACTTAAAGTTTTCTACTGTATTATCAACACCATTCTTTGAATATTCTCTTAGAAGTTCATCTAATCTTGATGGTCTTTTCAAAAACCAGCATTTCCATGGAGCTGGGAACATAGAATTATGGTTCACATCTACAGAAGATTTTTCATCATTCCTGTTGACTATGCTCTTCTTCCGCAGATTTGTTTTTATCTTAACTGCCCCTAATTCAGTTTGCACAGCTTGGCATACAACATCCCACAGAGGTTTCTTAGACAAGAGTTCTTCAAATCCCATTAGTAAAAAAACTCCACTCTTTGAGGGAATAAAACAGTTTCTCACTTGATGGAAAAAGACAGATCAAAAATGCAGTGGCTTTTACCACCGCTCATTACAGAAAAGTCACTGAAGTCAGTTGCCACAGAAGGCAACTGCTCAAAAGCAGCATCCAGTTAGCTGGCAAACTCCCTAGGATTGTTCTGCAATCTTAACTTCACTTGTGAGCTGCCTTGTGTTTCAGGTTTTATAGGCAACTCAGATAATTCTTTCATCTTGTCTCTTGCTTCCTTTTTGCCTTTAAGTCATTGAAATATTTAAGATGAACGTGGCAGCTATTTATAATATTTGCGTGCAGGCAATTGATGGGCAGACAGAGATGTTTTAAGAGTAAATCTTGAATATTTGTCTTCATCCCAGTTTCCATCCCACCTGCATTTGAAAGTTCTTGCTTAAAAAGAAACCAAATTCATAGGACTTCTATTCAGCTGAAATTTTGGATTTGCACCAAATGTTCAGGATCTGAATTGCAGGTTTTTGGTTAAATATAGATTATCTTGAAACAGGATCAAACTATTATTCATATCAGCTCATTGTATAAATAAGCCCACTGTATTTTGTGAGGAAGAAGTGTCTAAAGGAATAAGCATACATAAATCAAAGGGAATAGTATGACTAATACGATTTTTGGGTGATCTTTACATAAATATCTTGAATAAATTTTATGATAATAAATTCATTCAGAAAAACATGATATAATATTTAAAACCTGTTTCTTACTATTGAGCACATTTCACTTTGTTAGTCAACATGATGATACTTCTGATCTCAACTGAAGTTATGTTCCTATGATTGTTCTTTCCATTTCCTCTGGTTATAAATGCAGCAAAGAAAAAAAAAAGAAGAAAAAAGAAGAAAAATGAAAAAAAGATATATGCTTCTTTATTCCAGCAGAAGCACCTCAGCTGTTCATCATCTTCACCTCCTGCTACATGCAGCAGGTAGACATGCAGCATTGTGCAGCAGTTGCTTCCTATGACCCAGTCATGTAACTCTTTCTTGTATAGGTAGGATTTGCAGGATCTGCCTTCGTTTGCCTGCTTTGAGCTGATGACTTCTGTGCCCACATGCAGAAGATGGTGTGACAGTGGAGTTCTCTGCAGCTCTCTTTACTGGGCTTTCACAAGTTGCTCAAATGACAGAATAACATCAATCAGGGCTTCTTCTGACTGTCCTCCCTGATCCTAAATGAAAGAGATATTTAACTGAAACAGTTTTATTTTGTATTCATGCTCAGGACCTTCCTTGAGGTGTGCATCTGTGTGTCAGGACTTGCAGCTCCTGCCAGAACCTTGCATTTAAGGATGAGTAGGACCTGCAAGGCAGCAGCTCAAAGTTGACAGGGCTTCTGAGACTCTTCACAAGATGAATATGGATTTGTATATTGAAGGATGAAACAGGAATACTTGCATTTGAAAGCACAGAGGAAAACAGTATACAACTCTGTTGGAAGAAATATGGAGGAAACTCCATAAATTAGGTGGAGCTTCCCAATGTGCTTTTTCTTTTTGATATCTTAAGAATTCATCCAAACTTCTTCTGTCAGTCTGCTTGCCCCTCTTTAATTCACTTCCCAAAAGAAAAAAAAAAATTGCTTTGTGGTGCAATTACAAGGGGAAAGGGAAACCCTGAAGTATTTTAAAACAGAACTTTAAAATACTTTTAGCTGCAGGATACATTTAGTGGCATTAGAATTAATTTTGTCTAGGCTTTGTTCAAGGAAATAAATATTGTTTGTCTGCTGAAAATAACCAAACTAAGGAAATGCAATAATATATTGCTGTCTCTTGAGTACAAGAAATAACTAAGATTTTCTAATCTGAACTATAAATTATGCACAAACATAGTAAACTGAACTGCATCTAACAAACTGTACATATCTTTAATTTCTAGGCCCATGTGCTTTGTTAAGCAATTGGAGATCCCTCAGTATGGCTACAGAAACAATGTCCCCACCACCACACCCCGCTCCAACTTGGCCAAGGAACTAGAGAAATACTCTAAGACTTCGTTTGAATATAACAGTTATGACAACCATGCCTATGGCAAGAGAGCCATAGCTCCCAAGGTGCAATCCAGGGATATATCCCCCAAAGGATATGATGGTAGGAGGTGCACACTCTTATACATGAGAGACAAGTTTGCAGTTAATCATGTTGTTGTATATGTAAACATCATACAAATAAGACATGTTTTCATGTTCATACAGTATTATGAGGAATGCTATCATATGTAAGTTATTTTAAAGGCCTTTTAAAATAAATGTTTTTATACGGTGCTTGCTTCAGGATTGTTGCACTGGCAAAAGACATCTCCAGCTATTAAGCTCATGGGATGTATTGAGATGGCAATAAAAGCTAAGTAATAGAGATAATCCTTATGTTACTGTCTGGGAGACCTGGCCTCAAGGGTCACATTAGGATTCTCATCTCCAAGCAGCAGTTCAGATAACCCAGAAAGATAACATACTTGCTTTGTGGGGATGTGGAAGTAGAAAACCTGAGCCTCATTGTGCTTCAGATATCATACTTACATACTTAAAGAGGCATTTTTGCTTATTTTGGCCTCACAAATACACTGGTTGAATTCTACATAGTTAAAGAGGCATTTTTGCTTATTTTGTCCTCACAAATACACTGGTTGAATTGTCTGGAAAACCTAACATATTTAAAATGTTCAGGAGAAGCCTGATACTACATTCAGTTCAGGAGAAGAGAAGGGATGGAATCAGTCAGGCAAGAGGTTTTTTATTAGGGGAGAAAAATGAACTACAGGATAAAGAAGGGTTGTAGCTTTTGAAGACATCAGGAATTTTTCAGAACAATACATTTATATATACATATATATATATATATATATATATATATATATATGTATATATATAAAACCCTAAACCATACTTTTTTTTTTTCTTTTTGAGTGCTAGCAGGTTTTTTTTTTTTTTGTTAAAATATGTGATACTACTCAGTGACTACTATAAGAAATATCAGGCAGGTGTCCGATTTTTTGTTTAAGAAAACAGAAAGAAACAAACTATACAGAGCAATTTATACTATTGCCTGAACACAGACTGACATTTAAAAGTAGTTAAGTGAACAAATAGAAAATTACTATGGCTCTTGCCTTCATATGTCTTATATTTTGGATATTTTCCTTTCTCATAGAATTAACAGACATATTCTTGCACTATAGCACAAAGGAAGAGGGTTGTGAAAGGAAACTTATTTTTGGTAAAAGACCTCTTTTTTTCCTCATACCTCCATCTTATTTGTCTTTATCAGAATAAGGGCTTGAACAGCATTAAAAGTAAAGCACTAACTGTAACTGTGGTTAGGAAGAATATGAGTATACGTTAGTATAAAGTAAATTAGGTATTAAATATTGCATATGTATTCTGTCTACTCCTGCAGAAAGGAAAGCATCACAGTACTGCTGGGGTTCCTGTGAAAAAGCTTATTTTCAGATCAAATTACTGATGCATAAGCAATGGATACATATTTTTCTCATTTAAGTCCCCTTTTTCAATAAATGATGACAAACTTCCCTTTTTCTCCCAAACCACCAGAATTTGAAAATACGCGTAACATTTAGCACAAGTTTACAGTGGCCTTAAATAATAAAAGGCTGTGTTGATGCAGGTCACTGTCTTTATGCACACCTATCTTCCTTTGATATAAATAGGAGTTTTTCCTGGCTATAGGACTGGGACTAGGTGGCTTCACTGCTCAGTGATGTGAGCCAGAGGGGACTGAGGGACCCTGCATCCCTGTGATTCATGCTGGTGTAGCAAGCGCTGGGAGCAGCGGAAGCCCGTTAGCGCTGGAGCGGGTTGGCTGCCAGCAAAGGCTGCTCTACAGCTTTGTTCCACACTCCTGGCTGTGCTGGACACAGTGCACACCACACCTGGTTCCAAGGGATGTGTGTGCTGTTTGGCCAGATGGACCTGCCAGCATGGTCCCAGAGGTGGGGCCTGATTTGAGTTCATCTTTTCCCTGTTAGTGATTTTGATGAAACCTCTAGTATTCACATCTCTGAAATTTCAGAAGTACTTCAACATATTTGGCTTAAATTGGCTCAGGAAAATCAGTTGAATTCTTAGAATGATGAAGTGAAGGCCTGGGCACACTGAAATTGTTAAAACATTTTGCCACTGAATCTCCAGCAAACAAGGATTTTGCTGACAGTTATTGTAAATAACTGAATATGAAAGAGATTTCAGGAAGAGACTCTTCACTTAAAAGAGGCCCCTCAAAAAACGCCACAGTATTTCTAGATGGTTTTATATTTGTATATAAAAAAATTAATGATTGCTACTAAAGACTTTATGGCAGTCCACAGAGCACACCTATTATGTATGTCAGTAAAGCATGTTTATATAAAATCAGATTCAGTTCTGAAAAGTCATCCTGAAAAACTCAAAAGTACATCTAAGGTTTTGGGGGGAATGTGCAGGTAAACAGTGCTTTAGTTCTGCCTGTATGAGAGAAGTAGTCTTAAGGATATGAAAAATCAATAGCTTCACATGTCAATTCTTTTTTAACTGTCAGCTACTATGGTATTTTCATCATCAGAGAAAGGGATTATATCAGTAAGTGTAGAGTTGGGAGTGGCACGAACATAAATAGCACCTTTGAATTGTTTCCTTGATATTTTTTTACAGTAAAGTTTACTAAAAAACAGAAAATGTATACTTTGGATTGTTGGGTAGAGTGATCTAGTAATTCTTGAGAAATTTTTTTTGTTTTTCCTTTGAAACCAATTGCATAGTGTATTGGATGCTGGCATTATGGTACACAGCAGTAAAGACAGGCAAAGCTGGACACAGCAGGCAGTGGTGATGGCAACACTTTCAGTTGCTTAGGTGATGGCAGAAATTGTTTTCATCCCACCAATAGGTTGGGTCATACTATCAAAACACTGGAAAAATGTTATGAGTGGGATTCATCTGACCATGTTCGGAGTTTTGTAATGTTAGCACCGACAGCTGAGTTTGGCACCCCTTTCAGATTCAAGAAGGGTAGATGCTTCTCTGATTTAGTTAATCTTTTCTTGAAGTGCTTGTTTAAAACTGGTCAGGTGAATTATGGCTTGAAAGTTCCTATTTTCGTCCATTGCCTGTATAGGAAGCCTGTAATGACTAGGTCAGGTACCCGAAACTAGGTGAGATGAATCTTTTATTGTACAAGTCAGAAAAAGTGTTGAAACTGTAATTAATTTACTAAAACATTCAGTATTTAGACTATATTGGGGATGAAGGTGCCTGGGCAGAACTGAATTCCAGTCCAAGTACCTTCGTTTTGTCTTTTTCATGTTTGGGATCTCTCCCACTCCCCCATTGTTAATGCCTTTAGACTTTGAGAATGCCTTTAGACTTTAGAGAAGCCTTTAGACTTTGAGAGGTTCTTTGTAATCAGCCCCCGGACATAATCTGATGGAGGCTCAGTTTGGGTATGCAGCTGGTTAGGCCTGTGTCTGTTTTTAACAGGGAAGGTGTTCTTCACATTTGCTTTCACTCTGGATTACAAAGCACAGATGGACTGCAGAGCTTGGTAAACCTGGTGCCATAGGGGTGGGCATTTTATCAAGCAGAACTACCTGGTATTGAAATAATGCAGCTTTCCCTTCATTAGTGAAATGATTGATTTTATTCATTATAAATCGATGATCTTTGTTTCTCTGAAAAGATTCTGTGAAATGAACAATCTGGGTTATGTGACTCATCTTCAAATGTACAGCTGCAGTAAAGTTAAATAACCATGGCCATTTCTCTCCAAGTAAGTTTTGCTTAAATTATTGGTAACATGAAAGCTAATAATTGCATAGCATGTTTATAGCACTTTACATCTTCAAAGTGTTTTGCAAGTGAATCACAACACAACTAAATTTTAGAAGCAACTTTCTGTTTATAGAGAAAATGAATTCAAGGGATAATGTAGTTTGACCAAGGCCACAGAGGAGTCCGTATCAGAGCCTGCATGAGTTTCTGGTGGTTAGTCCTATGTATAAAAGCTGCCTCTTTCCCTCCCTCTCTTTAGCACACATTCTCATATACATATATATATATATATAATTTCACATGTAATATGTCTCTTATGTCTGTCTAAATGTGACCTGCTATAACAGGACTAAAATTTTTTGAAAACAACAAAAGTCTTATTTGTTCCTATGATTTTTGAATGATAGCTCTAATTTGGCAAGTTCAGTGGTACAGAGTGTTTGCTGTGTTAACATAACACAGTAAAAACTGTTATTCAATTACTTGCTTCCTTAAGTATAGGAAAATTCTTGCATGTCTTGGATACTGTAACAAAGTAACAATGGATAAATGCTGAATTTTTAATGACCACCACTGACTACTATATTAATAATGAAACACTTGAGGAACAGTTCACAAATTTATTATTAGTGGATAGCCTGCTAGTGTAGTGCTACTATGTGTTCAAAACAAAAAAAAAAATGTGATGAATGTTTAGCATTCACTTCACTTAAAAAAAATCACACCCTGTGCATTATGTGGCTTTCCTGAGAAAACTCCATCTGTTTTGATTTAAGTAAAACACTATTTCCTTTGCAGTAAAAATAATGCCATGATTTTTTTCAGTTCTTTAGAGAAAGGAAGATGACATAAGCTCTAGCAGAGACATTTTGCTTTCAGATTCTTCTTTTGAACCCTGTCTGCCTACCAAAGCAGCCCATGGTTCACAAATGGGCTGTGCTCATGGGAGCAGATTATTATATGTATGTCTGTTCAGACAAATACAAGAGAAGAGCCTGGCATTTAAATGGAGCCCATCATGGAAGAGCTCTGTCTAGGGCCTGACCTTTTTTGTATAGCTCTCTAATCAGCATGCTAGTTGGTTATTGTTACACTGTACTATAAGGTATGATCTCTGCAGTATACATTTCCATCTTAAGGGGAAGTAGTTGCTGTAATATGCATGGATGTATCCTCTGACCTTGACTTTTATTTTTTTTCGGAAAATACATAAACTTCTACATTTGGGAGACGAGCTCACACTTTCTTGCATTTTTACAAACACTCTTAAAACAGCTCATCTGGGAAGAGGGTTGGGGAAATAAGTGGGCTAATAGGGCTGCTTGCCCTTACTGCTGTAATACCTTTGGCTGCAAGGAGCATTACTTAAAAGCAGCAGCAGTGCTGCCTTGTGTTTAGACAGGCTGGACGTGAGCACTGTCAGTGCTTTGGCTCTTCTGTGACCACCTGTGGCTTGTGTCAGTCAGAGCGCAGCTGGGCATCACTGCAGTGGGAGCAGGGAGGGGTATTTCTGGTCCTTATCGGTTTTGTGAAGAGTTGTAGGTGCTCAGGTTGTTTAAAGGGGGAGGGGAGGATTTTTCACTTGTTCCTGTTGTTGCCATTTAAACAGCCATTGCTTCTGCCTTTGTGCAAGTCATGGTAAAACTAACACATGACCACCACCTTTTTTCTCCTATCGTGCTCCTGTCTTTGGGATGGCCAGTGCCATACTTGCCTGTGGTGTAGGAGGAAATTGAGCTTTTAGGAAGCATGAGGTGTTTGAGGAAATATGGGTGGTACTGTGGCCCAGAGGCCAAGTTCGTCAGCCTTGAAGTGGGTTTGATCTCCAGTAAATCTGGGGAGTTCTAGGCCTTAAACTAACAGTTCCTCATGTAAATAGGAAAAGGTCCCATAGTGTTACATTGCCTGTCATTAATAAAAATGAATGAGCTGAGCAGATTGTACCTTTTGTCTGACTATATATGTGGGGTAAAAGCAGTGTTTCTGTGTTTTTACTGTTTTATAAATCCAGCCTGTTTGTCAGAACAATTCATGATCATGTCATGCAGATTTTTACAGGAGGTTATTTCATATGGTCTCACACATGTAGCATATAAAACTCACAGACAGAAATCAAGAAATACAGCCATCATTCTTATTGCGGGCTTTTTTTTTTGGCATTGGTTACTGTTCCTCATTATAAATTTCACCTCCAGCAGTTTGTTTTCCTCTTCACTTATGCAGAATGCTCCTTCTTTTGAGTCATCCTTGTCATATTTCTTCCCACAGCTAAACGCTACTGTAAGAATTCAAGTCCAACCAGCAGCACAACAAGCAGTTATGCCCCTAGCAGCAGCAGCAATATGAGTTGTGGTGGAGGCAGCAGTGCCAGCAGTACCTGCAGCAAGAGCAGCTTTGACTATACTCATGACATGGAGGCAGCACACATGGCTGCTACTGCTATTCTGAATCTCTCCACCCGCTGCAGGGAGATGCCTCAGAACCTCTCCACTAAGCCTCAGGATCTCTGTGCAAGGGTAAAAATTAGTAAATCTGTTTGTTGATGAAGATTTTTCTTAACTGTACTTGCTCTGTGACCCGGATTGAGAGAAAAGCTTTAATACATCTTGCCTTTTTTTCCCCTCAAAATTAACATAATCTGGTGGCTGTGCTAAAGGAGGGAGAAAAAATACCAAAAGAAAGATACAAATTGCTCACAAGTATCACAGGAAATCATGATGGTTTTATAAACTAATGATACCAATACCATGTACTCCTTTTTTAAATTTGTCTCTTACTATAATTATAAAACATGTTTGGATTGCTCAAGTGGTGCTAATTTCACTGCTGTTTGGGTATTGGTTTTTTTTGAAAGTCTGGTTCATACATTTGGCAAAAGGATTAAGATGTAACTCTGCATTTTCATTTAACAGTCACAAAGGACCTAAGCTTGTAAGATTCAGTGCAGAGAAATCTGTGGTGCTGTATGTTATAATTTCTTGCCTGTCTGTGATACCAGAGTTCTTAAGTCAATGCATAATATATTTGAAATGCACAAATCCTTCAGTATTGGTGACTTAAAAAGTGCATAACAGTCTTGCAGAGTGACTCCTGTACTGTGTATTCATACAGCCTCAGTATATTAAAAAATGGCCATCACAGATACAAATAAAAGCTTTTGTCATTAAGCTTTCTGTATTAAGAAAAAATAGTGCACTATTAACATTCGTTAAAGATTTAGGAAATTTCATTTTTAACTTTAAAGTTTTTGCTCTGATAGCTGTTCAAAAATGAGTATTTAACATGCACAAGCAAACAGTGCAGCGTTGCCTACAGGAGACCACTAGATGGCTGAGCAGACAGATGCAGTGCAGGGGAAACGTTTTTATTCTGCTTGAAGAGAGATTTTGAGCTGGCAGACATGTTCTGTTCTCCTATAGACAAAGGTTTGCTTTCCCTTTCTGTGCAAACCACCTCATGCTATGATCATTCATTACAAACTAAACCTGTAGCAGTATTAGTAATATTGATGCTCCAAGCCAGAATGGACTTCGTTTTCAAATGATGCTTTTTAAATTAATTGATTTAATACTGTTCAAGAGGGAAATCTCTTTCTCTCATGTAAATAAATGCAGTTCTTCTCTATTCATTATGATGGGAGAAGTTGGAATACAATGCTGAAAATCTTCTGTGTCTAAGCCAGAAAGGGCCTCTTTCTTAATGTGTCACTATATTGCAGCTGAAGGAATGAGTCTGAGGAGATCAGCAAATACTTTCTAAATTAAATTAGCCAGATAGCAGCAATTAGATATAAGCTCTAACAAAAGGCAGTAATTCAGAAAGAGAGATTTGCATTTGCAGTGGTTTCCTGCAGCTCTGTTGTTACTCAAGAGGAAAGAAACTCACCCGACATACAAGGAGTCAGTCGGATTCACATTCATTTTGAAACCAAATTTCTCATGGAACACTTCATTTTTGGAAAGATGAGGGATTCTCTATGGGCCTTTTTATGTTATCTGTCCTCAGTTTTTTAATTTTGTGTTCATTTTAAGATATCTAATTTCTCCTTATCTAATATAATAGTCAACACTTGTTTGTTTCTGCAAAAGAGCCCATACTCATCCCATTTTTCACAGTACCAGTTGTCACAGAAATTGGAACAAATTATTATCAGAATAGATACATGAATTGTTAATATGTGTTCATCTGCAGGGAAGGAGCTGTGAAACTTAAATGCATTTCCTCATCGACAAATGGTTTCCAAAAGGACTTCTTTTGGTACCATACCTCCCTGTTTAATTTTCTGACATTATCTATTCAAGCACTGACTGCTAATGTAAAAGAAAAAAAGAAACAAAGATTATTTGATGTTAGCTGTTTTTTGTTTCTCTAATCACCCAGATGCATGCCATGACTGAAAACAAGAATTATGCAGATGTTACCTCACAGGTTACTTCACCTGTCACAGAATAAATCAAGAACATAAAGACAATGGCAAGAAAGTACCTTTGGAGCTTTCTCCTTTATATATCAGATTTTGCACCAATGTGCTGGGTGGCAAGAGGGGTACTGAAGACTCTCCCCTTTCCCCCCAAACATCAAATTAGCCATTCAGGAAGAAATCTACTTTAACAGCATTAATGTTGTATAACAGCATCATGCTATGTGTAGGAGGGGGCTCAATGCTTACAATCTATACAGGAATGGAAAAGCATTTTATCATTCTGCTAGGCAATCAGATTGAAGAAGAGGTAGCAGTTTGCCAGTGTGAAGCTGAATTAACAATATTTTTCTTATTTTGACAGAATCCTGATATGGAAGTCGATGAAAATGGGACGTTGGATCTGAGCATGAACAAGCAGAGGCAGCGAGATGGCTGCTGCACCATTTTGACCCCACTGGAGCCAATGTCCCCACAACGACAAGCCGTGATGAACAACCGCTGTTACCAACTGAATGAGGGTGACTGCTGGGACTTGCCAGTGGACTACACTAAAATGAAGCCAAGTAGGATAGATGAAGATGATTCCAAAGAAATTAATGTATGTCTTTTTCATCTATATAGTTCTTGTTGCAGTCTAATTTTGGTAATTCATTAATTTTCTGGAATTTGGAGGGAAATAGGAAGCAAAATTAGTATGTGACAAAACTGGTGGTTTTCTACAAAAAGGACTTTTTGGTGGTTAATCTTTAGGACTATATCATGCTGGCACACATCTGATCTGTGACTAAGTTCCATAAGACAACATTTGAACCATGAATGTGAATCATGTTTTCTAACAGCATCATCTTGTTAACAAATATTTTCTGCAGTAAAGATGTTTTGCTATATCCAGATTATGTTACTCTGTATAAGCAATTTGACATAACCGTGCAATACTGGGATAATCAGCTCTGAAGACAAGATATTCTCCTGAATTTGAAAACCATAAATGATGTGCTATTTGAAAGCCTGTATTTACCTAGAAATCAAATTAAACAAAGCAGCAGAGTATAATGTAAGCTTTCAACTTTTTCAACTAATCTTCTAGATTACTTATATGCTCTTGATAGCTCTGTGTAAGGGCCTGCATTAATGAAATACTTTTTTCTCAAAAATACAAAGAAGGGATACAAGAAATCAGTGTTACTTTTCTACTTATAATACCAAGACAGCAGCAAAACCCTTTAAACAGAAGAGGTAAATAAAGGAAACATGTCAGTGAATTTTTATTGCTTTTCAGAATAGACAGGACACTGAAGAGGTCTGCTGACAAGGTTCAGTGATGCTGCTTTCTTCTGTCAGGTTTTAACCCTTATCCATTGTGCAGCTTAAAATCCTGCACTCAATTCAATTTACTTGTCTGAGGACTTCTAGTTGGTTTATAGCTAAAAATTAAGCTAATCATTTCTGTTTAGCACATCTCTTGCCAATTTTAATTAAACCATAAAACAATTCTCAGTGTCTTTGAAATATACAACGACGTGGCATTTTCACTAAGTAGCCTGAATACATTCTAGCTTTGGTGGTACAGTTTTGCTAATAATTTCCCTGAAGTTGGCAGGAAATCTGTCACTATCAAGGAAATGTGAGGTAAAGCAGCATGTTTTTTCAAAGAACTCCCTACTTCTACTATGTTGTTTATAGCACCATCTGCAGGAATCCCTGAATCCCTGCATTCAGCCACTGCATTCCTGAAATAGATCGGTTTGAATTTCTGAACATCACTAAAGTTAATTACAAATTATATCATTCTGTCTTGCCAGACAGATCCATTGATATTCATCCCGGACTGAGATTCTGTGTGCAGATGTTAAGATTGCTTCTCTTTCATCTTTGAGGTGTTCTGAATCCTTAAAAATGCTATTTAAAACAGCTTTTTGATGCATAAGATACTGCATTTAGTCATCTTTTTTGCCTTTCCTCTGTTGTGCAATGACTTTAGGGAAGAGACCTGAGTCTTTAGAGAAAAATAATATGACAGCTACAAAAAAAGACAGATTTTTTTCCTTTTTATTTTTCTAATTAAATAAATTATATATTTCACATATTGCGAAGTCTTCATCAAAATATTCAAATATTACTCAAAAGTTTAGTACGTGAAAGAAAATAATTTCATTAATTTTCTCTGTCAGAATAGGATAAGAAGGAGATACCATTTGATGACTCTGCTTTGCATTATTTTGTGTAAGTTGTGACCTTCTCTAGCTGAAATTAATATGTATATATTTGCCTGTAGCCGGAAGATTTGGATCCTTTCCAAGAGGCACTTGAAGAAAGAAGGTATCCTGGTGAAGTTACAATCCCAAGTCCTAAACCCAAATACCCTCAATGCAAAGAGAGCAAAAAGGATTTAATAACGTAAGCATAATGTGAGGTGAAATTATTTATCTCCTTTTAACTTTTTCTCTCTTTGTCTTCTTTTAAACCAACGAATACATATACGCCTTGCAGTATGAGCATGCAACATTTGCAGCATATAAATGTTTCAAACTGCCAGTTAAGTAAAGTGATAAGCTAATGTGTATTTGCTTGTTCTTAATGATGCTATATTGTATGGAGACGCCATTTTCATTTAAACCTGTTCATTTTGCAGCTTTTCGATTAGGATGCTTAAAACCCCTTGCAGTCATTGCAGCTAAACTGGAAACAATGAAACTTTTAAAAGTTTTTTTTAAACATACTTACTATTTTGGCTGTTTTTGTTTTTGTTTGGTGGCAGATGTCCAACACCAGGGTGTGATGGGAGTGGTCATGTGACTGGTAATTACGCCTCACATAGAAGGTGTGACTTCATTTTTTTCATGGTGGATTCTGTCTTTTCAATTTATTGTTTTCAGCTTACCTCAACAATGCTGTCAAAGTAAAACGTTGAACTATGTGTTAACCCTTTGAGTAATATATGTTGATCTTAAAAGCATGCTAATTTGTGTGTTGTATAAACGTCTTTTATTTTTAAATAGATTACTAAAATTTCCAAACTATTCCTTAAGCATTTAAGTAGTTAACCCAGGAATCTCCAATATTTTTGTTATATTTTTCTAGTTCATAGAGAAACAAACAAACAAACAAGAACATTTACAGTATGTAATTTTGGAAGTAATATTGATAACTAAATATATTCAGAGGGTTAACTATATTATGGAATTCAATATTACAGCACTTGCCCCATCGCTTTTCTGCATTACAAACTTTTACTTTTTAATTTTTATGTTGTGTTTGTTTGGGAGTGTTCAGTTAATGAGAAGATTAACATACTTGTATGTCCTGCCATGTCTTACAGTTTATCTGGCTGTCCCTTGGCTGACAAAAGCATTCGGAGTATGCTGGCCACAAGCTCACAAGAACTCAAGTAAGATATAAAGAACAAATATTTTCTTTATAAATATTTATTTGACCGCAAATTGTGTAAAGTTATATCAGAAATTAGAAATGCTGTCTGGAGAGCCACTGCAGAAGGGGCTGATCCTGCTTGGAACATGTATTGAAATCTCTAGAAATTCCATACAGGGGGGCTCTGTACATAAGTCTGTTGACCTAGTATGTCCTTTTGTGTGTCCATTAGGTGACAGGGATGGACAAAAGACAGAACTTCTGGAAATTCAGCTTAACGTTTGAATTCCTTTTCAATTTTTTTCTGAACTTTGAGTTTGCTAGTTAGAACAGAAAATTCCCATACAATTAGACTGATGAAACACTTCTGATTACACAAGCAGTAAAGCATTGCAGTTTCTCAGACACAGTTGGAGGGAGAACAATTTGGTTTTCCCAAACGCTTGCATAATTTTCCCTAGGTTCGTATCATTGCTACCAGCCTAATGCATTTTCTCATGTGACTATGTTTTTCTTAATGTTTACTAAGTTATCCCCTGCTTAAAGTGGGTTCTTTGCTATTCCTTTCAGTTCTTTCAAGTAACAATTTTGAACTATGAATGTTAGAGGATTGTGAGATGTAGCTTTGCTCTGTCTTCCTGCACATATGCCCTACTGCAACTCTCTGTGTGGAAGAACTATAGCATTTATTTGTGCTATGACAGGGCGGTGCTCCTGAGCTGGCAATGTGGTTAAGATGGAGAAATTTTCACAAGAAATGAGGAAAATTCAGTAGGGGAAGTATGAATGGATACCACATGCTGCCATACTGCTTAGCAGTATTCTGTTTTTACAACGCATTTCTTGAATTCAGTACATATGCTGATTAAAAAAAACCCAAACAACTCTTGATGTAAACCGTGGGAAAAATAAGAAAGCAAGCATGAGAAAACTGCTGGAGTAAAATTGCTCTCTAGTTTTACTTAACTTAGTTGCTAGAGGTAAACAATACATGCAAAATTTACAGCTGATTTCCCACTAAGTAAAAAATAATGTTTTGAAACTATTAGTTTAGGTCATGCTGATATATGCTGCCAGAAGAATATGTGATATGCAAATGGGGATGTAAATGACATCAGGGAAAACATTTAAGTATAAGTAGAGAAAGACATGTACCTCAGAGAAACTCAGATTTGGACCTGGATTTTGGGTTGGGATGGGTCAAATGGTAGAAGTTTGAGAAAATGTGAATGCATAAGCAAAACACACTCAAGACTCTTGAGGCAGCATGAATATTTTAAGCAAACCCTTCATAAGGTTTCTACTTATCTAAGGAAGCTGTTTCTGAATTACCTAATCTCCTCTGCTTTTCTCAAACATCTGCAGTCAAGGCTGCCTGGTAGAAACCAGGAAGACAAAAATCCCAAAACACCTAAACTTGAGATCCCATTTCTATATCATGCCACTCTCTCTACTTTTTTCAAGTTTTTCCTAAGCAAAAAGCAAGATTAAGTTAAAGTAATATTTTTAGGTTTAAAATCTATTACTTATTATTCATTAGCATAAATTATTAATTTAGCAGTTACCATTATACCAGTTGAACATATAAAACTCTGTTAAGTTTCAAAATGACAGAATTTTAAGCAGGCTTATTTAACTCAGTTCTCCTTTGTATTTGCACTATGTGGCAATTCCTTGTTTTCTGATCATATATTTTTCCACAGGATAACAAAGTAAATCATTGCACAGGGCAGATAGTAATCATTGCATAAGCAACTAATTAATTTCTTCTCTTTTCCTTTATTATCCTCTGTGAGGCCCTGTCTTTGATTCACTCCAGTTTTCTCAAACTGCCTTCTGAAGATATACCTATTAATTCAATCACACATTTGTTACTACCATCGCATCTGAGTGTTTCCTAATAAATTTAGTTACTTAGTTATGAAAGAAATTTTTTTTCATCTGCAGTTATACTCTGAAGTAAATAGGGTTGTTATTATCCTCATTTTAAACCAGAAATTTAGGTATATATTTTTGATTGCTCACTTGGATACTTTTAGGACTCAATTTGTCAGTTCTTCACATTATAGAGAACTGTATATGTTCAAACCCTTGAATTTGCTTGGAGTAATGGGAATTTAGCAGATCTATGTAATGCAATTGACCTTTTGTGAAAAGGGATGAACTCTGCAGAAAAAGCAGGAGAGTCCAGTTCTAGAGCAGCCATAATGTCCTTTCTCCAATACCAAAACTCTAATCAGTCCCAGCTTCCACTTGGCCCATTTACTCTGTCCTGTTTTCCTTTTCCTTCATCATTATTTTTACTTTGTTCCCTGTCTAAAGCTCCCTTGTCTGATCAGCCCATCTCCTGCCTTCATCACATTTATATTTTTATTGTCCTCTGTCTCTATATCCTGTGAAGTTGGTACAGAGACAGAAATAAAGCATCTTAGCATTTCCCACATACATTTGAAAGCAGGGAAGTGGGAGTCCTATGGATGGCAGCATCCTTTACACAGCTCTCATTTATGCTCTTGTTCTCTGCTTAAGATGGAAATGTGATCATGTAAATGTAACATGCATGCACAAAGCAGCTAAACCAAAGCTACATAAGAGGATTTGATTTTGAAATTTTTGCACTGTGAAGTACTTCATTTACATTGTGTTTGAGTTCTGGGATTATAATTTCCTTGTTTCTAAAATGAGGAAGCAGAAGCTGAAAAGAAGCAGAAATTACATAATGTGGGACACTACTGGCCATCTGTCAGGCCACCAGCCACCATGGGACACTTTGGTGTCTGCTCTATTGCCTGGGCTGCTGTCGTAGCAACAGCAGTAGAAGCTTTAGTGATCTGCATGGTCTGGCAGGAGGAGATGGGGAGCATTGCTGGGATGTTTCACACGTGTTTGCTGACAGCAGAAGAGTAGTGAGAATCAGGAACCTTGGCTCCTGCCCCAGGCTGTAGAGGGAAATGTATACACATTTTTTACCTATAACCCAAGCTGAGATCCCTTCTGTCCTTTCCCTACCAGTCTGTATTGTTCTCATCTCTTCTTCATCTTTTATTCCTTGTTCAGGTTTTTAATGTAGTTTTTTCCATTCTTCTGTAAAGATTTCAGCCTTTTTAAAATTCTTTGCAAATACTTGTTTAATGTACAGGGTACAGAGAACAATTGATAGTGTAGTAGAAAAACTGATAGAACAGCATAGGAATCTTGTTTCTGGACTGCATAATTCAGAAGGATTTAATACTTTTATGGCTTTACCATCAGATCAAATGTCACACGTGCTGGTAAGGCCTTCATCTCACATTTTACTGATGCATTATCTTTTTGTGTGTATTTTACAGCACATACAAATAATGTATAATGTAGCTTCCCAACTGGAATTTTGCTAACACAGATTTTTTTTTTTGTATACCAACTAAAATACAAAATATCAGACACTTCAAATAATTAATAATATCATTCATATAATATTCACAATCAAAATAATATAAAAATCCTACAAGGTTAGAGAAATGTTTTGCTTAACAGTCTGTTAACAATGATTATTGTATTGCCTTTTGGAAATTGTGGCTCCAAGATTCCATTGCTCACATTTCCTGGCTTTCAGAATAATAATGTTGCAATTTTCAATTAAGTTGTTCCAGGGTTAGTTAGCATAATTATTCCTTACCAACCGTGCTTCTCATCTGTAAGGGTTCTCACTCAGGTTTACCATGCAGATTGCACAATTTTTTATTTTTGCCTGAAGCTCAAATAGGAAAGTGAGAGCCTTTGTGCATAGTTTGTCATCAGACTAAAGCCATTACAGCCTGGTCAGTGATCTCCAAATAACAGAAGAATATCTTCAGCTTTAATTCTCAGTTACTTATGCTGGGGAAAAAAAAAGGAAAAAAAAAAAAGGGTTGACAGTTTTAAAGCTGTTTGGAGAAATCAATATCTGGCAGGGAACCAAACTTTTCCAGTATTAAGATTTTGGTTATAGTACTTGTGAAAAGCAACTAATTTTTAAGGGACCTAGGAACACTATATTGATGAGTAAAGTTAACTATGATGGGGAAGCAGTTAACAGTCCACCCAGTGAGAGCTACCAATATTAAAGTATTCATAAATTAAATTCAGTGTGATCTTACCAAGGGGCCTTTCTTTATCAGTTTTCTTTATTTATTCCTTATCATAGCAGGTTTTTCTAACAGTTACGATTACTTCTAAACTGTAATACCATTGTGGAATTATAAATACTGTTAAAAACAACATTTTGAAGCATTTTAAATCTTATTCAAAACAAGTAAAAGTGAAAAACCCAAACAATCCAAAGCTAGAATTAATTTTTGTTTTAAAAGGACACATTTTGTTCATCAGTAAATCGATCCCAGCTAAAACACAGCTGACCAACTGTGAGAATTTCTATTCGGTGTCCTGTCAATGTGGGAACCTAAGAACTCAGGTACCAGAGACTCCCAGAAAGTGACAAACTTATTTCTACTTAGTTCTACTTTGATGTAAAGATAATCACAGTTTTTCAAAGGTCATTGATATATATACACACACACATATATATGTATATACTTTATGCATATAGGTAATTAAGTGTTAGCTTGGTCTGCTGTGGAACTAAATATCCTATCCTCAACATCTACCCTTGTTGTCTTGGGTCAGTTTTCTGCCAGAAAATCCCAGTATTGCTTATTCTGAAGAATCTGATCCTCAGGAAGATTTGCAGTTCAACCAGGTGCCTTCAAGTTTGGATACTTCCTGATCCTGTTGTAGTATGCCCAGTCTTTCTGTCCCAAGGCATCTGTGTGGATTTTCTTGTTTTCTGTGGTGGATGTCTTTTGGTATTTCCTATGGAGGGAGGAGTGCAGCCTCCTTTCCCTCACCACAATGAGGCCTGAGAGCTTTTGTTTCCCACATCTCTTCTTAACTGAAAGTGATGCACTCAGTCTATTTTTGCATGTTCTCTGCAATAAAATAAGAGTCAGAATTTCTATTCCTCCATCTTTTTTCCATGTCATTCTGCCACAGTGATCTCCATATTCTTGGTGATCTACTCTTTCCCTTAACTTTCTTTCACTCATGCCCCTGTTCCCAGAGGTGTCACCCTGGCAGTGTTCATACAGAAAAGTGAGCTTCTCTGAAGCTCTCACTGTTAGCCATGATTCCTCTTGAAAAACAACTCCATGCAGTACAGTGTTTTCATGACAGAAAGGATATCCTTACCTCATACTTCTAGGGAAGCTCTTCTATATTAATATACTATCTATTATTTATTTCTACTGATGTGATTTTACTGCAATTTGCTCAGCAAGAACTGGGAAGAAGAGGCATCCTCCCAGAAATGGAGAAACTTCTGTTGTTTTTATTCTGATAAATAAATTAAAAAAAAATATTACTGGAAAAGAGTAGTATTTTCCTCCTTGCATCTGGTAAAAAAATAGGCCTTTTCAAATATAAATTTAAAATGCAGAGACAAAAAATATTAGGATATATTAGTAAAACACCACAGGAACATTTCCCTCTTTAGATAGGTAACCACATTATTCTTGGACATTGACCAGTGCCTATGGTCTTGAACCTTGATGGCTCTCCCAATATACAGTCACTTTATGTACTCAAACCAGTTATGTACCTTCTGGAGTGAATTCTCCACCTGTATCCTGTGTTTTCTACTTGAGGTGTTTCTGATGTTCAGTTCCTGGATGTGCATTTGTTGTTTCATCTACAAAGAAGTATTATCCTTTGCCTTACCTTCCCTTTCCCACCTTCCCTTTCCCTTTTCCTGTTGAGATCACATCTGTCCTCCTATAAGAATGCAGAAAGACTTGAGACCCATTATAGAGTTTTCACTCACTTTTATCTTAGAAAATTACTCTTTGCTGCAAGAGAAATAATCATTTCCATTCCTATTTTCACCTTTTTACTCCTGTTATTTATGTCTTTTTTTTTCTACATGGAAACTTAATAGAAGTTGTCATTACAGTTTTTCTTGAATACTAAGGTTGTTGAGCCTAGTAAGTAATCTTGTGTTAAGTTGAAATACTCCTTTGATGCTAAGTATGTATCCTTTGAATCTGCAGACGCTTTTTGAAATTCTTTGATGCTTTAGCTAACTTGTATAGGAAATGTGATTGCAAGGACCAGATGTGATGTATTTCGAAAAATGCTAAAAAGTGCTTGATTGAGCCATTTGTAAATGATAGTGTTTTATTAATTTATCTGCAATGTTGTGGTAACAAAAAACTGAACAAACTGTAGTTTTTTATGTGTTCTTAAATTGCAAGTTAGTGTGCTAGTCTAATTTAAATTGTTAAAAACAAAACCAAGGAACATAGATCCCCGATGATTAGTTCACCTATAAGGAAAAATCTTTCCCATTTTGCTCAACAACCCTTGGGCCAAGTGAAATTAGGAATCTTATGTGGTTTCAGTGGGTTTTTTTTGCATTTTTGTTTCCTGTATTTATTGCAGATTTCCACTTGGATACCTTATCTTTGATGGCAGCATGCATGCCTGGCCAGAACAGAACACCTTGGGCTCTGTTCCTGCACTTCTCAATACTCAAATGGGCACTGTAGGTTATACCTAGCATTTCCAACCTCATGTTGTGTGGTGTTATGATAATGTCCTTTGTATAGAAACCCATCATCTGCAGCAACCTCATCTCTGTAGTCGCAATAAGTTTTACATATGGAAGTGGCTGGGCTTTTTCTCTGTGAGAATAACTCATTCAGACTCTGGTAAGGTTGAGTCATTCCATTTTTCTCACTTAAGTTTGTCAACTTTTGTCTCTGAAATGGAAAACTCTTGAGTTTTGTTTACATAAGACCCTTCATCATTGTTTTCATTACTCAGAGGTAGTCTTAAAAGCATGTACTCTCTAAAAAGCTCCTTAAAAGCCATCTGCATTTCAGTATCTCTGATGCTGTGAAATGTTCCATGCAGGCAGAAAATTGTTTGCATGAAGCACCTTGCAGAATCAGGGCCTTAGTAAGTTGTCAATACCATGAAATGCTCTGAAATGAGAGGCTTCCTTTGCATAGTGGTATCTACAACAGCCAAACAGTTCATGGCCTGTTTCTTTATGTACTTAATTATTCAAAACAAAAGATAACAGTAGCTTGTATTTTTTTACTGTTTGGATTTGAATCATTATTTAAAACCATTTGCCACTCAGTTATTGCCAAAATAGTCTCAATTCAGATGAACAATCACTGAATCAGAGTAATTTTTTCAAAGCAACCTGTATGACTTAAAGAGTCTTTGTTTTCAGAAGGAATGTAAGTGGTGAGCATCCACATCCCTGCAACTTCTATATGCCTAACTTTGAAATTGGAATTCAGTGTCTGCAATAAGAATTTAGGCAGTTTTGAAGATACATTCCTTAGTTCCTAGCTCTTCACTAATCACCAAATATTTCAGTGTGAATGTTTGTTTGATGGTTTATTTTAATTTTTGAAACTTTTCTCTTGTCAGTCTGTGCAGTTTCTAAGCAACTATTCTGAGAGGAGCACTTAATTGTGATTAATTATAAATGAATTTGTTTAGCTGTGTTAATATGCCCAATGATCTCTCTAAGGCCTTCTTGTCTTGGAGTTTTTCCATTTGTACATTTGCCTCTGTCTTCCTTGGGTTTGGTCATACTTCTTTGTCATTGAACTTGTCCTACATAATTAATCTCATTCAGCCTGGCATTTGCTTGTAATCAATTCAAGGGTCTTTTCTTTGGCACAATTTGGTAATTGTGCAGACTCCCATTGTGGTGTTGATCATTTTTGCTTCAAGTCAACAGATCATAACCAATTACTCATTCCATCCAGATCTGCAAAGATCTGCAACATGATGCTGTGGTATATCCCAAGTGCTGAGGCGATCCCCATGGGAAGTTGCATAAACTATACAGTTGCTAAAAGGGGAGTTAAAAATGCAGTGTTTTGCACTTTCTGTGTTTGGTCAGACTTGCCAAAACCCTTTAATATATACCCAAAAATAAAAGTAATTTTGTCACTTGAAGTCCTAAACATGATTGTCCAGATCCTCAGTTGGTGTAAATTAGCATAGCTCTGCTGCCTTTGGAAGAGTTACGCTAAGATACAACAGTGATGATCTGGGCAGATGCCCTCAGCTACTCTCTTGGGTTAGCATTCATGTTTGATTGCCTTATTTAAATTTTTTGAAGTTACAGAATTCCTTGCATTATTTGGTTTCTTAAAATGGCCAGTTGCTAACTTGATTATGTGGTGTCTGTATCTGCACAGTAACATCTGATTTTGCCATGCAGTTAAATTCATCCCTTTACTTTTATCTCAGTGCTATTGGGACTTTATGTGGTACAGTTTTTGCAGCACTGTAGTATCTATATCAATGTTTTATATCTCTAAAATATCCCATACCCCTCATATACACCTCATCATAATCTTCTTTTACAATATTTTTGTATTCCCAGTAAGTGGAATTTACATTTGCTCATCTGCATGTAAAAGCTGCTCTTCTACCCTAACACACACAGAATTTCCACTGCTTCAAAGTCTGTTGATTTCTCTCCTTCCACAGATAACAACACTGTGCTCTTTCAGCATGGCCTCAGTTGTATGAAACAACCTTAAATTTTGACGAGTACTTTACCACTGGCCATCATTGATTATTTTTGTATGCTTGACTGTGCTTGCACTGTACTCAGCTTCAGCAGTACATGTTTTCTGTAATAAGGAGGCAGAGGACTAAAGTATAAGCACATTACTATCATTAGGTATTATTTTTTCGACTGTGGAAAAGAAAAAAGGAAAAAAGACAGGTCCTTCAAAAAATGAATCTGAATAAATTATATTTAAGATGTAGTTTCCAGAGCTATAAGATTTACATAGTTTCATTCAAATAATGAGCTGTAAAGTAGTCAGTCAGAGAGATATTTAAAATGCCTTCTTCAGGCTTCAGAGTTAACAGTACACCGAGATGAACAGAACCTATTTTCCAAATTTTCAGACTGCAAATTGATGGGAATGTAATTATGAAAGCATTTGATCAGTTAAAAGAACTGTAATTTATTCAGAAGAGATTACATACCCAAGTATTTTTCTTCTATATTAAATAGGAAAACAATCAAAACATACAGATGCAGTTTATAAGAAAACCAAGTCATAGACTTTCTTTTCTTTTTCACAGGTAGAAAACTACTTTTTTCTAGGCCAGTCTGGCACTTTTCTTTAATACATGGTGCATACCAAAAGTATTCTAAAGAAGAATTTAATAGGTAAAAAACATTGGAATCCCTATTTCAGTAATGAATCAGACATGATGTCAGATAATAGGTAAAGAATAAAAAGAAGCTTAATTATTTCTTTAAAATAGTTGTATTTTTTTTTCTTTTAAATCCCAGAGTTATTCTTTAATGGGGAGTGAATTCAGTAACTGCTGGGCATTTCACAAATAAGTTTTCATTTAAAAACTGTAAATGTTGGTTATGCTAGACACTGCAGAGATATGGTGGAGACTGCAGAGAAAAATGGTTTTGTTCCCAGTGAATAAGAGTTGTAAAAAAAATTAGAGGAAAAACTTCAGGGGAATCATAAAAATTTATATGAAAATAACTGAATAATTTTTAAAAATGATAGCTCATGGGTTTCTCCTCAAGGCTTCTCCAGGAACCATTGTAGGTGGTGGTTGCACTCTGATGCACTAATCAAGCAACATCTGTCAGGAAAGCGTAAGTATTTTCTATAAGTGTAGGTATTGTGAAGGAGGGGCAAGGGCCTTGCTTTTGAATAACACCAAATACAACTTTTGTGGCTTGAGTGTGAAGAATCTGAAAGAATTGAATTATTAAGAATTTTTTTCTTTACTTTTTTAAACCAATTAAGGTTTATTCCTCAACATTCCCATTCACAGAAAAAGTCCTTTGATGGTTCTAATTTTTTACTGAGACTTAATCTGAAGTATTTTTAAATGATAGAATCATAGAATCACAGAAAGGTTTGGGTTGGAACGGACTTTAAAAATCATCTAGTTCCAACCCCTCTGCCATGGGCAGGGTCACTTTCCACTAGACCAGGTTACTCAACACCATCCAATCTGACCCTAAATACCTCCAGGGATGGGTCATCCACAGCATTCCTGGGCAACACTGCCAATAGAACACCTCCCACTATCTTTATCAGGCTTCAGATCCAATATTATGTTCTGCAACTTTGAAAAGCTTTCCCTAAGTAGCATGTTTTAAATGGAGTGAGAACAATATTACAAGGCCAAATTCCACGTAGAGCTTGCACTTCTTCCATTTGACAAAACCAGTTTCAGGTTGATACTGTCATAGATAGAGTCCTATCACTATCCCTTTATAAAGAAAAGAGTATTTTTAAAGTTTAATTATTCAAGTGTTGGTAAGGAAGTTCTTAACTTTTTTTGGATTCTATTTGATACAATAAGCCTCTGTAAATGAAAAATTACTGATATTCAATGCAAAATGTTCTGCAGATTTTATATGCAAAACTATTATCAAGAACACTATGTTTAATAATAATTTTACTGATTTTAATTTAATTTTTACAATTTTTTAGTTAACTCTACTGAAGCCAGAGTAAATGTTGCTGATTTACAAATTGTAATAAGTAAACACATCAGGACCACATATCTCAAATTTTTGCAAAATTCTTGTGAATGTTAATGTACCACAGACCAGATGTGTTCATAGCTTCATATAAGGTCTTATATAATCAAGAACATTTTCAAAAATATTTTTATTCCATCTTAAAATTCAAAAGGAAGTGGGATTATCTTAAAGGCTAAGAAAAACTTTTTTATCTGTTCATGTCAATGAAGATACTTCCATTCAAAGGTAAAGTAAATGTAATGAATAAGATACTTATCCAAGGGGTGATTGTCCTCACAAACTTCTCTCACCATGAAAAGGGGGAATTGGCTGTTTTTAAAGACACTGCCAATGGATTACATTCTGTGCAAAAGATACAGTTGACAACTATAAGTACTGGGAAGTGGCAATCTATGAGAGACATTTCTGTAAGATGTCGTTCCGCTGGATAACTTATTCCACAATTGACCTTCCTGTGATCCTGTATTCATCTTGAAATTAGTGGGTTTTCTGTGTCTGAATGGGTGCTGAGTGGAATTATACCTATCTCTACTTCATGCAAGAAGGTTAATGAAGATGTTCTTCTTCTGTGTCATGTATAGCTGAGGATCCCAACCTTGGAGCTAATCAAAACAGAGAATTTGTGTTGCAGCTAGGTTCCTGCCCCATGTAATATTCTTCCAAGTCCTTGGCAAAGGGCTTTTATTTAGCAGGAATAGTTACAAGGATAGTGATTTCTTAAAAAATATTTTGGCAGAGTTTGACTAGAAGATGTAAACATACATTCTGATAATAGAAAGTTATGGTTCTTCCTCACCAGCCTAGAAAAAGAAAAGTATTAATCTAAGTTTAGACAAGGTCTGTATCAGCACTAACCAAGTCAATTAGAAACCAGAGTAAGGAGCAGTAAATACATGCTTATTTGCCTATAAGCACCTAAAACAGGAAGTGGTTTTGGAAAAGAAGTTTATTGCTTTGAAAAAATCTGAGGGAAACCTTCTTGTAAAATTAATATAAGGGAAAGTTAGAGTCTCACTGAGAGCTGCTTTTCTACCTCTGCAGCGCATGGGAGCTGTGAGCCCTGAGGTACAGCAGAGCCCCACTGTGTGCAGCCACATGGGCCATTGTCCTGCACAGCCCTTTATCCAGGGAGGCTGGAACCTCCAACCTCCCTGCACTGTGCAGCTGCTTGGGAAACTACTTCTGCAGCTCTCAAACTGCAAACCTGATGCATCTCTTTTGTGACACGCTTACAGTATAAACCAAGCTTGCACTGCCTTGTCCTATGGGAGTTGCAGAAGTGGGAATTGTACAGAAGCATGGACTTTCTGCCTTTGTTAACTTTGAGGAGAAAGTAAGGAGGGCCAAAGTAAGAAAAGATATGAGAGCATATCCCATATCAATGAAAAGCCCAATTTATTCTCAAGTGCTCTATTTAATGATACCTTGGAACATTCACACGGAGCTGGAATTATTACTTACATGCTGTTCAATACAGTCTCAGATTCCAGCAGAAATATGAAGAGTTTAGCTTGAAGCAGTTCTAATGATCTTATCAGAGATCCTGCCCTCACTGAAGGGATATCTCCTTTGTTCTCATGATGTGCAAACTGCCTCGTCCACTCTGAGAGGTTAGGGTGAAATGACACCAATTTCAGGTTACTGAATACTGTACTAAAAGCTCTGTTGTTTCTTTTACTGCTACCCAGACAGCTGCAGCCTCCTTTCAGGGGGAACAGGAAACTCCGAAGCAGAGGCAGATGGATGCCCAGAGTAGAAGCTGAGAGTATTATCTCGGGTACACAGTCTCTCTCACTGATCAGGATATTTGTTGTGATCCACTTCATCTACCTCACTGAGAATTTCTGAGCATTCATTAACTCTGCAAGCTGGACTTCAAAATCATCACATTCAGTTGTTGAGAAGAACACATACAAATACAAAGAAATACACAAATATTTTGAATATATAAAATAATGTGATAAATTTGCTGGTGGTTGAAACTTGAACTATGCAGAAGGGACTGGAATCAAGGAAAAATGATAGTGCATGATATTTCTGGAATAGAGCCTCCAACTAAGGGCTGCATCTGTACTGCTAATAGGAGGCCAAACAGTATTCTCTCTGATACAGCTTTTAAGATGCATTACAGAATTATAAAATCATGTAGCCAGGGGTATCCAAATGTTAGCTAGTCTAAGCTCCTGCTCAGATCAAGTCCAGTTGGAATAGATTGCTCAGGACCTTGTCCAGTCAAGTTGTGAGTTTTGCCAAGGTTGGAGTTCCCACAACTATTGACCAGATTGATACTTGGTTGCTTTTGTTTCATTTATAATAAATTTGCTTTCCCATGCTGAATTCTATCCATTTATTGGGCTGTCTTTCAGCTGTGCAGCTCTGAGAAAATGTCTGTTATGCTTTCACCACACCAACCTGTTAGGTATTCGTAGACAGCAGCAAAATTGCTTTACACTTTTCAGAAGAATGAGCAAGCTAACTTCCTTGGCCTTGGATATCAAGTCCTTCAGGCCCAAAACCATCTGGCAATGTCTTGTAGCAGTACGAGCCTGCACCTTACTGTTTGTGTTTCTGAGAGTGCTGGGAAGAAAATTGTACCTTCCTAGGTGTTAGTTCATTACATCTGGTTTGTCTGCCCAGTGTCTACCAGAAGAGTCTAGCTTGAGGCAGTAGGATGGAATACTTGCAGGGATGGCATAACTGTGGTAATGCCCAGCTGTCCTCCTTGTAGACAGGTTCATAACTACACTCTCACTAGGGATTTTTCCCTTCAGTATGAATTAAATATGCTTACTGCATGTCTGAGGGAAGTTAGCACTCAGTGTGGAGCATGAGTCCTAAGTCAACCGCATGAAAAATTAGAGCAAGCCCAAGAAGGTTTCAAGAGTCATTGTAAAGTCACACAGAAAATCAGTAACAAAACTGAATTTCCCTTAGCTGCACTGTTCATTAGCCTTCTTATGAGACCAGACTGCCTCTCACAGTCTGATATAATTCACACTCAGTATTTTCATATTTCTTCACTTAGGCTTCTGACAAATGTTTTTAGGCCTAGAGGGGAAAAGCTGCTTGTTTTCATGAAATGAAAACTGAAGTATTTTGCTCACTTGCTGTAGATGCTTCAGTCCAAAATAGAAAGTAGTATCTCTGCTTTATCTGTCTGGGAAAGTGAAACTCTTGAGTTTGCTCCCTTTCTCCACGTGTTAGCCTGTCCCTGTCACCAGATGATAGATGTTTCCAGACAGAAACACAGACATGCAGAAAACATGCAAAAGTCCATCTAGTGTAAAGAACTTCATGCTAAAATAGCACTTCTCAAGGTTTCTAATGAGCACGGTGCAGTGGCTGCATGTGGAGCTAAACAACTCTCAACATTAAGATGCAATTAGTCACCTAAAGATTTTACACCAAACTATTATTTTTACCTTACCTTTCTGGATGTGCACTGAAAATCATCTTTTTAATTGCTCTTTGGAAACAGGAGTGTAAGGAGAAAGCTGTTAATAGTGAAGAAAATCCCAGCCCATTACATTTTTTGTCACTTGGATTATTTTAATGGGCTTGGGGTTTTTTTGCAGACATCTTAGCTCTCATGCTGCCCAGGATATATTTCCCAGAGAACTCACAGATGTTTACAATCCTATTGATTTGTGGCTTTGCCATAATACTAGGCTGAGAGAACTCAGAGGCAGGACTCTTGCTTCTTTCTTTATTATATAGATCTAGAAGTATTTTGTAAGCTTGGTCTTTCATGCTTATATTAGATACACCATTTTGAAGAAGGACATATAAATTGGAATTTCTCCATGTTCTTCCATCCTTCCCACTCAGCCTTTTTTCTCCCCCATACATTTGATCCAACTCTCTTCTTTCCTGTGATCTTGCAGAATCCTTCTCTTTGTTGTTGGTGCATGCACAAGTTGAACAAGAAACAGATAAATAGAATAGCTAAGGAATGGCTAACGTTGGCTTGTGCCCAATCTCCCACCAACAGCTTCAGTGGATTGTTAAGGCCACAGACTATACAAAATCTGGTAACCTTTTTTTCTTCTGCTTGTAGCAATCCTAATCTGATAGCTTGTCTCAGCATTCCTTGCTGTGATGCTGACCTTTTTGAGTATTCCAGATTCATAGATTTTGAAGTCATTCCAAACCTCCAGGAAACTCACAGGAAGTGACAGCTTCAAGGTCATACTGCAGTGCCCATCACACCCCGTGTTAATTGCTTCACCTAGGACAAGATATACAAAGCACAAAAGAGCAGAGCATGGGAGAGGCAGCAACATAGAGATGAAAATTAAAGAATTACTCTATTTATAATTTTAAGGTGTTCAAGATAACCGACAGGTTACTGACTATAATGTATATTTCTTACCAAGCAAAAATTACCTAGTTTAAAGAGTAAATTTTCAAATTACTCAACATTCAGCCTAATTTTAATTTAATTTTGAGCTAAAACTCCAAATTTCATCATAAACAGAAAAGTTAAGGCTGGTTATATGAGCTTTTGAAGACACCTTTTAAAGTGAAGAATACCAAATGCTATGCCTGTGTTACTGCCTTCAAGTGCTTCACTTGGACCCATTGTCACATGCAGGGAGCTATGGAAATCATGTCACTGGCTATTCTGCAAACCTGGACCAATCTTGCTGTGCAGTGACGGAGTGGCAGATATTCCTGGAAGCTTAGTGGTTCCCATATTAATAGACCAACCAGGAATAGGGCATTCTTCTTCAGAGACAAATGTGTTCACATAAATTTACTGAAAAAAGCCTATGTGGGTTTTAAAAAGTCCATGTGGGTTTTTGATTAGGTTTTTTTGTGTGTGTTTTTTGTTTGTTTTTGTTTTTTTTTTTAGCACAAGCTTACAGCAATGCTATTAGGAGACAAGAGAATCTGCATGGCTTTGTTCCTAGCTGTAGGGTATGTTCTCTTAAGGCTGTCTTCTCCTGCATTTTTCTCTGTGCCTCCATCATTTTATGTTATTCCTTCACATACAAATGAAGCTTTTTTCCAAAGGCTGAGCTGTTTGGAAATGAACATTTGAATTTGCATATTTTGGAACTGATTCATCCCTGGTGCCAGGAAGTGCTCTCTGCGGCAGGGAGGGGATCTGCAGCTGCCCAGTGCTGCCTCCAAGGCAGGCGATGCTGGCAGGAGAGAAAGCGTGGGCAAGGTGCCCAGGGGGAGAACTGATTCATAGCTTCCCCCTGGCAGCTTCTGAGCACAGAGCACCCCCTGGGTAGTGCACAGAAGCTATTTCACATTAGGCACATACCCTGCCTTTGGCAACTGGCATGTTAAGGGGCTATGTGCTGATGCTAGATGTGAGAACAGCGGGCAGCATGTCGTGGCACTTGCTGCTGGGAAGCTGGGAAGTCCTGACTGGTAGCAAAAGAGGCAGCATGCAGAGGTGGTAATGGAAGGCGCGGGAATATTTTTTCTAAAGCAATATAATTAATTTAAACTCATTGTGTGTATCTGTGCATTGGAGTGCACAGCAATATTTTATGTGCCAGCATGATGCATTTTAGGCTGCTTACAGGAAAATGGATTTCAGTGTAATTAAAAAACATAATCATGTTCTTTCTCACCCCCACATGGTTCAAAAAATGCAGGAATGCAATACGAATGATAGCATCAGGTAAGGACAGAAAAAGTAGCATATGCAGAAAATCAGGGAATTAATTAAATTGTACCTGAGGAGAGGAGTATGCAGTCAGCACACCCCAATTCAGAACCATTCAGTTGCTGGGGATTTCTAGAGGCAAAGAGAAAGAGACAGAACAATCTCTTTGCAGAGATAAAAGAGACTGAAGTTACTCCATGAAGCCTCTGAGCCAAAATTATTTTAGTCTCATGCCTGGACTAGCTCCATAGGCCTGGCATTGTTCCTTCATGGATAGAAACACTGTACGGTGAAAGTGGCAATAACAAGTCTTTCCATCCTGCACTTCTTTCCAGTCTTCCAATCTGTACTTCTCCCAATGTCTTCTGAGAGGGCACAGTAATGCCCCACCAGGAGGGATCCTTGTCTGGATCTCCCTGCTCTCCTGCCCACTCCCACTGGAACTGGCATTGGATCCAGTGCCAAAAAAAACCTGACTAGATGGAAAAAAGATTTTTTTTTTTAATTCACCCACTTGCCCTTCCACACAATTTTTTTGGTTTTGCTGGCTCTTGTCATTTCCTGAAATGCTCTTCCTTTATATCTGCTGTGGATCTGGCATTTAAATTTCCCTGTTAGCTCCAGTGAGACCAGTCATATCAGTAGCATTTGGTTAAGTGAGAAATGCTAGCAGTATTTTACATGTGGAAAAGTGATATTTAGCACTTTTCCTAAAACTAAATTTCTGTGCTTAAATACTCCTTCTGGCTAGAACAATTAGAAGGAAATCATTAACATATGAATCTAAATTTAACTTTTTTTTATTACAATGCATCTTTATGAAACTTTGATATTTATAGAGGTCTGACTTTGCACAGTCATTATAGGTACATTTGTGAGGATTGGAACATAAGTTTAGCCTTGAACATGAAACCAGAGATGTAAAATCTCCTGAAATATTCGTTATGTGCATGACTGTCCCATAGAGTTTATGTTGCCTCTTGAACCAATTCAAATGAGCTCAAATGAGCTCTGAATGCAATCTCCAGAAGTGCCTAGTGTTAGCCTGGTTCTGCTCCTTTTGAAGCAAGTGATAAAGCTCACAAGGACTTCAATAAAAATAAAAGAGGGCAAGGTACTTAAAATGACTCATTGAGTCTCGACAGCCGATAAATTCTGTATTAAGGTTTCACACACAGCACTTTCTCCTCTGACACAAGGGCAGAATGTGTGCCCAGTCATTTCAGCAATGTGAGAGGACCACAAGCAATGCAGACAGCAAGAATGATAAAATCAGCTGGGAGAAAAGAGCAGGAGGACAACAAGGGTGATGAAAGAAAAGATAATGGGAAAAAACAACAAAGAGGAAGGAGAAAAGAAGAAAGAAACATCAACTCCAAGGTTATTAGAGATCATAAAAGGAAGAAGGATGAGGGAGGAACAGAGATTGAAGGCATCAGCCAAAGGGAACAGAGAAAAAAAGAAGCAAAAGGGAGAAAGAGAAAATGTTAATGAGGCAAGAAGAGACAAGAAGAAATTTATTTGGAAAATCAGGGAGTAGAATGCAGCACAGAAGTGCTGGAGAGGAATATGGATGGAAAGCAAACTATGGAGCAAAAGCAAATAGAGATTTTTGCTTCTGGAAAAGGATAGCAGATTGAAAAGAGGGTGAAAGGCGCCAGGAAAGAGAAGGGAAGGAGTGAAGTGGAGTGAAGAAGTATGTAGATATAGCACCTCTCTGAGGAAAATAAAGGGGAAATAAATCCATCCTAACAAAACTGTTTTTCATTGCAAATTCATAGATAGATTGTGTAGGTAGAGCATTTTGGTCTAGACAGCAAAAGAAAGTATCATCACTGGAATTCAAAAATCAAATTCTATGGAAAATATCTGTGTTCCTACTGGAGTTAGAACAGACAGCAACTTTTCTGTGTCATCATGAGGAAAAGAATCAGCAGCATTCCCACTTCACATACTTCATTATAACTTGACAATCCACCAAAATACCTGGGACTGAAAATAAGATTTTTACAATTTACATATCCAGATTGCTTTCACAGAGCTGGCTAGAACAGTAATAGCTGGAGGCATTGCTCTGACTCCTCAGAAGAGTAAAGACAAAATGAGTTGCTGCTATCTGTCCAATCCTTGCTCAAGAGGTGTTTTTATAGCAATAGCCATAGCACTGACTCTTACTGACACACCTGTGGCCAAAAGTCTGCACTGAGGACCACACAGCTCTTCTCATGATCTTGTTTCTCACCTGGGAGTGCTCCCTGCAGCTTAGTGGTGACTGGCATAGGAAGGAACTGGAGAAAAGTTTGTTCTCTCTTTTGGCTTCTTAGCTAGTTGAAAAAGAGGACTTGTTTGTCAAGAGCTGCAAACCTGTAGTTTCTGACAAGCCCTCAAACTCATAAAGGAACAGACACTCAATAAACCTACTATGCTCCACAGAAAATCCAGTTTTTAATTTGACAGGGCTTCTTTTCATGCCTTCCCTTTCTTGCCTTCTCCTTTTTTTCTCTTCTCTCATTCAGGGAACTGCAAACACAATTTCTTTACCATTTTACTTTTGTAACCTTTTGTTTTGGGACTACCTCACTAGAAAAAAAAATAAAAAGCACCAAACCACCGTAATTTGTTATGAATCTATATGTAGTTTCAGAAGACATACAGCTTTTTAGCTGCAAACAGAGCAGTGAATAAAAATCTGTACTTCTAGTTTATTTTCCACTTCTGTGTAAAGTAATTTAGACTCTTTGTTGTCCAATTTTCCTCTACCAGATCCTTCCCTTTTCCATAGCACCACTGTGAGATTTTATCCAATAATGTTTTTAAAATACTCTCAGATCTTCAGGCAAAAACCAGAAATGCAAGTATTATTGTGTCTGTCTGCCAGCTTCCCAACCTATGAATTCCATTCCTGGTGATTCAGTGAAGCAAAACAGAATCTCAAATAGATGGAAACCACCAGACAATAAAAAATTCTACATTCTGTTATGAAAAAAATCCCACAGGAAACAATTATATTTTTCTAGCCTTTTCTGAATCTTCAATAGAAAAATCACACCTCTACTATAGAGATTGACTGCGTGGTCAAAGTAAAACCATGGGAAAGTTATAATTTTATATTAATCCCAGTTCTTTTGCAGTGTGGAACATAATGGAGGACCATTCTGAATTTTTGCACAGTTTCCTGATTTATTCCCCTGTTCAATTCAATGTGATTTTTCTTTTGCCAGCTGCATCTGCTTTAAACAGTTAATTAGTGATTTATAGGATATTCTTTCTAATAGACAGTATTATTGTTACATGTGTTCACAAGGGAAGATTGGATGTGCAGCATAGTAGGCTCTAAATGTTGTAAACTAAACAGTAAAGGTAACATCAGTCTTTTGTGCTGATTCATCAGCTTACTAATGATGGGTGATGGAAGGTATTTTGTAGGAACTCATTGCAATTGGCTAGTGTGGGAGAAATGGATGGTTTATTCTTTTACCATGGGAGCTGATACCCTCAGGACAAAAATAAAAATGTTGAATTACTTTTTTATGTCTTTGTTTTATCTCTATGTTTTGGATCTAATTTATGTTTTAAAATAATTTGAAAAAGTAAGTCAACCAAAGTAATACACAGTAATGAGGAGGAAACTGTTGCAGTTTTGTCTTGACACTTTCTGTAAAATCCTATTCACTGTCATGCTAGTAAAGCTGTAAATCTAAGTATGTACACTACATGTAAGCTTATCTTGCTCCTGTAGACCTAGATAAAAGCCTACAAATACAGGTTTAATTATGGGTCTTATTTGTAGTGCCCTGTGCTGGTGAGAGCTGGGGTGTCTTGTGAGCTGAGGTTTCAACAAGACTTTTAACCACTGGCATTTGGAAAAACCCTTCCAGAGCTCATTTGGGCATTGCATCCATTTCCTCCCCAGTCCCAGGAACCTTCCTGAGTTCCTCAACGTGACAGAAGTTTGTTTTAAGTGCTGCACACCTTCAGTCTTTCCACAGTGAAGAATTAGAAGCAGGGCTTAAGTTTATTCTTCTCAATTTACCTCTCACCCTTTTTTCTCCTGCTATTGAATCTAAGCCAAATACTGAATCCAGCTGCCACAGCTGTTGCTGTTCTGCTGCCTGCCCTACTTCCTGCTTCTGCTTATTTTCCCAAAAATGCTTCTATGGAATGATCTGTGAAATGAATGAGACATCAAGGCACTGCATTCCCCTTCCCTGACAAAACCTTTCTTTTACTGGATGCCCTGAATTTGTAGTCAAGTGCTAGCATTCTATGTCCTGAACGTCACTCTTCACAGAGTCAGTTCCTTTTGTCACCTCCCTCGTTACAGTACTGAAGTATTTCCTGTGCTACAATAAGCTATTATGTAAATTCTACAAATGAGTTTCTAATCCTGCCAAATCAGATTTGCTTTAAGTAAGCATGGAAAACTGCAGCTCTCTTTTGCCACATACTCCGATAGTAATTTTCGAAGAGTTTCACATCAGCTGCCTCTTACAAGCAGTGCATACATTTTTCTGGCATTGTTGTTTGTACATATGATTAAGTCATATATGCATAGTTAGTAAATGATAGCAAAGTAGTAAGGTATATGCCATTCCTACATATGCTGAGACATTTGGAAAATACAGAATCCCAATTCCAGTAGCACAAGAACTTGTGGTTGTCTCCTTATCTAATCTGTTTAGGATAGTAAGTAAATATTGTAATAGCTTCATAGTTGTAACAGACTGCTGCATGTCTGCATCCTATGTGTCACACTGTTAAGAGCAGTTCCCATAGAATGGAAACAGCAGAAGTATAAATGTTCCAGAGTTTTAAAGTGTTCTTACCAACTGCACTAAACTCTCATTTCATCTGTTACATGAAGGTGAATATAAATTTATGAGATTTGAAAACAAATAGTGTCAAAATCAAAATTTGAAAGGTCATTGTGAAATCCTTGCCAACATAAAGATCTCATCTGGTTTAATCAAAAGCACATTTTTAAACTGATATGAACTGTTCAAAGCCATTTCTGAAGATATGCAATTCAATTTACAGCAGGATGATTTCTTTAGCCTCTGAAAAAAAATTGCTTAAAAAAATTGCTTATTTTTTTTAAATGACAGAAAAATAAGATAGCTTTTAAATTGTGTGAGACTGTCCCAATGGTTGAGGTGCAATGGTCATATTTTAAGATGGATGGGATATACTGGTGCTTCTTATAAACCCTTTCTGTTAAGACACAATTAATCATGTTGCCTATGACAGAAAGTCTTGGAAAAGATGAGAAAAAAACATAGTTCACTTTTGCTAATAGCTTATCCTCAAAAGAACAGAAATTCTGGAGAGGAAAACAGTGGCTTCAAATTATGGGCTCATAAAGAAGAAATCCTTGTAGTACCCCAGACTGCAGAGGAATAGTCCCATGGCTCTGAGTTCTCCTTTATTGACTATATTTTGGCTCTACGTGTTCTCCATGAACACGTAGAGCCAAAATATAGTCAATTCCTTTAATTAATTCTTATCCCCATTTCTTACGATCCAGCATCTTAGAGGCTTTAGTCAGGCTTCAGTGATGCAGCTAGTTTTGATGGAAATAAGCATTGGAGACCACTGAAGCTACCTAGCATAAAAAAAAAACCCAAAACACATGAAGCAAGAGTTGGCTCTCTGTAGATCTTAAAACATTTGTCTAAAAATAAATAATGAGAACATATATAGATATAGACTATTCAAATTATAAGAGCATTCACATTTGATGCCCTGACCACTTACTTTTAAAGAAATAACCAAAGTTTATCCTAGCCATGTGCAGCCACAACAACAAATATAGGGTAAGAGGCATACAGACTGAATTATGACTTCTTTATCAAGGATTGTAGTTTTACCTAATTGGTATCAAGAGGATCTATGCAGAAATTATGGACTTTATCTTTCTATAAGCAGAAAGATTGATGTTTGATGATGTCAGCCTGTTTGTTGGTCTTTAAGAGCCATGTTAATACACCTTTCATGCAAGACTACAGGACCCTATTTGGTTCTGTGCAAAGACAAAGCAAGAGAGAAGGAGAATTGACACTAAGCATGTTGTTTAGATTTCTTGTCCAAAGTGCACAGCCTGTTTGGGATGGAGAAGAGGAACTTCAGTGTTGTAGGGAAGCTTATAAGCTTTACCAGCTCCCATCTGAGAACTTCTACCATATTTTGATGCTTCCTATAGAATAGCTGAACTGGTCTGGATGAAGATTATATGGGAACTTATTGAATACATTCCAGTTTAATTTATGTCTTTCAAGGTAGCAATAATCATGTTTGAAGTTTGGCCCTGCTGAGCTCCTTCAGAAGTAGGTAATGCTTACTAGCTTAAAGCAGCTGAAATTCAGCTTAATGGAACATGACAACTCCATAGCACTGGCCTCTGGGTTGCCTAATTACTGATTTTAAAAAAAGTTCAAGTGTCTGTAGAAACCTTGAGGAAAAAAAAAAAAAAAAAAGCTTACCAGTATGGACCAACTTTGAGGAAAGCACATGTTAACTAAAGGGTGGAAGCCAAAGTCTGCATGAAGTCCTGATTCAAATAGTGGAAAAATTCAACATTATGGAAGTCTAATGTTTTAGAATGCAACATCTGAATTTGTGAGCAAGCTTTTTTGAATTTGAATGCTTTCTCCAAATATCGCTTTAAATAGCATGGCTAAAATTCAAAACTCAGGCTCAAGAAAAGTGACTTTTTGGAATTCATGTAGCATTTGTCTGTTCAGTAAAATGCATATAAATTAATTCTTTGTCTTTTCTGTGATTTAGTATGGCAGCTCAAATACCAGCTAATGATTTTACTTAGCATTATAATGTAGCTTTTTCTGTGATGATCGAAATCATCTCTGCAACATGGAAAAATCCATCAATTTTCTTTGATGGCTCTAATGTCATTCAACTATTAGAAATTCCACTGAGGGCTGTATCACCTCTGTCTGGTGCTGTAGCTTGGTGTTTGGCACTGTTTAGGTGGGTTACCATCTCTCTGCAAGAGGCCAGCTTTGCTTCCCTGTCTTAGGCATTTCCTTTGCTTCATGGAGAGGTGAAGGGGTCTCTTCATGGTGCACTCTCATGACACTATGCAGTGGGATTAGAGCAATAGGTCCAGTGGAAAAGAAAATTACTCACTGCAATGTTAGCCACTACCTAAGCATACACCACGGGGATAGTGCATTTGCTGTCAACCCTACTCATTCCTCGTGATGTAGGGATATTGGATTGCTGGGAAATCTCCACTAATCTGCCAGTACTTGAGATATCCAGGAAGCATTGGAGTGGGCAACTGAAGAGTAGCAAACAAAAGCATTTTATGAATGAAAAACTGTGTTTGTCCCTGGTGTAGAATTAAGCTCAGGTTTAGCAGTGGGTAGGGGTCCCAAAGTCTGGCACCTGCGGAAACAAGGATAAGCCAATTAATATTTTTAAATGGGGAGTTATATCTTTCCTGTCAGTAACTGCTGGGTGTCTCTTCCATTGTTATTCTAGGTGTCCCACTCCTGGGTGTGATGGCTCTGGGCATATAACTGGAAATTATGCTTCTCATCGAAGGTATGTAGAGACAAGGTTTTGTTATTTAAATCATATGACTGCAGGGCTAGAAGGTGCCTCAACTGACCTAACTTCACTCTCGGAATACTGAAGTAGGATTGAGCACTGCACAGATACACCTTGGTCTAACTCATATTAACCTCTAATGAATAACATTTCTCAGCTTCAGGATGACTCATTACCCAAATAGGTAGGAATATTTTTGCTAATATCTAGCAAAATCTTTATACAAAATAAATTCAGTTTCTCTGTCTTCTCTAGTAGCCTGAGGAAGCAATTCAACATTCGTGTTTCTGTTGCTTTACATTCAGAACAACTTAACTCTCCACAGTTTGGACTGAAATCCTATTCCTGCATCTTTTTCTCACAAGTTGTATTTCCTTGTTTGGAAATGTTTGTGTCAGTCTCTTCCAGACTCACTCCGTATTCCTTGAAATGCAAAATTGGTTCCTGTTCTTTACTACCTCTCTCAGATGAAGCCTTATGAGCTTTTATCAGAGGGAAAAAGTACCTCTTTCATCTAATATGCACCAGTCTTGTTAGTACATTTCAGAAAAAAGTTTGGCTTGTTCTTAAATTGCAACACTTTGTACTACACCAAGCCAGAAGAATGGAAAAAGAAATTTATGGATGAAAGCTGATTTAACTATAACTTCACCAAGGGTCAAAGAATGCTTCTTATTCACTAATTAGGATATTGATCAATTACACTGTAGAACTAATGGTGTAAATGCTGTGCAATTAGCAATTCCCCTGTGGTTATTTGAGAACTAAATCAGTAGAGGAGATCTGTGCCATATTTGTAAACATCTATCCACTGTTTAATCAAAGAATAATCATATTTGTAAACATCTATCCACTGTTTAATCAAAGAATAATAGTGAATAATAGTGTAGTCTACTTCTCTTGTGCTAGTAAAGACTCTTTACTCCCACACAGACTAGTACTGTTGAGTCTGGATGTTTGCTTTCTTCACCAAGTCCCTGTAGTTTTACAATTGGCTATAGCAAGTCAATACACAAGTTTAAATGTTTTCCCACCAAAAGCAGCAAAGAGTTCAAAGTCAAAACATAAAAAAAATAAGAGATTGGGAGCATGCCATATTTTACAGGCTGTGAAAATGAAAGATTGCAATATCAATTTCTGTAATGTAGCGTTAAACACCAAAAGTAAAAAATAACGTTATAAAGGAGAAGAGATAAGTATTTTAAAAGCACTCACATGATGCAGATTTGATCACACTTTTGGAGAAATTGAAGGTCAAATTTAGAACTACATTTAACTACATGTAAATTTATCAGCTACCATTCTACCAGCATTATGCCTGTTATACCTCTATCCCAACTTCAGGGAAGCTATTTATGTGTTTGATCATCTATTTAATCAGAAGCAGGTGGGAGAGTGAAGATGCAGAAGAAAAGTGTTACTAACAAGAAACTTAAAAGCTGGCAAGGTTGGTAGGGGAGAATCACTGAATGTTAATTCATTTTTTAAACCTTTTCCTTGTATGTTGTGTCCTGGCCACTAAAGGACTGGACCTTGAGCTGAATGGTGTTACCTGCTTTTGTCTGAAAATTCTTACATTCTTGTATTTTTGCAGATGACTGCTGGACCAAGTTTTCATTTGATTGTGTAGCATAATCAAGTACATATAAAGATATAAAAAAGTTGTTCTACAAAACAAACATATCTGGAATTTTCTCAGTCCATTGGGAATTAACACATGCAGTCTTTTGAAATGCCACCATGTCTACATTGGCCACATAACTCCTTAATTTCTCTTCCAAAAAGGCCTCTGGCAACCCCATGTCTTCAGCTGCCTGCAGGCACAGAAACACTGACATGTAGTCAGTGAAGTAACATTTTCTTTGCTTAAATCCACAGATGTCCTCAGGAGACCTGTCACATTTACACAGAGCCAACCTTACCCTGTTCAGATCATGATATCTGTCAAGGCCATTTCTGAGGTGGGAAGGATGGCAAAATGAATGCTTTCAAAGGGCAGCAAACCAGCAGCCTAAATCTGGAGCTGTTAAGGATGGAAGACCCCACAGCATGTTGTCAGTTGGGCTTTCTAATTCCCAGACTGAAAATTAGCATTTAGCTCTGCCTGCATCTGAGTTAGCATTTTTGTTTGTATTTGACACCATCAATTACAACCCTGTCAGTTTCAGAAGGAAAGGAATGACAGACTTCTCTCCTAAATGGCTGCTGAGGTTATCACTGGTATTTAAAATGGCTGCTCAACAGCAAGCATAAGTGAGGCAGATTTAACTCTGCCATAACTCTGCAGTTGTACACAGCCCTTCAATTTATGCAAGAAGTTATAGTACTGTGCACTGCTATTGAATTCCCCTATTTGTCTTTTGTCTTCATATATAAGGAATTAAAGTCATAGAAAAATAAAGTAATATTCTTATCTTGTAATAGCTTTGGTTGTTACAGAATTAAAAAATTAAAGCAAAGGCTTGACATGTTTTCTCGATGGATCCACTGTCAGAGGAAAAGTGAAATAATGACAGCCTCAGAAACTGTCTGTTGGAAATGTCTGTTTGGAGGACCTGAAAGGTCTTAGAATTTTCTAATAAATAGAAATAGATTAGGAAATTCTTTTAGAGAGATATGATACACCAAAATACCAGTGAGTAGGTGATAATTAAATTGACTTAATATGTAGAAAGCTTTAAATCATTAGTCAAGGCAGAAATCCTTTGTTCAGATTTTGTTATGAAAATATCATCTACAAGCATACCCATCTGTACACCTACTAAAATAATACTGCTTTCTGAGGAATTCCTATTAACTGTTTAGTTTTCAGATGCAAATTCTGGTTATTCTCACCCAGTGAGTACAACTACTCTCAGAGATAAAGGAGGGGTATCTTTAACACCCACCCACTCCCCTTCACTTTCTGCAGACCAGGTTGTGTGTCAGGCAGTGAACCAGCCTGTTTCTGAACAGTTCCCTTGCCCCAGAGCCAGCTTTCTGTTATTCTGAATCCCTCAGACTCTCTTCCTCCTACTTCTTTCTTACAGACATTATTATTTTTGAAGAAAACTGTTCTTAATTGGCACAGACTTTCTCAGCTTGAGTTTTTACACAAAGAACTGTGGTACTTCGGTGTCTGCTATGCAAGCTGGAATAAACAGCAGTTTGCTTTGAAAAGGAAAATGGTCAGTTACATTTAAAATGAAAAATTAAATGGGATGAGAGCACAGGTCCACATATCAGAGTGCAGATGCCTATTCCATTAATGCTGACATGTCCCCTGGTACAGCACTGACCCTGGGCCACTAAAGGTCTCATAGGCAATTCTAAGATATGATATGGGACTCAGTGTGGTTCCAGATCATTATTTACAAAAATATGCTTTACAGAGATAGAGAGCTTAGCTGTACAAATGTGAACTTTCTGGTCAAAGCAACAGTTCAAGGTCCCTTCTATTAACACTATAGATGTAGCCATGACATGTCACTAAAAGTTTCTAGATAATGTACTATGTCCAATATCCTATGCCAGCATTCCTCTCTTTCTTTAATTGACTTATTTATGACTTTGCAGCATGTAAACTCTGGTTTTGTCTATTCTTCATTTTCTAACACAGAATTCTGTCTGTGATTGCATGACCTTTTTCTCTGCTCCTTCCCCTCCGTCCTCACTGGTTTTGAGAAGACAAAATAACTGAAAATTTTGTTACCATTCTTATTTTTGTTACCACTCTTCTCTTCTTTGCAAAGAAAGGACCTACTATACAACACTCATGTACCTTTCCTCATGCTGAAAACAAAAATTTAATCTTCTATTTTGTTTATTTCTCTAGGAAATTTTTTCTTTGGTGACACTTGTTTCTCTTTTGCATCAACACTTGAAGGTGTTATACTGGTGGATTTCTTTTTTAATGTGGATAGTTAAGATGGAAATAACATTTAAATAGAGGACCAGGCATGATTGTTTTGATAGACATACTTGTATCCTCAGATATCAGCAACCTAAAAAAATCTTTAAAAATCTGTTAAGGTCATTGTCAAGTGTACTAAGTGTTTTCTATAATAATTCTTCATATGCAAAGGGAAGATGAGCTTGTGTAGTTGAAAACAACGTTCTCAGTCTTTAGTTAAATGTAACATATAACTTTGTCTCTACCAAGTCTTTTTGTCTGGGTGAATTCTGAGCGCTTGAAACCCTTCTCTGGAAGGCATTGAAAGCTCTGGGCTCTGTCATGTTTTTATTCAATCAGTCTACAGAATTGTTATGTGATGTTTGGGAAGGTTTGATAATGTTACCAATGCGGTCCTGAGAGAAATCTTTAGTCCAACAAAGAGATGCTCCTGTTTTTTCTATTCTTCCATCCCTCTCAGACATAGGGGACATAATGTCTCTCAGCCCTGAAACACTGGGCTTCTGTTCCTATTAAAGGTGACACTGCTGCTGCTGAGTCAGCTGAAGGAATTATTAGGCAGAGGGTTTAAGAGCTGCCTTCCCTGACTGCTGGGGGAGTTCCTGTGTGTGTGGTGTGCACAGCACGGGCAGTCCTGTCCTGCATCACAGACCCACGCGCGCGGATCCCCCCTCGTGTGGCTGCTGCAACTCTCCTTATTTAACCACCTGAGCTTTGACTGTGCAAACTGGACAGGATTGCCTGTTTTGCCAGTTTCTTGGATAGAAAGTGTATTCCTGTAAAGTGTACCCAACAATGAGAAATTGCATTTTAAAATGTTTTCTTTTACACAGTCTTTCAGGCTGTCCACGAGCAAAGAAAAGTGGAATCAGGATAGCACAAAGTAAGGAAGACAAAGAAGACCAAGAGCCAATTAGGTGAGAACAAATATTGTCAAAGGGCCTTTGTATAGGTCTTATATATCTTCAGTGTTTTTTAAGACATAAAAGTTATTGTATGATAGTTATCCAAGGGCAGATGACCACATTGATTTCTATGAGCAAATCTAGTTTCTGTGATGATTGTTTCAGCAAAGGATTCAGCATTAGCCAAGGATACAATCATCTGTAATTTAGAAATAGTTTTAAATCCTTCACTTTCAAAAGAATAATCTGGAAATTAATAATCTGTTTGCATACTACAGGCGAACCATACATGCTAAATAAAGGTAGTTATGGGAATAGAGGATTGAGTGTTTATATGAGCCTGCTGCAACCAATCTGATTGTTCATGCAGTTTGCAAAAGAAACAAATGCCTACCTGTAGGTCTTGGTTTCTTCTTGCAAGGCACTCTGATTATCAGTGGCCACTGTACTTGGTGGATTAATGACTGCTTGAACCATTCAGGACCAGATCCTCAGCAGAAAATTGCAGGAATATTTTAGTTCACAAACTGAAGTAACTGGCCTTTAGTTTAGACGTGTGCAACATAGCAACACATTGAAAAAAAAACAACCATAATTTTCTTTAAATGTTTCACTTTGAAGATTCTAACTTTTCCTTCTAACCTTGATTATTTGGTTTTTAGTATACAGAGTATACAGAGCAGTATATTGAGCAAATGTATGGGGAGATTCCCAAGTAAGAAAAACCATCAGATGAATACAGAACTGCCTTCATTGGTTTCTGGGCTATAGCACATAGTTCCATATCATCACCCCTATTCAAAGAGTGGTTAAAGGAGCTCAGCATTTCTAATGAGGTGCTCTGATTCATCATAACTGTGTATAAATGACACTTTCACAACTGCAGACAAGTCTTCTTTGGGTTCCATACCTATAAATAAAATGTACCAATGATTGTACTAAGTAGTATTTTATGCTTGTAAGGGTTTTATGAACAATTTTTCTGCTGGTCAGAGCTCAGTAGCAAATATTTCAATTCCCCTGTGATATTTACTGTGATAAACACCTGCAATTCAAATACATGTCCCAGTCCTTTTGTTACAGTTGCATTATGTCAACAGCTGTGACTGCATTTAGTGGCTACCCTTCTTAGAATTTATCAGAGAATTTTTTTTCTTCCAATTGTAAAGTTCTGCTTGTAATTTTACCCACTACAGGGTATCTTGACTACTTTTGTGACCACAGTGTAGGATTACTCTTTCCTTTTCGTGTCAGGTTTATTTTGACTTTGTTGTAAAGGCTACCAGGTATATAATGGCAAGACAATAAAGTTTCTCTCATCTGTCTGCTGTACAGATGTCCAGTTCCTGGCTGTGATGGCCAGGGTCATATAACTGGAAAATACGCGTCCCATCGCAGTGCATCAGGGTGTCCTCTTGCTGCCAAAAGGCAAAAGGATGGGTACCTGAATGGCTCACAGTTCTCATGGAAGTCAGTGAAGACGGAAGGAATGTCATGTCCAACACCAGGATGTGATGGCTCAGGACATGTCAGTGGTAGTTTTCTTACTCATCGTAGGTGAGTAACTATGACTTATGTTTTTCACTTCTGTTTATTATTTAAATCAGATTTAAAATATAGCTTTTTGTCATGGCATTTCTGTGTTCCTTTTGAGTTTCATTATTACATCAAAAAATAATCTGCATGTATTTGTTGGTAACTGGAAACCCAGACAGGCAAGTTTTTGTATGCAGATACAGACCTGCACTTGAATCCATAATATATAGAAAATTTTAGGGGAAAAATCATGCATGAGAATAACTGTAAATTCCTATTGCTTTATTGTATATTTATGGATTTGGGGTAATTTTATTTAATTAAAATTACCCTGGGGTAGACATTGTAAGACATATCGGAGTCCACCTTATTTTCAGAAATGTCAAACACGTTCTTGATTCTCAAACATCAGAGCATGGAACTGAAGAATATTAGGAAAGAGCTCCATAAAATCAAAGTTCTTTTATTCATTTGGTAATTAACATGTTTGTTGAAAACAATATATGTAGAATACAGAACATTATTTAAAATGAATGGAATGTAAATATTTGACAAAAGAAATAAAAAGCTTGATTTTTCATAAACTTGGCAAAAATACATTGAGAGCTTCAATGATAAAATTTTTCATAGCTTTTAAAAGGAGGAGAAAGTGGCCAGTCTATTAGGGATAAAACCTGCTGCCATTTTAGATATTAGATTATGAAGAAACAAGGATTTTTTTGAGCTCTGGCTGGGAATCTAGGCCTGAAAATGACTATAATGTCAGAGGAAATTTCCTATTATATAATCGCTAATATAGAACTCTATTACTTCAAATATGTCAAGTTGATGTCCCTAATTTGTCACCCTCTCCAGGCAGACCTCAGTTGAACTTCTGTACCCTTTAGTTAGCTAAACCAATTTGATCTTGTTTTGTAGTCAGTTCTAGATACAGAGGTGAAAAGTGTACTTCTTCCTTCTCTTGCCTGTAACTATTTCCTTTGATTCTTTCTTTGACAATCCTTTACAGCTTCACTCAGAAGCCTTATCCTTACTTCAACCTCTCCAGACTTTGTGCACATAGTTCCTATTTATTGTTCAGGCTGGGAGTTGTTTTTCTACTCATTCTTTTGTGGTATCTACCATGAAGGGATTCTGGTCCCTGACCTGAGGTGTTACCTGAGGAGCCAAATGTATTACACAGACTGCAGCTCCCAGAGGCTTTAGGAAGCAGGAGATGCAAAACTGACCATTTATGCAGATACCACATGTGGCTTTAAGTTTCTGAATTTTGGTAAAATACCAGTATTAGTGTTTGTATTTCAGTTTGACTTTATTCATTATAGTGTAACATTTATTTAACTCAGAGACATCTGTCATTAAAATTTTGAAATTATTTTACCTTTAGTTAAAAGGTACAATATAATTACTGGGAGATTGCTTGCAAGGAGTATTCACATAGTAATTATGGTTTCAAGGAGAAAATTCTTGCAAGAATAACTAACTTCTAAAAGAAATGTACTGATACTAAGTTAAACAATTTAAAGGGCAAATTGTGGCTAGAGATTTTTTTTTAAGGAATGCTTTAATGAAAAAAAAAACTAATACAGTAACCTCAATATGACATTTAGCTACAAAGCAACTATGTGTGGTTTTTAGTACCACTATGTTAAGTAGAAACAGAGACTTGTAAATGGCTTACTTTATATGATCAGTTTTTGGGCAAAAAGATCCACTGTTAGAGAAGAGTACCACAAGGTGAAAGGTTACTTAAAAAGACTGATGAAGTTGATTGATTCTACTTAATTGTCTTGATGTAACAAAGGGCCAGTATTCTAAGTTGTAAGCAAATTGAACAACTTCTTGAAGCTTCCATATGCAGTGGTAATATTAATAACAAGCCATGTTATTTTTAAAATATTACTAGTTCTTGTATAATTCTTAAGGCTGTTAAAAGTGGTTGGTTCATTTGCTCACACAAATAAAAGCACATGGAGCCATTTTAGATGTCTTTGGGTTACTTATGTGGCCTCCAGCTGCTGCTCAGAAAGGTAGGTCCAGTGTAATATTTATCAGCCTCAGAGATGTATTTTCTCAAACAGCATTTCATGCCTGTGTATGGACAACTGAATCAAACTCTGAATGTAGGATTGAACATCAGAACAGTTCACCTACCTTAAGAATCTGCTTGTACAAGCTGTAGGATGCATTTACTCCACTTCAGGATCAATGGATCCTGGAGAGCGGTCCACTTCAGTGGACACCAGTCTTTAATCAGTTGTACCATAAATGTCACTGAATATGTCGAAAGGGAGTGTTTTCCCCTGCCTACAAACAGGTACCTTATGCCTTTTGAAATGTTCTTATAGCATGCAGTATAGCTGTAGTGGGTTGGCCAAAATGACTGAAGACTTGTGATACACTCTCTTCTTTGATTATGACAGCTGAGAGCTGAATGTACTTGGCAGGGCATCTACAGGGGTGCTGGTCTTGTTAAAGGAACAGGCCCCAGAGCTCCGTGGCAGCTTTGACACAGCTTAGTCAAAACCTGCAGATGTTTAAACCCAGGTGTCATAATCTGGAGCTCAATCCCACATAAATCATAGACTCTCCATTTTCTTGCATAAGGATGAAATATTCCCTCAGTTCAGGTGTATCCGTTCTAACAGACTGTGGTCTCATCTTCTACTGCTAATAGCATTTTGCTGCACAGCCATGGCTGTAAATCTCAAATTCTCACCTTCTGAAGAGAAGCAATTGTATGCCAGTGAGACCAGATTTATGGACATTCTTTTGCAGGTAGAGCTGGTTTTATCCTGCATATGGGGAAAGTAGGGCTGTGGCCTTTACCTGAGAGAGTAGAAGCTCCTCAGGAAGGAGGAGTTAATGTCTTTTTTTTTGCCAGTACACCTTGCTGTAGTCCTGTTAGGATTTTTTTCCTCCCTCGTGGAAATATTTTTATATTGGAAGACTTCTCTGAGCATATATATGCATTCATTTCATGTGTAGTTGTCCTTTATGTCTTCTCCAAGAATTTTATATTTTGCCATTTGTAGATAGCTGTTAATATGCTGTTATTAAAACAACTGTAATACTCTCTGGAAATGAACAGCAGACTGGCTTGTGAAAATGATGCCAGCTGTTGAATTTATCAAATATATATTAGGAAAGATGTTTTTCAGGTAAAGATTTCTTAGAACTGCTGTTGACATTGTACACATGATATCATTGCACTGGTATCAATGGATACTAGAGATGTTCCACAAGGGCTGGTAAATCAATAAAGACCTTCTCCAACTGGTATGTAGTCTGGAATTTAAATGTATACATATTCCTACATTCACACTTAAGAAGCAGAATTAAGTAGCCAATGAAAAAAGTCAGAAATTTCAGTGAATTTTGAATCCTACTCTATGATCCAACCAAGTTGGATCCAAAGGTTCCAACAAAAGTTTCTGGTTTTTAACATTTCATTGCCTGTTCACAGAAATGTCTGTGAATAGTTTTATTTTGTCAAGGAGTTTGCATTAGAAAAGAATAGAAACAGAGAGTTATCAGGAGGGATTTGAAGCATAGGATTAAGTGGGCTATGCTTCAAAAAGGAACCTCTGCAAGGAAGAGAGGCCAGTGTGAAATTAGGTGACCTATCAGCAGTATGAAAATGAATTGGAAGGCATGTAAGCATGGAATCAGTAGACAGATAAATTAAATAGGTTATAATGAAATGTAAATTGCTTATTATACTGCAGCTTTGCAGTTTAGTCCTTCAACAGACCCTTACATCCCCATATTTGATTTAAAAAGATTTTTATGGATGGCATCATTTCTAGTGCTGTGATCAGTGGGGACTTTCTCAAAATATACTTGGATTTAGCAACCCTGCTCCTTAGCACAGAGAGGGAATGTGCTTGTGCTGACTTCAGTGGAAATTACCTGCAGAAATGCCTTTTCAGATGAAAAACTGTGTTCTTGCTCCCATCTTCAGCTGACTTTTATTTACATCAGTGATCACTCATTTAAAAAACATTAATGTAGCTTTTAAGTTCCCTTTACTAAGGAAAACTATGGTGATTTAACCCCAGTTGGGACCTCAGCCCCACAGAGTTGCTTCCTCCCTTCCAGCAGCATGGGGGAGAGAATCTGAAGTGTGAAAGTGAGAAAAATTGTGGGTGGAGATTAATAGTTAAAGAAAAAGCCACACTCACAAGCAAAGCAAAACAAGGAATAAATTCCCTGCTTCCCATGGCCAGTCAGGTGTTCAGCCATCCCCAGGAGAGCAGGGCTGAAGTGATGGGGTCTTGGGAAACAAACACCATCACTCCAAATGTCCCCCCTTTTCTCCTTCTTCTTCTTCCCCCAGGTGTGTATATTGAGCATGACACCATATGTTGTGGGATATCCCTTGGGTCAGTTGGGATCAGCTGTCCCAGCTGTGTCCCCACCCAGCTCCCAGCTTGTGCCCCCCCAGCCCCACCAATGGTGAGGTGGGGTGAGAAGCAGAAAAGGCCTTGGCTCTGTGTGAGTACTCCTCAACAGTAAGGAAAACATCCCTGAATTACCCACGCTGTTTCAAGCACAAATCAAAAACACGGCCTCATACCAACTACTCTGAAGAAAATGAACTCTAGTCCAGCCAAAGTCAGTACAAAAAGATTTTAGTAGAGCTGTAATATACAAGGGATGATCAAATTATAAGGGTTTTTTTCCCATTAACAAGCTAATGCTAAATAGAGAGAAAGCATAGAGAAGGGTGATTTTTCTTTAGTGAACCTATATCCTTGCTGAGGACAGTAGGACTCCAAGATCCATGAAAACGTTTATAGAATGGGATTTGTATTTGAGCAGCAAGGGCATGCCACTGTGTTTGCAAGATGTCTAGATTTGCTGGGGGGAAGCAATGGACATCATCCACTGCCTTTTCCCTTCTAAAGGAATGTATGTAGAAATTATCAAGTGGTTATGAGAGGTTATTACATATGACACTTGTTACAGGCTGTCCACTTTATGCATAGGAAGGTTTAGTTAATGGTAAGGCTGTCAGAAAACCCACAGGAAATTCACTCAGTTCAGCCATTACCACACATGCATGTCCTGAGGTGAAGGAGTGCCAGTGTTGTTTCCTTCAAAATTCTTTGTTGTTCGTAGCTCTTAGTTGCACAACTGCATTGCTAAGCATGGGAACAGACAGTTTATGAAAAGATGAAAAGACTGAAAAAAAAACAACCCAAAAGAACATCAAGACAGGAGCTGCCCTCTGCAGCTGCTTTCTGGAAGCTGTCTGATACCTACACTCACATGGATCCTCAGAGGACCTCTAAGTTCTCCAACACTCAAAGGAGATGACAAATGTGAGGGAAGAAGGTTGGAGATGCAGATTTTTCATATGCAGATCATTTTTCTCATTAAATATGCTTTGCTAGAAATAAATACTGCATAAAAATCCTCTGTGATCATCCTCAGCTTCTGAAAGGAGAATTTGCAAATACCACCCACAGTCAAACCTCCTGGTGCTCAGGACCACAGAATAGCATCTCACCCCAGGGTTTATCTGGGGTGCCAGGGTGTCCCCAAAGAGGGAGTAGCTCTGTAATGCAGATGCTTTACAAAACACAGGCTAGTGGCTGCAAATTCTCTCATAAATTGTTGTAGAGCTTTCAATATTTGCCTGATGTCACAGCCTGTCTTAACAGCAGCATTTCTGAGCTTCAGCATTTAAAAGCATAAAAATACTTGTCATTAAGTATTATTATTAAAAATTTTATAATTATAAAAATTACTTATCATTAAGAGCAATGGCTCTCCAGCCCGTTCCACATCTTTTGCATAGTGTGAGCCAAAACCGAGCGCCATGTTCCAGGTGTGGCCTGACAAGCACTGAGTGGGACATTGACTTCTGTGTCCCTGTGGAGATGCCCTTGTTGGTGCAGCCGTGCCCTGCTGGCTCTCTGTGCCACAGCAGCAGCACTCACTCTGAGCTTATCATTCCAGGACCCCCAGGTCCCTTTCCACAGAGCTGCTCCACAGACAGGTGGGTCCCAGCCTGTGCTGCGCTCCTGAATATTTTCCCAGGTGCAAGACCTGACACTTGTTTTGGTTGAACTTCATAAGGTTCTTGTCAGCCCACCCTTCCAGCCTATCCAGGTCTTCCCACAGTGTGACTTCTGCTTCCAAATAGTTCACTTCCCTACTCAGTTTGGTATCCTTGTCAAACTTCATCAAGATACACTTGATCCTGTTGTCCAGATAACTTAGGAAGATTGTAATCAGGGTTGGGCCCAGTATGGATCCCTGGGAGACAGGTTGTGGTGGGTTGAAAGTTTGAAAAGGAGCTGTTTACCACCACCCTGTGTGCAACCTCTCAGCCAGTTTCCCACCCACTACAGAGATCACTAGTCCAGACCATCAGACTTTTCTCTAGGAGGAGGCCATATCAAAAGCCTGGGAGAAATCCAGGTAGAGAATGTCCACTTGCTGCCCCTCCTCCCCAAATCAACCAAGCAGGTTACTTTGTCACAAAAATCAAATTTGTTTTTGCAGGTTTGTTAAGCACAACTGGCCCTTGGCAAATCTGTGCTGGCTTTTCCAATCATATGCTTCATCTCACTTGTGATAGCCCCCAGGAGTATTCATTCCATAACTCTCCCAGAGACTGAAATAAGGCTAAAGAGCCTGTATATCTTTCTTTATGCCCCTCTTGTAGGTGGGGTTGCCACTATCTCTCTTCCAGTTTTCTGGGATATCCCCTGATCTCCACAATTTCTCAAAGATTATGAAGAGGCTTGCAACAACATCAGCCAGCACTCCTCACACCCTCGGGTGGGCAATGTCAGGGCCCATTGATTTGTAGCACCAAGCTCCTGTAACAGTTTGGTTGCAACTCTTCCATCAGTGATGGTCAGTCTATCTTTGCATCAACCTGGAGTTTTGCTCCCAAGGCCTGCGGCCCAACAGTGTTGGTAAAGATAGATGTAAAGGAAGTGTCAAGAACTGCTGCCTTTTCTGCATTGCTGGTGACTAATTTACCTCTCCCATATAACAATGTGCCAATATTTTTCTTCTGTTTCCACTTGCTCTCTATGTACCTAAACAACCATTTCTTGGAGTTTTTTACATTTCTATAGCCAGCTTCATTTTGAGCTGAGCTTTTGCTATTCCAGCTGCATCTCTACAGCCCCTAGCTACAGCCCTGTCATTCCCAGTGGGTATTTGCCCACATTTTCATCTCTGGTCCACTTCTCTTTTGGTTTTGAGCAGACCCAGAAGCGCACAGTTAAGCCAGTTGCAAGCATCCTTCAAAACACAAAGCATCCAAACTGCCAGCTGAATTATCAAGGTGCCTTAAGCTTCCAAAATGCCCTATTTTTCAGGAGTTTGTGTCCAGCAATATCTTTTGAAAGGTGTTCCTATGCTGTACACTGAAAGTGGTAAAAACTTTACAGAGAAAAATCTTTTTTTTTTTCTATTTATGAAACATAAATGTTTTCAAACTCAGATTTGTAAGAAGCTTTGAATATGCAATGCATTGAAGTATTTGATTGCATCTATTTCTAGCCAGGTCTCTTGTCAGGTCAACTCTTGTCCATGCTTTTATTTGTTGCTACAGTAAGTTGACAGAGTGCCGCATTTGTGTCAAAATTAATTCACTCTTAGTTCTCACTGTTTTACTCTTTCTTTGGTAGGCCTTTTAAGTTGTTTAGGGTGTTTTTTCACTTGGTCTTAATCTGCCTGTCCCCTTCCTGTAATTGATTTATTTTACTGTTTCCCATCTATTAGTTTTTCCTACAAGCTGTACATTGCAATTCAGCAGGAGAACATCATACACCATTAAGAGTATAGAAGAACTAACCAAATTCACTGCATTTAACAGTAGCTACAAGTGTCAAATATAAGCATCATCATGATGGCATCATTAAAAGATGATAGGCATGGAAGTGCATTGACATTTCCAAGAAGACAAGGAAAGAAATGTGGCAATTAAATCTAATAATAATATACATAAAGAAAAAAAAAATCTGTGTGGGGGGTCCTGCAGTGCAAAGGATTTTTTTTTACTGAGTAATTTTTTGTTGACCTTAAAGGAGAAGGGTCTTCCTAAACCACTTTTCAACACCTTCCTCTTCCCATCCTCATTCTTTCCTACAGTGGTGTTCTGGCCCTCTTCCCTTCTCAGTCACTATGGCTCTTGGTCAGTCTTCTTACTTCTGAGCTGCTCAGTCCCCAGCATTTGCAGTAGTTGGTGCGCTGGCAGAACAGGACAGGCAGTCTCAGGCGTTGCTTCCAGCAAGCATTCTTCTGCTGCAGGCCCTGCAGCCCTGAACAGGGCTGGTGTGGAAGGAAGGCTCCCACAAAAAGTACATGGAGGGTCTGGTGCTAAACACTAACTCATCCATTTAGCATGTCAAATGGACACTCTGTCAGAGGGTTATAGCTCTGACCAATCTACTTTTGTTTTCCTGAAGACAGCAGAATGCATCTCTAAACTCAGAGCAACACCCCATGGAGTGTTTCTTGCTCCAATTCACAGACAGTTAGAGTTATTCACGGAATTATTTGGACTTTTTGTTCTCCTCAGCTGGGACAAAATATTGTATATGGACAAAACAGTGGTAAAGAAGTATATTCTGAGAAATATAAATATTTTTCCTATGACATTTGGGGAAAAAAAATGAGCCTGGCCTGACAGTTACCACTAAAGATTTCAGTCAGATCAGTTAAAATTTGGCAAAAGTTACAAGTGACTAAATGCAGAACCTGGTTGTTGAAAGAGTTAGGCCCTTTGCAGGTAGTTTTGCCAGCTCTTTTCATTACAAGCTGAAAGAAGGATGGAATAGCATTTTAATCAGCTGTACCATTTGTTGAACTGTTACTCTTGATAGTAAGATAATCTAAAAGGACTTAAGAGGTTTACTTACCTTGGGAAAGTCACAGAGAAAATAATATGAAATCTGTATTAGAAAAAGCAGACTGCACAATATAAACTAGAAAAATCATTTTCCTTAGCAGACCTGACAAATTACAGCAGACAGCAATTGTACAGGTGTTTGCAATGTGACACTTCCTTGATTTCAGGCACTTAGCAGAAGCTGTCTGGTTATAAGTCTGCTTGTCCTCATTCCAGACATAGCTCATAAAAAAGCAGAGAATACAGGATGACTCTTTAGATTTCAGGAGGGATGAATTTTCCTCTTGAAATACATTTTTCTCCTTGCTGTCTATACAAAGTTCAGAGAAATTGTGCTTCATTTTAAGTGCCAAAGTGAGCTGTACTTGGTCACTTAAATAGATCACATGAATTTTTCAGCCACCTAAGAGCACTAATCAGAGGTGTGTAGCTAAACATACACCTTACCTATTTATACACAGGGAAGTCTCAACCTTTCTTCCTATTCAGCAGGCCAGTAAATCCACTGGTCTTCAGGTCATCTGTCCTGTTGTGGGCAGTCCCCTGACAGGAGAGGGGCTAATAAGCTTTGCAGAAGCCAGCCCCCAGCTTCTTGGGCATTCAGTTGTGTCCCACTAAGTGCCTGGCTTAATGCTGGGGCCACCTGTAAGTCATGCAATGTGCTGCAGTGGGTACTCGCTCACCAAAGAATAAATGAGAGGCTTTTTTAACAGTTGTTACACATTGGGCAAGAGCCAAACCTCTTTCCCTCTTCAGGGATGATACAGGTCAAAACTCATTAACACATATGAGAAGCCCACCCACAAAGCCTCTTTGCTGACTAAGCAGCCTCAGTTAACTAAATATCATGTAAATTTGCCAAGGGACTACTGTGCCCAGCTGAAGGGCAACTTTGGCAGTGCTCTTACAGTTCCAGCATTTCAAGATTCATTAATCCCTTTTCTGCTGTATATTTATGCCCCAGGGGGATTCCTTTCAAATTGAGTCTGCTCTCAAGGCTTTTTCTCTCAGCTTTGCCATGTTAACATTTCTGCATAACTCCTATTTTTGTTTTTCTTACCTGATGCCTGCTTTGTTCCTTTGTTATGAGGGATAGGCATAATTAACCTAAAACAGCTACCTTACCTTTTAAATCTCCAATAAAAAAAAACCCAAAACAAATACCTTCTCTTCTTCTGGGTGGCCATTCACTCTCTCTTGATGTCCATTTGGTGCCTCTGACTGACCAGATTTTAATGCTAATTCAACCCTCCCCCCACTAAAATAAAAACATAGTTCTTTCCAGAAAGTTTTTCTGAAACAATGATCAGATATTATTAAAATAATTGTGAAAACCTTGCATTTTATTTTAATCATAATGGCTGTATTTTTTATGACCATTTAGGTAGTGGTTTGATTTTTCTTACTTCTGAAGCAAAGATTTATTTAAACAGAATAAAGTCTCAGCTACTTTCCTCAGCACCTTTGGAAAACAACTTGAATTAGGAGCTGTCACTTTCCACATTGCATCAAGCTTTTAGTATTTTTAACTTAGATTTCCCTCCTGACTCAAAATTGAACTTTTTCACAGCAAGCAGTCAGGTGTGAGTTGTAAATGCACCCAAAGAAGTTGTAAATGTACCAAAAAAAACCCCAAAACCCCCAACCAACCAAACAAACCAACCAAACAAAAAGCTTTAGCCAGGAAACAAGACCTATAAAGGACCACATTAATAAAAATCATTCTTTTCCAATGAAGAATTCTGAAACTGAGCTGAAGAGATTATTTTTTTCTGACACCCAACACCACACAAAGGCAGCTGGGGTGGTTTGGGGAGAAGAGACTCCTCTGTGAGTCGCAGCAATCTCCATGAAAACAGAACTACCTTGTTTGCAGAACCTCTCTCCTGGATTCCCTTTGCTTCACATCTCTATAAGAACCTGGGGAAAAGCCAATCATCCTTGAATGTAAATAAAAATGAGTGCTGGTTTAGGGAGGGTTCCTTTTATCTCTGCTGGAGTTGTGCATGTTTCCTCCTTTAAGGTGTGTAGTAGAATTTACTCATGGGAATAAGGAAGTCACTAAAGCTGATACCCTTCAACATAGAAAAAAAAGAGTGGTTCATGGATTTAATATTAAACTAAGGAATGGGCTACTTTGATCACTGAATTTGATCTCTTAACTTGAACTTCAAACATTAGCAAATAGTTGAAGAGCTTAGTAAGGTTTCAGCCATTAACAAAATAAAACAGTCATTCTCACTGTGATCTGTATTTCCCTGAATTTCAAAAGGATGTACATCTGGGGCTTGTTTTGAATATATCTCTAGTTAAAAGACGTCCCTTGAAAGTGACTTGTTCCTTCCTCTAGTCTACAGACAATGCTATTTTTAATAGACACAAGAAGTATTTCATTTTATTTTTGAAAAATCATTGTGGTAGTGAGCCTATAAACATCTTGCAGGGTTCATAAAATTTTTGCTCAGGATGCTTTTTGGGTTTGAGGCTGTGGTTTCTTTGTACTCTGTTATTTCTTTCTTTGTAAACTTCAACACTTGACATACCAAATATAAAATTTGTGGTTTATTTGACCTTTATCTTCTCCTTTCCCATATACCTACTTTGTTTGGAAATTGTTTTCTTCACTTGAAAAGCCAAGTGCAAATTCTCCAGCTTCAAGAGGGACTAAACTGCATCTGTCTACTGAGGAAAAAAATGTATTTAACACACAACTGGAACCCAGATAACTAAAATCGGTCACCCAGACAATTGCTTCACTTGATCAATGATCCTTCACTCTGGTGGCCTCTGTTGTTTGCATCCCTGAAGACAGTGCAATTACATTCTTGAAACAGTTAAGGATTTTAGCTCACATGTATTTAGTCTAAATTTCTTGATCATTTATTTCATCTAAATTTCTTGATAAATGTGCACTGAACACTACCTAAAAACTCCTTTAAAACTTTTTCACCCACTAATTTTCATTTTATTTTTGAACAAATTTCACCCTATTTCCAAATCCACTGAATATATGGTGAGGCACTGGTTGCAGTAAGATAACCACATTGCTAAACCAGAAAGAAAATTCATTCTTCACCCTATGTTCAACTCTAATAGATACAATCACCCAATCACCATACAGTCTTTCTTGTATTTTGTAAGTTATGGCAGAGGGTGGTTTTCTAGAATGATGTGCCAGACAATACTTTTCTTTCTCAAATTAGAGGTTAAGCCCAACAGTAGAAATTTATCAAGAGCCAAGACATATTGCATCCCAACAAAATAAGGTGTTGATGGTCATCTGGTTGTAGATACAGCAGAGACTCACAGCTCTTGGTGAATCAGAAACTCAGAGGGAGTACAGAGTTAATTTCTGCTGCTTCTCATAGCCCTGCCAAAATGCTGTGGCTTCAAGCCCTGTGGCATCCAGAGTCTGACAGAGATAATTCATGGTTTTGTAGGTTTATACCAAATAAAAACCATTTATACTGAATCTATTACAGCAGCATCCCAGCAATGCTGTTAGAAAGCCTAACTCATTTTTATTATGGAAAGAATACTCAACTATGTTTATATGTTCTTATGATTTCCTGTGTGTATGAGAATAATGGCAGGAGCAAGTGAGATAACTGTGATTAATTTTACTAATTCTTTGCTGGAATGAATAAGCTGCAGAATTGTGTCAAAGTCAGTGTAAAGTTTGAAAACCTATGACAAACATCAACTGTAAAGGATTCAAACTTAATAATAGAATATCCTGAGTTGGAAGGGACCCATAAGGAGTCAAAGTCGAAGTCATCCAAGTCCAGACCCAAGAATCACACCAGGTGCCTGAGAGTATTGTCCAAACACTTCCTGAACTCCATCAGGCTGTGACCACTTTCCTGAGGAGCCTGTTCCATTGCCCAACCACCCTCTGGGTGAAGAACCTTGTCCTAATATCCAGCTTCATAGCATACTTAATGCAAGGATAAATATTATCCTTAACAAAACTACTACCTCAATATTTCTCATAGCCTTTTTTTATTTCTGAGATATTTAAAGCATGTATTGCATAACTCTTAAAGCACTGAAATAGCTTTCACATATATTCTTTTGTTTGCCAGTCACAGGAAAAAAATAAAATCATCCTGTGTCCTTCTGTCCTTCTGTCTCCTTCTATCATTCATTCTTCTAGAAATCTCCAGCAACTCTCAGTCTCACTGGGATCTCAATTCAAGCTTTTTGGTTAACTTTACACCTCTGTAGGGTTCAGCCTTTGTACAACAGACCACTTTTGTGCAACACTGCCTTCACTTTGTTTTTCATCTTGTCTTCCCATGTATCCTGAGTTCTTTTGGCTGTTCTCAATTCAAAGAGCAGTTGCCTTCAGTAGAAGTAAACATAGTCAATTAGATAAGAGGTAGAATGTCCTTGTAGAGTAGAAGCTTATTCTGAAAGTCCTAATTTACTTTTTAATTACTTAAAACAGTTTAAAGTAACTAAATTAAGAACAGAGCAAAGTGAAAAGGGTGCACATTGCTATCTTTGACTAGGTAATTTCTGAAGAATTTAGACAAGTTAAACAAACTGTAGTAGAAGTCAATACTCTTAATTTAGGTTACTAACTTGGTATCTGCTTCACTGAAACTGAAAGTGCCTGACTCAGGAAAGTGAGCTCATCTGCTTACAATACAATATATAATTAATGAAGAGACAGATTTGCCAGAAAAGATCTGCAGAGGAAAGCAATGGCATGGTCTGGCTTTGGCATCTTCCTCTGTGGTGAGCAGGAGGGAGTTGGGAGTTTTGAATGCTTTGGGAGTTTTGAATGCTTTCTGAAATTGCATAAAGCCACTGGAAAATTTAGGACCATATGTTCATTCACGGCCTCTTCTAAGGACAGACGTAACAAGCGAAAGGTAGTCACAGAGGTGCATGATGCACAAGTTAAAGCTGTGCATGTAAGGATTGGGGAAGAAAAAAGAGGAAGCTTGTGGATTAGGCATGCAGATGTATTGCAAAAATCTCATTTTGATCATAGCCCTCCTTTGTCTGCACATACTGTATTAAATCACCAGTGGGTTAGAACAAAACTAATCTGGCTACAGAATGTGGAAGCCCTCTGCATCTTCACTAGAATTCCCAAAAAATAGGCAGCCCTTTGCCTTTCTCCTCACTAACTTGTGATTCACCTGGCTGCCTCCAGAAGAAGGTAGATAATCCGTGCAGAAGGACTCTCCAACAGTTCCAGCAGCAAGGATGGAGCACAGCACCCAGATCTTTGTGGTTCAGTTTAGACAGAAGGGTCCCTGAACTGCAGCCAAGCTGTAGGTGCTCTGTACCCTGGCAATACATCTCTCTCCAGTGGTGATGGGCCACGGACAGTTGCTGTTTGGCAGCTACAATGTGACCACCCTGTTTTGTGAAATAGGAAAGTTTAGTATTGCACGTATGGAACCTTGTACCTGGGGCCTCAGGGTGAGAGTGCACCTTGGAGCACCCTGGGCACACCTTCTAGACTAGCTGGGAAGATATCTACAGGTTTCAGCAGTCCTGAAAACTTGGTGTGTAGAATCATGGCCTGAGAATAAGATTGGGTCCTTAGCACCAAAATTTGGATTTAGGCACACTGAATCACAGAGTAGATTTCTAATACTTCAGAACAAATTTGATTTGTTTGATTATTTTTCTCTGCTCTCAGATGTGCTGTTCTAAGATCCAGGTTTCTTGTTGGTCTGTTTGAATGCTGTACCTATAGGCTGTGTGAGGACTGATTTTATTTTGAGGGGTTGTCATCAGTCAGGACTTTTAGAGAGGAAAAGGCTACAGAAAAGATGAGAGTAATCTAATGCAGTTGTTTTTATGCCCAGTGATGCTAACTTCTTCTGAAAAAGAGCGAGTACAAAATATGAGAAAATTCATTAAATCAACTGAAAGGTTACAAAAATGAAGTCAGTTAAATGATGCAGAAACTTTGCATATACTGTTATCCCATTTCTTTCTCTGTGCCAACATTTTTTTCCCAAAACACCAAATCCTCTCCTTCTTAATTGTCTTCAAGGCTCCCTTTGACACATCAAGGGAACAGTTGTTAACAGTCACACACTGAGTCCATAGCAGACTTTGGAGTAGTAATTTGGCATCCTACCAGCTAGGCTACAGCCAAAAGCTACTAGGTCATGTCATTTCTTGATACTACAAGTATTATTTTATTATACATCTTCTTTGTCACAAAGCTGTATGAAATGTTGAACACGGATTCTTTCACTTAGAAAATAATTTTTTAATATATTTTCCTAAGAGCAATCCTTTTTTGTATGACTGCACTTGATACTAGTAGTCCAGGCTTTTCAGAGAAATGGTTTCAATAATCAAACTATACCTAAATGAGAGGACTTTATTTAGAAAGAATTTGCATCTTTACTTAAAGAAATGCTTTTAATCAAAGACACCACTTTCCTCCATATTACAGATTTGAATCTGATTTGCACAACTAAAAATTGTAAAAAAAATTCTTCTTTTGGATTTGGAGAGGAAATATAAATGTGCCTCTAATGCAGTGAAAAGTACATAACATTACTCAGTTTGCATGGATATGAAAACTGAAATGTTGGGGCATTAGGAAATTGTTTAGCAAGCTTCCAAATTCCCTTCACTAAAGCTACAACTTCCTCAGAATAAGATTTTGGTTTTCCATCATTAAATTAGATTGAATATGTATTTTATCTGCAATAGTGCAACTACATGAAAGATGTGATTTTGGAAAAAGGGGGTAATTTGGTGTACCATTACTTGTTAAATACTGAGCACTGTCTGATCTGTATTTTAATTTTTACAATAAAGACTGCTAAGACCGTGTTGGCTATCAAACTGTTTTGTACAATGTAATTAAAAAGCTTAATATTTTGGCAATGTGAGAGAGAAGAGATAACTGAATGCACATCCATATAATGCATAATGGATATGCATTATAAGACATATATATCCCCCATTAAAACAAGGTCATTTCTATTGGAATTGCTTCCTTGGGCTCCAACAACAAGCCAACACAGAAGTTACTGCCATTTTAAGAAAAAAAAATTAGAAAAGGGCAATTTAGCTAGCTCAGTAGATGATATTCACAAAGAAGAGCAGTTTATAAGAGCTAGTCATTTGTATATGAGAGGTAGCTCATGTCCTCTTCTCAGCATTCAGTTCCATGTTTGAACATTTGAATCAAAAAAGGGAGGAAGTTCAAACAGGGACACATAAATTCAAGTGGGAGTATTTAGAAAATAACAGCTTTTAAAATAAAACGTTTTATTAAAAGTATTTTGTCTTAAGAAAACTGAACTGTATATCTGACTTCTATATTAGCTGTCTATGCAAAAAGATCTTGGAAGAAAAACAAAACAATGAAATCACTACTGGTAAGTCCTTTATTTTTTCAGACTAGTGCACTCTTTCAGTGCTAGGCAGTGAAGATAAACCATGTCTCTGTTACTGTTTTTATTACAGCTTTGGATTACAGATTTCTTTTCAATGACCTGTCAAAATTAACAGGCTCCTTACTGTTCACAGTTTATCAGGATGCCCCAGAGCTACTTCAGCAATGAAGAAAGCAAAGCTGTCTGGAGAACAAATGCTAACAATAAAGCAGCGGGCCAGTAATGGTAAATTTTTAATCATTAAGTTCTTAAATACTAATTCTCTGTAAACTAAAGTTACTGTTACTCTTTTGCCTTTTTCCCTACATGTATAAATCCACTCTATATAAATTGTGAATTCACTGTCAGTAGAAGTGAAACCAGGTCTTATGCTCTGGAAACCTGAGCCAGGAGTAGAGCAGTCAGATTGAGTTATGCCTATATAAATCTAAAACTCTAAAATATTTGAAAGTAGAATATACTATTATAATTTGCTATATATATATATTATATTATATATATATATATATATACATATATATATATATATAATATATATTTGTATATATATTATAATATATACATTTCATTCATCAAAGGGTGATAGTCTTATATTGTTACAGGATTCAGAAGAGAAAAAGGGCTTATTTCCAGAATGTCAATTCCTCCTGAGTTCCCTTGAATTCATTTAGACCTGTGGCTCTATAACCTTTGGCAGATGGAGATGGCTTTGTGCCATTTCAGCTCCAGTAAACTGCAATTCTTCCTGGGAACCTTGAGTTGCAGGGAAGATGATGAAGGTACCTTGGATGAAAGTCAGGATAGTACCCTGGTAGTTGAAGTGCAGTAAAAGCAAAATGTAGTTCAAGTAAGTAATATGATAAAAACTTGTCTGGGAGGTGCCCAAGTCCTGAATTTTCTTGGAAAACTATGTAGTCACTTAGTCTGTGGCAGTGCATGCCTTCTTAACTGTTGGTGTTAACTGCATTTAGAGCCACAGAGCATTTGAACACAGTGCAGGAGGCACCTCAGCCCACATGGCCAGCACAGCTGGAGAAAGCAGTGGCTGTCTTTGTTCAAGAGTTTGTAACCAGGGAGCGAGAGATCTGGATGTTATTTTCTCTACAACCTGGGTAGTATTGAAAACTATAAGTATATGCCATGCCCAGGAAGAATGCCTTAAGGAGTAATGTATGGATATTTTGGCTACTTGGACATGTGGCCTGCCTGAGCAACCCCATGGACTTCTATGATGGGGTGACTACATCAGTGGACAAGGGAAGAGCTACAGATGTCACTTACCTGGACTTCTATAAAGCCACAGCCATGGTCTCCTACAACATCTTTCTCTCTGAATTGGATACAGATAGATTGGATGGGTGCAGTGTTAGGTGAATAAGGAATTGGTTGGATTGTCACATCCAGAGGGTGGTGGTCAATGGCCCAGAGTCCCGATGGACATTAGCGACAAGTGTTGTCCCTTAGGGGTCTGTACTGGGACCAGTGTTATTTAATATCTGCATTAATGACATAAACAAAGGGATCAGGTGCACCCTCAGCAAATTGGCAGATGACACCAAACTTGAGGTTTAACAAGACAAGTGCAAGGTGCTGCACCTGAGTCGGAGCAAGCCCCAGCATCAACACAGGATGGGAATGAGCAGACCCAGAGCAGCCCTGCTGAGAAGGATTTGGGGGTGTGAGGGGGTGAGAGGCTGGACATGACCCAGCCATGTGCCCTCATAGCCTGGAGAGCCAAACGTGCCCTGGGCTGCATCAGAAGCAGCGAGGGGAGGGGATTCTGCCCCTCTGCTCTGCTCTGCTGAGACCCCACCTGCAGGGCTGCATCCAGCTCTGGGGTCCCCAGCACAGGAAGGACATGGACCTGTTGGAGTGAGTCCAGAGGAGGCCACCAAGATGATCAGAGGGATGGAGCAGCTCTGTTACGAGGAAAGGCTGAGAGAATTGGGATTGTTCAGCCTGAAAAAGAGAAGGCTTTGAGGTCACCCAGTTGCAGCCTTCCAGGACCTGAAGGGATCTTGCAACAGAGATGGAGAGGGACTTTTTACAAGGGCACGTAGTGACAGGACAGAGGGGAAAGGGCTTCAAACTTCAAGAGAGTAGGTTTAGATTGGATATTAGGAAAATACTCCTTACTGTGAGAGAGATGAGGCATTGGAATAGGTTGTTCGGAGAAGCTGTGGATGCCTCCTCCCTGGAAGTGTTTCAGGCCAGGCTGGATGGGGCCATGAAAAACGTGGTCTAGTCTTCCCTGGTCTGGGAAGATGTTCCAGCCAATGGCAGAGGGGCTGAAACTAGATAATCCTCAAGGTCCATTCCAACCCAAGCCATTATATAATTCTATGACATCTTTCCTATCAGAGTCAGCCACTGTGGGGAAAGATATGAAAGATTCACACCAGCAGAAGAAGGAGAGTGGGACCACCAGTTTCTCTGACTTTAGGTGTTCACACTTTGACTTGAAAAAAGACAGATCTGTCTGTCTCATCCCAGGATTATTTTATGCTTTGTTATATTAATTATAAAGATAAATAAATTAAACTGTTACAGTTTATTCCTGTCTGAATTCTTAGAAATGCAGTTAACTTTAAAGTTCTGTTGCTTTTAATATTTATTTCAAAAAATGTGAGAAAGCACTTCCATTTTAAAATTACTCTATATATGGTTATTTAATAACACCCTTCTGAACCCTTCTGAACCATTCTGAGCCATCGTCCAACATTAAAAACAACTGCAGAATCACAGTATATCCCAGTACATCAACAAAATTTCTCTTTGTTGAGAAAAAAAATTCTGAATTAGTTACAGCTTCTCTTGATAATGCTGTAATATGAAGAGATTACTATGTTAAGATTTTTTACTTTCCTCCAGAAGATCTGTAAGTGGACACACTCTTTAAATAAATTACATATGACAGTGGAGTGAAATTTGTTGCTGCAGGTACATTTCTTATAATATAAAGTTAAAGGTCCTTTTGATCCTCCAGGTATTTTCAGCATTTTTACTGGAGAATTACTGCAATTTTAAAAGTAACAGTAGTTGAAAATATTTCTTTTTAACTGCAGAATAAAAGTTTGAAGAATGTTTCCTTTTTTTTGCTTGAAATAAATTGATTTTTAAATATGGAAATAATTAACTGAACTCTGATTTAAATGTTAATTATTTTAACACCCCTTTTATTTTTATGTCACACAGGTATAGAAAATGATGAAGAAATTAAACAGTTAGATGAAGAAATCAAAGAACTAAATGAATCCAACTCCCAGATGGAAGCTGATATGATTAAACTCAGAACTCAGGTAACAGTTTTATGAAGCCCTAAATTCAAGCTGCTTTTTCTACATGACTGATTAAAAAATATAGGACATTTATTGTTTCCTTATATATTAAGATATCTATGCATAATTTGCTATTTATAAAATCTGAAGACAGTGCTCATTATGCAATTTTCAAATCAGTTATCAACAGTAAAAAAAAAAAACAAAAAGAATTCAGCAAAATGCATTCTTTAAAATAATGGCAAAACATGACCTGTCATGGTCAGCTTGGTATTTCCCCTTGATAAGGCTGTGCCTTTCTGATAGTTCTTAAAATATTGTGTGATGACATGGTCGTTAACATAAGTTACAAGGTGAAGGAGCCCAGATGAACAACATGGCTTTTATCATGTCTTAAAGAGGAAATTTAGACAGAGAAGTGAGTATCATGTGATACACTAAATGCAGCCCTTGGCAGCAGTAGTCATTCCAGAGATCCAGATTAATTCTTTTTTCATTCCGTATAAATTTGTCGGGGGAAAAAAAAGCAGAAAACCTAACATTAGACTATTAACTAAAATCCCATTATTCAGTAGTCCTAAAACTGGATGGAAAAAGCAAAAGAAGAAAATCAATTGAATTCCCCTAGAATTTTTCAGCATCCAGTATAGATTCTGGTGCTTGTCTCTTCACATGATTTGAGCACAGACACCAAGAGTGAAGTTCACCACAGTCACCATTTGTCAGTCTTTAGTCCCATGATGACAGTCACTCAGTTGATCTCAATGGAAACAGAATAAACCACTCCTTGTTACTTCTTTGTCTGCAGCTTGTGGAGATGGGCACCATGTCCATTCTCCTTCTCCTCTTGTATAGTCATAAAGGCAGGATCTACTTCTTCAACTCAGGTTTTATTTGATTTCTAAACCATAGCCAGATTGATACTGAAGCCTCACTTCTGCTTTATGCCTGCATTCAGAATTCCACTGTCATTATTCAGCTTTCATAGGATTTGGTTCAAGGTTTACAGTTTCCTGATGTGACCAAATATAACAGGGTAATGAGGAGAAAATCTGCAATAACGTAAAGCAAGAAGAATAATCAACTGCAGCATAATTACATACATTTACTCTTGAGAAATTTGGCCATAAATTTTGAATCTGGCAGCTTCCAATTGCCTTATCTTTTCTTCTCCTTAATACACTGTATTAAGCTATTTACATACAGACTGATATGGCTGAGTTTTAAAAAATGTGAAGCAGTTTGGCTGTTACATGTACATTAGATAAATGCTGCAGTTGTCAGTAATTTACTGCACTTTTAATTTTATATTTGGCCAGATAGATTGAAAAATAAAACCGTGGTAACACTATCACAGGCATAAAAATGTATTGAGTTTCAGAGATTTATCTAGGAATTTCATATCAAGCTTTGATCTGAAATGAGTACAAAAGCCATACTTTAGTGGTCTCAGTTCCAGCTTTCATTCTTCAGACTAGTGCCATTGTATATTCTTAAAAGTCATATTAGGCTCTTATGGGACCTTATGAATGTTCTTGGTAAGAGAAAGCTCAGCTGGTGATTTTACCAATAAGTTAAAAGGATATTTTTCACACTTCAGTGCAGCAGATTTAGAAAAAGGGTAGGTTAAAATGATTAATGGGATTTTAAAAAGTAGAGCTACAAGAGACCATGAAAACATTATTTTGTCTACCAGTCACCTTTACTTCCTAAGATCTTCCTAAGCTAAACCTGACAGGTGCTTGTCTAACCTGTTTTTTACTTCCCATACTAGAAATTCCACAATCTCTGGGTAATCTGGTCTAATACTTATCTGTTCTTATCCAGCTAGTTACTAAGGCCTTGCAGAGAATCCCAACTGAGTTAAACTTCACAAAAAAAATCAGAGGCCTTAGTTTTGAATTCATGGACTCTCCTGAAGAAAAGCAATTTACATTTACAACACATAGGGAGTTACATCATAGTCATTATCAAACTATTAAGAGGATCAAAGTCAACAGTCCCCTTTATTTGCAACAGTGAAATTATACTGGACATAACAAAATGTTTGTTGATAAACCTTTAGAAAATCATTGTGCAACTCGGATTTCAGTAAAATTTGACAGATGGGAAATATGCAATGGGAAAATAGTGGAAGTTATGTGAACACCAGAAGTAGCAACAGTCTTGTTTGATACAGATTTGCAGCCCATATGATTGTAAGTGCCAGTGAAAGTTTTTCATATGACAGGAACAGGAAATGCTTCCAGGTAGAATTTTTCAATTTAATAAAGTGAAAATCAGCCCTTTTTCTTAGGTGGAGCACTTATAAGATTCTCCTTTACTCAGCTGCCTTTTTACTTAAGACTTTGAAGAAAGTATTTTTAATCTAAAATCTTCTAGTAAATTTGTTCAAATTTAACATGCAAATATGAGAGGAGCAGAAACACATAAAGGGGAGAGGGGAAGAAAAAAATCTGCAAACAATTGTGTGTTTCATACAAGAAATAGATTATCCTATTTTCAGAATATATACAAGTAAACATTTCTTAGTTTTAAAGTAAAATGTGGGGAGGGAAATTTCAGTCTTTGAGTGAACAAATACAATAATTAAATTAAAAACAGATGAACTTACAGATGAATATTAAGTGAAGTGGTGAGATATGCTGATCATCTACCACTGTATTTGCAGAATTCAGCATCTCATGAAAAAAAGCAAAAATGATGGTTCAAATAGCAATGCTTAGCTAGACAGAAAATCTGTAGAATGTCAGCTCCTGCTAAAGTTAGTGAGGTGGCTGCAGTATGCCATACTGAACTGCGCCTTCATTGGCATCAAACTCATTCTGATCTGTAATATTAAAAAAAAAATAGGATAGGTATTGGAGTATGACTTGACTAAGAAGCAACTATGAAAGATGTTTTGCATTTGGATACAGCATTTCTCTCCACTATAAACAAGCTGAAAGCAAAATAAGAGAGGAGGATCAGGTGTCCAGGTTCAAAGATGAAGAAAGTATTTTTTCCTTACTAATATATTTTGTGGAAATTAGCTCAGAATCAATTAATTGTTACAAAACCAAGTCCCCACGATACTGGCAACTTGGATTAACTGCAATTTGCACCTGTAGTCAAAGCAAGAGATACTTGGAAACTGTTTATGTAGACACATCACTTTTCAAAATTACTTCTATCAACTAATGGGCTGCATTTCCATAAGCAGACTAAAAGTTTAGGTCCAAAATAAAATGTGATACCTCTAACTACCTGCCTGTGCCACCAGTTTTTTCAAACATTTACTCACCAAAGGTCAAGTTGATGTGTGCTTAAGAACCTTTACCCTTCTGCCTGTTACTACTGCACAAACCTCTGACCTTTCCATCAGCATTTCAACTGTATCAATTCTTTCCACAGCTCACTCTCTAGGCCAGTATAGAAATGGATAAACCTCATTTTGAGAATTCAAAACCTTGTGTTCTTTGGCATTTTTTCCACTTCACTGGCTTCTTTTTTCTTGTCAATGCATATTTTAACCTACACACATACAGAGCACACTGTACACTCTGTAATAGATGTTAACAGTTATCACCCCATGTGGAAAGTACATACAAGGCTACAGAGGAAAGTACAGACAGATGTGAATGAGCTCTGCATGTGCTCTTGATAAGTTGGACATAAGCCAGTGCTCATCTGAAATCCTTATAACTCCATTAGCACAATGCTCTCCACAAGCTCTTTCTCTCAGCAATGCTTTTAGCTCAAGCAGGGCACCATGCAAGGTCAGAGCTAACGTGTCTGGTCACCTGGAAACACAGGCAGAACACAGTCTCAGTTGTTTTCACTTGTACATGAAGCAATGCCACAGGCCTATGCTCAAATATTCTTCACTTTCTTCAGTTTTACAACTCACTGTATGTATTGGAAAGCTTTCTGACTTTGTACATACATTGAAATAACATGCAGTTTTTCAGCTTTCAAAATCAGCCCTGTGAGTTTGCACAGAATCATATTATACTTACAAAGAGCTAAACATTGGCAGCAAGGAGCTGTGCATGCTTAATTAACATGATATATGTGTAGCTGAAAATACAAGAAAAGCGTGACTTACTGCAGAATGCCCCTAAGACTGGCTTCTAGGAGTTTAACTGCATGGGTGAACTTGCAGAACTAAGGTCCTTAATGCCTTTCAACTATACAAGAAAAGCTCTAAAGGAGTGGAATCAAATCCAAGTTCATTCACTCACTATTACCAGTATTGAAAAGACAAGCTGTTAAAGTTATACAACATGCAGGGAATAAGAAAGGCTTAGTGACGATAAGAACTGCAAACTCAAGCAAAACCTTTTTAAACATGAATGAATAGACCTTTTCTCCTTTCCCTGGTATTTCTGTTCTCTCTCCCTTCAAAGAGTGCATGCTTTGTACCAGTTTGCCTTATATTACATTGTACATAAATTTGTCCATTTTAGATTACCACAATGGAGAGCAACCTGAAGACGATAGAAGAGGAGAACAAAGTAATTGAACAGCAAAATGAGTCTCTTCTTCATGAATTGGCCAATTTAAGCCAGTCTTTAATTCATAGTCTAGCTAATATCCAGCTGCCACATATGGTAAGTGATTGAGAGCACAAGTTAAGGAATTTGGCGATCTTCAGTTCACCTCATACAATAGATACCTTTTTTTTATGTTTATGTTTCATCAACCAGTTGGATATTTGTGGTAACAGCACTGAAACCATAGAGATACATTTAACTGCTAACAGACATGGAGGGCCTGTTCCAGTGTATCCTGTAAAATTAAGTAAGAACTAAAT